>NC_088411.1:39475406-39747906 GCF_034236695.1 Oncorhynchus nerka
TGCCCTACTTTTGACCAGGGCCCCCTAGCCCCTTTATAGTGCCCTACTTTTGACCAGGGCCCATAATGGAAGAGGGTGCCATTTGGAACACAACCAGTATGAAGACGTCTGGGGGGATTTTTGTCACCTGGCCGATCCGATCTGTCCTCAGGAGGATCCAAGTGAAAGCATTAAATGGACGGGAGGAGGTAATAAGGCCGTTTATTGTGGACCGAGCAGCTCTGTTTCTGAGTCGAAGGGAGATTCATGAAGGAGGTTTTTTGCCTCTTGGTAGGCCGTCATTGTAAGTAAGAATTTGTTCTTAATTGACTTGCCTGGTTAAATAAAATAAATAAATACAACTCTGCAACCCTTAAGTAGCTCTGTATCTAAAAAAGTTGCTCTGGAACCAATGGGACTCTCTGTAACCAACAGGTAGCTCTCTAACCAACGGGTCTCTCTCTAACCAACCAGTAGCTCTGAAACCAACGGGTCTCTCTCTAACCAACCAGTAGCTCTGAAACCTATAGGTAGCTCTCTAAACAACCAGTAGCTCTGAAACCAACGGGTCTCTCTCTAACCAACCAGTAGCTCTGAAACCAACGGGTCTCTCTCTAACCAACCAGTAGCTCTGAAACCTATAGGTAGCTCTCTAAACAACCAGTAGCTCTGAAACCAACGGGTCTCTCTCTAACCAACCAGTAGCTCTGAAACCAACGGGTCTCTCTGTAACCAGTAGCCAAACTGAATATCCCTGTCATCAATAGGATGACATGAATTAATATACACAGGAAGTGCAGCTTACAGAATGCAGATATTTATTTGTGCTTGAAGAAGGTGTCACTCAGAGGAGGTGAAGGTGAAAAAGCAACTGAAAAATGGGCAGCCAGAATGTGTGGTGTATGTTGGCCTGGCCAACTACATTAGATCTTCCTTCCCTCTACCCTGTCTACTGGCTCTTCTTCATGGTTGGTCCCATGTCCTTCTGCCTCTGACTCTGGCCAGACCACCACACTCTGGCAGGCTGCGACTAAACATTATTACAGTGTTACAGTTGTCATGGCGTTGGCATCTTTGGGTATAGCAAGCCCCATCCCCCTCTCCCTGCCTCCCCCTTGCCTCCTTCAACTAGGCTGCTGTGGTCAGAGAGACATCGTAAATTCCTCATGGACACACAGTATAGAGAGAGTAAATTTTCATAGAGAACAGAGGAATTCCTTCGACCTCACAGAACTTGAGGTACGAACAAATTTCATGTTCAGGAGAAAGTATAAAAGATCGGTGAGGAATCCAGCTACGAACTGGTCCGTTTGTCACAACTTGGGGAAGCTCATGCGAGACGGTGTGGCCATAACACTTTTTATATAATAGACTCAGATATGAGGTTTACATCTAATTGTTGTATGAGATGAATGAGTCGGTATGATACTGTTTACACAATTTTACAATGTGATTTTGGACTGTTTAATGAATGAAAACTCAAAAAAGGGATTGGAGTTAACTAAATCAGAGGACCGCCCCTGAGCCCAGTTAGGGTCAGGCGTCCTGGGACAGCCCTTTTCTGCCATTCCGAATAAAACCCAACTTTGAGAAATTATCAGGAGACCATGTTTTTCTCCATTAGGAGGGGTCAAAGGTTGTAGACCATTGCTGAATCTTTTAACTATACCATGTGGTTAAGCTCTTAGACTATCGATACCGACAGAAAAAGAACAAGTCTTTGATATTAATTACTAGTCTGCAGCTAGGAATTCGCTATCATTGAACGCGAAGAACAACAACCGCCGAAACATCCATTCTATAACAAATGAATGAATGTCACTCTGAACTCTCCTCTCTAACCAAGACAGAGAGAGAGAGAGAGGATGAAACTCTCCAACAGAAACAAACTTTTCACCAGCAAACAAGACAACACACTGAGCGTAAATATATATATTGATTGCAATTGTTCCCGAATGAGTGAGCGTTCATGTGCAAAGGATTAGCATTTCAATTGTTATAATTATCACTCTGTTGTGACTTCTTAGTCGACCCCCACTTCCCCTTTTGTCTAACAAGCCGCCATGCCGGTTTAGCCCACTAGGGCACATTCTCATATCATTTCTTGTAACCACATTTACCTTGTTTGTTTGTTTATGCATTTCTGTGAATTACTTAGTTAGTAATAAATAAGCGATTTAAGACAATTGATGTATGGATGACTCATAGTGAAGACTTGGTTTGTGCAGATAACCAACAATTTACAATGTTTGGAATGAGACTAACGTGAGGTAAAGTAAATAATTAATTAATTCGAAGACTAATTGATTAGATAAAATATCTGAAAAGTTATTTTAGGAAATTATACCTTTGTAATCTGAATATATTTCCTTGGTGAACCGACTTCCTAGTTAATTACAGTCTGTCTGTCTGTCTGGCTGGCTGGCTGTCTGTTTTTCTGTCTGTCGCTCTCTCCTCCCTCTCTCTCAATTCAATTTAAGGACTTTATTGGCATGGGAAACATATGTTAACATAACCAAAGCAAGTGAACTAGTTAATAAAAAAAGTGGGGGAAAAAAAACACAAAGGGAATATTAATATACATAAATATGGGTTGTATTTACAATGGTGTTTGTTCTTCACTGGTTGACCTTTTCTTGTGACAACAGGTCACACATCTTGCTGTTGTGACGGCACACTGTGGAATTTCACCCAGTAGACATGGTTTGTTTTTTAATTATTTGTCTGTGTAATCAGTGTAATCTGTGTAATCCGTGTAATCTAATCCGAGGGATATATGTGTCTCTAATATGGTCATACATTTGGCAGGAGGTTAGGAAGTATAGCTCCGTTTCCAACTCATTTTGTAGGCAGTCTTCTCTTGAGAGCCAGGTCTGCCTACATCGGCCTTTCTCAATTGCAAGGCTATGCTCACTGAGTCTGTACATATTCAAAGCTTTCCTTAAATTTGGGTCAGTCACCGTGGTCAGGTGTTCTGCCACTGTGTACTCTCTGTTTAGGGCCAAATAGCATTCTAGTTCACTCTGTTTTTGTTAATTCTTTCCAATGTGTCAAGTAATTATCTTTTGTTTTCTCATGATTTGGTTGAGTCTAATTGTGCTGCTGTCCTGGGTGTCTGTTTTTGTTTGTGAACAGAGCCCCAGGACCAGCTTGCTTAGGGGACTCGTCTCCAGGCTCATATCTCTGTAGGTGATGGCTTTGTTATGGAAGGTTTGGGAATCCCTTCCTTTTAAGTGGTTGTTGAATTTAACGGCTCTTTTCTGGATTTTGATAATTAGTGGGTATCGGCCAAATTCTGCTCTGCATGCATTATTTGGTATTCTACGTTGTACATAGAGGATATTTTTGCAGAGTTCTGCATGCAGTCTCAATTTGGTGTTTGACCCCAGACCCCCCAACCATTAAAACTTCTTACAGCTGAGATCCCGTTAACGGGATCGATATGACAACATTTACATTTACATTTAAGTCATTTAGCAGACGCTCTTATCCAGAGCGACTTACAAATTGGTGCTTTCACCTTATGACATCCAGTGGAACAGCCACTTTACAATAGTGCATCTAGGTCTTTTAAGGGGGGAGGGGGGTGAGAAGGATTACTTTATCCTATCCTAGGTATTCCTTAAAGAGGTGGGGTTTCAGGTGTCTCCGGAAGGTGGTGATTGACTCCGCTGTCCTGGCGTCGTGAGGGAGTTTGTTCCACCATTGGGGGGCCAGAGCAGCGAACAGTTTTGACTGGGCTGAGCGGGAACTGTACTTCCTCAGTGGTAGGGAGGCGAGCAGGCCAGAGGTGGATGAACGCAGTGCCCTTGTTTGGGTGTAGGGCCTGATCAGAGCCTGGAGGTACTGAGGTGCCGTTCCCCTCACAGCTCCGTAGGCAAGCACCATGGTCTTGTAGCGGATGCGAGCTTCAACTGGAAGCCAGTGGAGAGAGCGGAGGAGCGGGGTGACGTGAGAGAACTTGGGAAGGTTGAACACCAGACGGGCTGCGGCGTTCTGGATGAGTTGTAGGGGTTTAATGGCACAGGCAGGGAGCCCAGCCAACAGCGAGTTGCAGTAATCCAGACGGGAGATGACAAGTGCCTGGATTAGGACCTGCGCCGCTTCCTGTGTGAGGCAGGGTCGTACTCTGCGGATGTTGTAGAGCATGAACCTACAGGAACGGGCCACCGCCTTGATGTTATTTGAGAACGACAGGGTGTTGTCCAGGATCACGCCAAGGTTCTTAGCGCTCTGGGACGAGGACACAATGGAGTTGTCAACCGTGATGGCGAGATCATGGAACGGGCAGTCCTTCCCGGGAGGAAGAGCAGCTCCGTCTTGCCGAGGTTCAACTTGAGGTGATGATCCGTCATCCACACTGATATGTCTGCCAGACATGCAGAGATGCGATTCGCCACCTGGTCGTCAGAAGGGGAAAGGAGAAGATTAATTGTGTGTCGTCTGCATAGCAATGATAGGAGAGACCATGTGAGGTTATGACAGAGCCAAGTGACTTGGTGTATAGCGAGAATAGGAGAGGGCCTAGAACAGAGCCCTGGGGACACCAGTGGTGAGAGCACGTGGTGAGGAGACAGATTCTCGCCACGCCACCTGGTAGGAGCGACCTGTCAGGTAGGACGCAATCCAAGCGTGGGCCGCGCCGGAGATGCCCAACTCGGAGAGGGTGGAGAGGAGGATCTGATGGTTCACAGTATCGAAGGCAGCCGATAGGTCTAGAAGGATGAGAGCAGAGGAGAGAGTTAGCTTTAGCAGTGCGGAGCGCCTCCGTGATACAGAGAAGAGAAGTCTCAGTTGAATGACTAGTCTTGAAACCTGACTGATTTGGATCAAGAAGGTCATTCTGAGAGAGATAGCGGGAGAGCTGGCCAAGGACGGCACGTTCAAGAGTTTTGGAGAGAAAAGAAAGAAGGGATACTGGTCTGTAGTTGTTGACATCGGAGGGATCGAGTGTAGGTTTTTTCAGAAGGGGTGCAACTCTCGCTCTCTTGAAGACGGAAGGGACGTAGCCAGCGGTCAGGGATGAGTTGATGAGCGAGGTGAGGTAAGGGAGAAGGTCACCGGAGATGGTCTGGAGAAGAGAGAAGGGGATAGGGTCAAGCGGGCAGGTTGTTGGGCGGCCGGCCGTCACAAGACGCGAGATGTCATCTGGAGAGAGAGGGGAGAAAGAGGTCAGAGCACAGGGTAGGGCAGTGTGAGCAGAACCAGCGGTGTCGTTTGACTTAGCAAACGAGGATCGGATGTCGTCGACCTTCTTTTCAAAATGGTTGACGAAGTCATCTGCAGAGAGGGAGGAGGGGGGAGGGGGAGGAGGATTCAAGAGGGAGGAGAAGGTGGCAAAGAGCTTCCTAGGGTTAGAGGCAGATGCTTGGAATTTAGAGTGGTAGAAAGTGGCTTTAGCAGCAGAGACAGAGGAGGAAAATGTAGAGAGGAGGGAGTGAAAGGATGCCAGGTCCGCAGGGAGGTGAGTTTTCCTCCATTTCCGCTCGGCTGCCCGGAGCCCTGTTCTGTGAGCTCGCAATGAGTCGTCGAGCCACGGAGCGGGAGGGGAGGACCGAGCCGGCCTGGAGGATAGGGGACATAGAGAGTCAAAGGATGCAGAAAGGGAGGAGAGGAGGGTTGAGGAGGCAGAATCAGGAGATAGGTTGGAGAAGGTTTGAGCAGAGGGAAGAGATGATAGGATGGAAGAGGAGAGAGTAGCGGGAGAGAGAGAGCGAAGGTTGGGACGACGCGATACCATCCGAGTAGGGGCAGTGTGGGAAGTGTTGGATGAGAGCGAGAGGGAAAAGGATACAAGGTAGTGGTCGGAGACTTGGAGGGGAGTTGCAATGAGGTTAGTGGAGGAACAGCATCTAGTAAAGATGAGGTCGAGCGTATTGCCTGCCTTGTGAGTAGGGGGGGAAGGTGAGAGGGTGAGGTCAAAAGAGGAGAGGAGTGGAAAGAAGGAGGCAGAGAGGAATGAGTCAAAGGTAGACGTGGGGAGGTTAAAGTCGCCCAGAACTGTGAGAGGTGAGCCGTCCTCAGGAAAGGAGCTTATCAAGGCATCAAGCTCATTGATGAACTCTCCGAGGGAACCTGGAGGGCGATAAATGATAAGGATGTTAAGCTTGAAAGGGCTGGTAACTGTGACAGCATGGAATTCAAAGGAGGCGATAGACAGATGGGTAAGGGGAGAAAGAGAGAATGACCACTTGGGAGAGATGAGGATCCCGGTGCCACCACCCCGCTGACCAGAAGCTCTCGGGGTGTGCGAGAGCACGTGGGCGGACGGCCAGTGAAAGTGCAGGGCGCCAAATTCAAAACAACAGAAATCTCATAATTCAAATTCCTCAAACATACAAGTATTTTACACCATTTTAAAGATAAAGTTGTTGTTAATCCCACCACAGTGTCCGATTTCAAAACGGCGTTTACAGAGAAAGCACAGCAAACGATTATGTTTGGTCACCGCCTAGTCACAGAAACACACAGCCATTTTTCCAGCCAAAGAGAGGAGTCACAAAAAGCAGAAATAGAGATAAAATGAATCACTAACCTTTGATGATCTTCCTCAGATGACACTCATTGGACTTCATGTTACACAATACATGTACATGTTTTGTTCGATAAAGTTAATATTTATATCAGTTGACATTGGCGTGTTATGTTCAGTAGTTCCAAAATATCCGGTGATTTTGCAGAGAGCCACATCAATTTAAAGAAATTCTCGTGATAAACATTGATAAAAGATACAAATGTTATGCATGGAATTTTAGATCCACTTCTCCTTAATACAACCGCTGTGTCAGATTCCAAAAAAACTTTACGGAAAAAGCACACTATGCAATAATCTGAGTACAGCGCTAAGACAACAAAACAAGCCAAACAGATAGTCAGACATAGCATTATAAATATTCACTTACCTTTGATGATCTTCATCAGAATGCACTCCCAGGAATCCCAGTTACACAATCAATGTTTGTTTTGTTCGATGAAGTCCATCGTTTATGTCCAAATACCTCCTTTTTGTTCGCGTGTTTGGTAAACAAATCCAAACTCACGAGGTGCGGGCAAGTCCAGGCCAAAGTTCAGACGGAAAGTCATATTACAATTCGTAGAAACATGTCAAACGATGTATAGAATCAATCTTTAGGAAGTTTTTAACATAAATCTTCAATAATGTTTCAACCGGAGAATTCCTTTGTCTGTAGAAATGCAATGGAACGCAGCTAACTCTCATGTGAGCGCGCGTGATCAGCTCATGGAACTCTGCCAGACCCCTTATTCAATCAGCGCTCATTCCCCCCTCCTTCACAGTAGAAGCCTCAAACAAGATTCTAAAGACTGTTGACATCTAGTGGAAACCGTAGGACGTGTAATATGACCCCACAGACACTGTATATTTGGTAGGCAATGACTTGAAAAACAACAAACCTCAGATTTCCCACTTCCTGGTTGGATTATTTTTCAGTTTGTGCCTGCCATATGAGTCCTGTTATACTCACAGACATCATTCAAACAGTTTTAGAAACTTCCGAGTGTTATTTATTTATTGGATATTTCAAACTTTTTTAACAAATCAAAAACTGAAAAATTGGGCGTGCAAAATTATTCAGCCCCTTTACTTTCAGTGCAGCAAACTCTCTCCAGAAGTTCAGTGAGGATCTCTGAATGATCCAATGTTGACCTAAATGACTAATGATGATAAATACAATCCACCTGTGTGTAATCAAGTCTCCGTATAAATGCACTTGCACTGTGATAGTCTCAGAGGTCCGTTAAAAGCCCAGAGAGCATCATGAAGAACAAGGAACACACCAGGCAGGTCCGAGATACTGTTGTGAAGAAGTTTAAAGCCGGATTTGGATACAAAAAGATTTCCCAAGCTTTAACCTCTTGCTCCTACTGAGAAGCTTGCGTCCCATCTAGAGCTCTGGAAATGCAAATGCACTACGCTAAATGCTAATAGTATTAGTTAAAACTCAAACGTTCATTAAAATACACATGCAGGGTATTGAATTAAAGCTACACTCGTTGTGAATCCAGGCAACAAGTCATATTTTTAAAATGCTTTTCGGCGAAAGCATGAGAAGCTATTATCTGATAGCATGTAACACCACAAAAGACCCGCAGGGGACGTAAACAAAATAATTAGCATATTCGGCGCTACACAAACCGCACAATAAAATAGAAAACATTCATTACCTTTGACCATCTTCTTTGTTGGCACTCCTAGATGTCCCATAATCACTATTGGGTCTTTTTTTCGATTAAATCGGTCCATATATAGCCTAGATATCGTTCTATGTAGACTGTGTGATAAACGGAAAAAAAAGCGTTTCATAAGGTAACGTCATTTTTTTAAATTCAAAAATAAACGATAAACTTTCACAAAACACTTCGAAATACTTTTGTAATGCAACTTTAGGTATTAGTAAACGTTAATAAGCGATCAAATTAATCACAAGACGAAGTATATTCTATAGCTGTCCGTCTGGAAAAATGTCCGGGTAGAAACTCAACCAAAATATCCGGTCCGAGACCTGAAGAACTGCGCTGCCTTGCATCTGTTTGACCAAGAAACAAATAGTAGGCAAATGACAAGACTCTAGACACCGTGTGGAAGCTGTAGGTACTGCAACCTCAGCCCCATTAATTGTGGTTCACCTTTATCAATGGGTTCAAGTCGCGCAGGGATATATTTTTCAATTTTCAGTGATCAGATTTTCCTGCGCTTTCCGATGAAACACACGTTATGTTATAGCCACAGCCGTGATTTAACCAGTTTTATAAACGTCTGAGTGTTTTCTATCCACACATACTAATCATATGCATATACTATATTCCTGGCATGAGTAGCAGGGCGCTGAAATGTTGCGCAATTTTTTACAGAATGTTCGAAAAATTAGCGGGTAGAAGGAAGAGGTTAAACATCCCAAGGAGCACTGTGCAAGCGATAATATTGAAATGGAAGGAGTATCAGACCACTGCAAATCTACCAAGACCTGGCCGTCCCTCTAAACTTTCAGCTCATACAAGGAGAAGACTTATCAGAGATGCAGCCAAGAGGCCCATGATCACTCTAGATGAACTGCAGAGATCTACAGCTGAGGTGGGAGACTCTGTCCATAGGAAAACAATCAGTCGTATATTGCACAAATCTGGCCTTTATGGAAGAGTGGCAAGAAGAAAGCCATTTCTTAAAGATATCCATAAAAAGTGTTGTTTAAAGTTTGCCACAAGCCACCTGGGAGACACACCAAACATGTGGAAGAAGGTGCTCTGGTCAGATGAAACCAAAATTGAACTTTTTGGCAACAATGCAAAACGTTATGTTTGGCGTAAAAGCAACACAGCTCATCACCCTCATCACACACCATCTCCACTGTCAAACATGGTGGTGGCAGCATCATGGTTTGGGCCTGCTTTTCTTCAGCAGGGACAGGGAAGATGGTTAAAATTGATGGGAAGAGGGATGGAGCCAAATACAGGACCATTCTGGAAGAAAACCTGATGGAGTCTGCAAAAGACCTGAGACTGGGACGGAGATTTGTCTTCCAACAAGACAATGATCCAAAACATAAAGCAAAATCTACAATGGAATGGTTCAAAAATAAACATATCCAGGTGTTAGAATGGCCAAGTCAAAGTCCAGACCAGAATCCAATCGAGAATCTGTGGTAAGAACTGAAAACTGCTGTTCACAAATGCTCTCCATCCAACCTCACTGAGCTCGAGCTGTTTTGCAAGGAGGAATGGGAAAAAATGTCAGTCTCTCGATGTGCAAAACTGATAGACATACCCCAAGCGACTTACAGCTGTAATCGCAGCAAAAGGTGGCGCTACAAAGTATTAACTTAAGGGGGGCTGAATAATTTTGCACGCCCAATTATTCAGTTTTTGATTTGTTAAAAAGGTTTGAAATATCCAATAAATGTCATTCCACTTCATGATTGTGTCCCACTTGTTGTTGATTCTTCACAAAAAAATACAGTTTTATATCTTTAGGTTTGAAGCCTGAAATGTGGCAAAAGGTCGCAAAGTTCAAGGGGGCCGAATACTTTCGCAAGGCACTGTATTAACAACTGGGCCTGAGTAGCAGGCAGTTTACTCTGGGCACCTTAGTCATCCAAGCTACTCAATACTGCCCCCAGCCATAAGAAGTTATGGGCAATGGGTTCTATAACTGATTCAAGTATTTTTAGCCAGATCCTAATTGTCATGTTGAATTTTATGTTCCTTTTGATGGCATAGAAGGCCCTTCTTGCCTTGTCTCTCAGGTTGTTCACAGCATTGTGGAAGTTACCTGTGGTGCTGATGTTTATTGTGTGCTCTAGGGCAACGGTGTCTGGATGGGAATTTCTATTCATGTTCCTGGCAACTGGACCTTACTTGGAACACCATTATTTTTGTCTTACTGAGATTTACTGTCAGGGCCCAGGTCTTTCTCTATCCTTCTCTCCCTCTCTACCCCCGCTCTCTCCTTCCAGCGGAACATCCATGTGCAGAACACAGTGGTCCAAGGCCCATAAATCTTATAGCCTTTCAGCACAGTCTATTTATTTGTTTTCCCCCGACACACATCTCACACCTATGGCTTTGCCACATGTCCTCATCCTCTTCACAGTCATTGACTCAACACAGCAGATCAGGGCTTCCAAGACTAACTTGAACATAGCAGGATATATTTTATCCTGCTTTTAGTTGAAGACAGCAGGATATATCTTATCCTCCTTTTAGTTAAAAAAGGTAGGATATAATTTATTCTCCATTCAGATCAAGACGACAGGACATATTTAATTCTCCTTTTAGTTGAGTTGACTGGCAGGTTATATTTTATTGTCAAATTAGTTGAAGATGGCAGGATATATTTTATTCTCCTTTAAATTCAAGAAGGCAGGATATGTTTCATTCACCTTTTAGTTGAGACGGCAGGATATATTTAATCCTCCTTCTAGCTCAAGATGGCAGGACATATTAAATTCTAATTTTAGTTGAAGACGGCAGGATATATTTTATTTACCTTTTAGTTCAAGAAGGCAGGATATATTTTATTTACCTTTTAGTTCAAGAAGGCAGGATATATTTTATTTACCTTTTAGTTCAAGAAGGCAGGATATATTTGATTCTCCTTTCAGTTCAAGACGGCAGGATATATTTTATTTACCTTTTAGTTCAAGAAGGCAGGATATATTTTATTCTCCTTTCAGTTCAAGACGGCAGGATATATTTTATTTACCTTTTAGTTCAAGAAGGCAGGATATATTTTATTCTCCTTTCAGTTCAAGATGGCAGGATATATTTTATTTAGCTTTTAGTTCCAGAAGGCAGGATATATTTTATTCTCCTTTCAGTTCAAGACGGCAGGATATATTTTATTCTCCTTTCAGTTCAAGACGGCAGGATATATTTTATTTAGCTTTTAGTTCAAGAAGGCAGGATATATTTTATTCTCCTTTCAGTTCAAGAAGGCAGGATATATTTTATTCTCCTTTCAGTTCAAGACGGCAGGATATATTTTTTTCTGCTTTTAGTTGAAGACGGCAGGATATATTATTTTCTCCTTTTAGTTCAAGATTGCGGGATATATTTTATCTCCTTTAAATTGAAGACGGAGGGACATATTTTATTCTCCAATTAGATTTTGTCGGCAGGATATATTTGATTCTCCTTTTAGTTCATGACACCAGGATATATTTTATCTTCCTTTCAGTTCAAGACTGAATAGATATATTTGTTTCTCCTGTTATTTGAAATATTTTTTCTCCTTTAAGTTGAAAAAGGCTAGAAATACTTTTTTCTCCTTTAAGACGAAGACGGCAGGATATATTTTATTCACCTTTCAGTTCAAGACGGTAGGATATATTTTATCCTCCTTTTAGTTCAAGCCGACAGGATATATTTTTTTCTCCTTTCAGTTCAAGACGGTAGGATATATTTTATCCTCCTTTTAGTTCAAGCCGACAGGATATATTTTATTCTCCTTTCAGTTCAAGACGGCAGTGTATATTTTATTTTCCTTTGAGTTCAAGAATTAAGGATATATTTTATCCTTTTTAAGTTCAAGAAGGCAGGATATATATTTTTCTCCTGTTGAAAATGGAAGGACATGTTTTTTTCTCCTTTTAGTTGAAGACAGCAGGATATATTTATATATTATTTTTCAAGACCCCAGGATATGTTTTATTCTTCTTTTAGTTGATGACGGCAGGATATATTTTTTATTCTCCAATTAGTTGATGTCGGCAGGATATACTTTTTTCTTCTGATAATTGAAGACGGCAGGATATATTTTATTCACCTTTCAGTTCAAGATGGCAGAATATATTTTATTCTCCTTTAATTTCAAGACTGCAGGATATATTTTATCCTCCTTTTTGTTCAAGCCGGCAGGATATGTTTTATTATTTAAAAAAATTCAAGATGGCAGGATAGATTTTACTCACCTTTCAGTTTAAGACGGCAGGACACATTTTATTCACCTTTCAGTTAAAGACGGCAGGACATATTTTATTCACCTTTTTCTTCAAGACGACAGGATATTTGTTTTTCTACTTTCAGTTCAAGCCGGCAGGATATATTTTACTATAATTGTTTATCAAGACGGCAGGATATAATTTATTCTCCTTTAAGTTGAGTTGAATGATTTCAACACGGCAGAATATATGTTATTCTCCTTTTAGTTCAGGACGGCATTATTGATTTTATCCTTCTTTATTTATATTCTCAAATTTGTTGAAGGCATCAGGATATTTTTTATTCTCCTTTTAGTTGAAGACGGCATTATTTATTTTATTCTGCTTTTAGTTGAAGAGGTCAAGGTTATATTTTATTCTCAAATTATTTGAAGACGATGGTATATATTTTATTCTCCTTTTAGTTGAAGAGGTCAGGTTATATTTTATTCTCAAATTATTTGAAGACGATGCTATATATTTTATTCTCCTTTTAGTTGAAGACGTCAGGATATATTTTATTCTCCTATTTGAAGACGGCAGGATAAATTGTATTCTCCTATTAGTTGATGACGTCAGGATATATTTTATTCTCCTTCTAGTTGAAGACGGTGGGATATATGTTATTCTCCAATTAGTTGAAGTCGGCAGAATATTCTTTAATCTTCTTTTAGGTGAAGATGGCAAGATATATTTAATTCTGCTTTCAGTTGAAGATGGCAGGATATATTTTATTCTCCTTTTGGTTAAATGCAGCAATATATGTTTTATTCTCCATTTAGTTCAAGACGGTAGGATATAATTTATTCTCCTCTCAGTTCACTGAAGCAGGATATATTTTATTCTCCTTTTAGTTTAATGAGGCAGGATATGTTTTTTATCCTTTAAGGTGAGTTGACTGAGTTGAACACGGCAGGATATATTTTATTCTCCATTTAGCTGAAGACGGAAGGATACATTTTATTCTCCTTTTAGTAGAAGACTGCAGGATATATTTCATTCTCCTTTCAGTTGAAGACTGCAGGATATATTTCATTCTCCTTTCAGTTGAAGACTACAGGATATATTTCATTCTCCTTTCAGTTGAAGACTGCAGGATATATTTTATTCTCCTTTCAGTTGAAGACTGCAGGATATATTTCATTCTCCTTCTAGTTGAAGACGTCAGGATATATTTCATTCTCCTTTTAGTTGAAGACGGCAGGATATATTTCATTCTCCTTTCAGTTAAAGACTGCAGGATACATTTCATTCTTCTTTCAGTTCAAGACGGCAGGATATATTTTATTCTTCTTTCAGTTCAAGACGGCAGGATATATTTTATTCTTCTTTCAGTTCAAGACGGCAGGATATATTTCATTCTCCTTTTAGATCAAGACGGCAGGATAAGCTTTGTTCTCCTTTTAGGTGAGTTGACTGATTTAAACATGGCAGGATATATTTGATCCTCCTTTTAGTTGATGGTAGCAGGATATATTTTATTCTCCTTTAACTCTTTCACTACTGTGTTTCTGACCTGTCCACCAGCTAGCTGTCTGCGATCAGCTCCTACTAGTCTGGTTTGTAGCCTACCTGTCTGTTCTCTAAGTTTGCTGGCCTACACCATTCGTATCCTGCCTCTGGTGACCTCTGTCCCTGGTAATGGTCTTATTAAAATTCAGAGGTTTGTCTTGAGATGAGCGCTCAGAGGATCTCATTCCAATCCATCCCTATACTGAGTAACCTAGTCTAACAGAGTTGCTTAGAGGAGAGTTGTATTAACTAATGTGATATAATTCCTGTAGCACAGGAATAAATGATCCCGAATAACTACTAAAACACTGATACTGTAACGATTCCGGCAGCACCGCAGGGAAGGGCGATTCCGGCAGCACCGCAGGGAAGGACGATTCCGGCAGCACCGCAGGGAAGGACGATTCCGGCAGCACTGCAGGGAAGGGCGATTCCGGCAGCACCGCAGGGAAGGACGATTCCGGCAGCACCGCAGGGAAGGACGATTCCGGCAGCACCGCAGGGAAGGGCGATTCCGGCAGCACCGCAGGGAAGGGCGATTCCGGCTGGATGACCCCTTTAGCCAGGACCCTCCAGAGGCACAGGTTGAACCGGGCTGTAGGTGAGCACTGGAGATCTGGTGCATACCACTCGCACCTCTCCCTTAGACTCAATGCCCACATTCGCCCGGCACGGGCGGAGCAGGTATAGGACGCACTGCACCCTCCCAGCGCCCTGGAGAAAACAGTACGCAGTGCCGGCGCAGGATACCCTGTGCCGAAACGGCTTACTGGAGACCAAACACGCTGGGCCGGCACAACACGCCCTGGCTGGATGCTCACTCTCGCTTGGCACATGCGGGTGGCTGGCCAATAGCCCACCGGGCTGTGAGCGCGTACTGGCGACACTGTGCGCTTGACCGCATAACACTGTGCCTGACCAGTACTGCACTTCTTTCGAGACGTCTCCAACCTGACTCTGCTCCACTCCCCGTGTTCCCCAGCCTGTGCCTAGGGTCCTTTTCCGTCCAAAATCTCCTCCCATGTCCATGAGTCCGGATATCGCTGCTGCCCGATACCACGCTGCTTGGTCCTTGGTTGGTGGGTGATTCTGTAACGATATTCTTCGTCCTCCTCTGATGAGCCAATGCGCAGCGTGGTATGTGTTCAGTTGTTTTATTAAAAATAGGAACACTTACCACGCTGCGCTTTGGTCCTGTTCTCCTTCCACCAACAACAGCCGTTACAAATACAATGTAGTGAAGTCATAGACAGTTTTAACAGTGGATCTTTACTGTCCATTCCTCACTTACTCAGTAGCATTAAAGGCCAAATTCGCATAACATCATACAATACAGTATGTCGCCTGAATCTAAAGAAAATTGACACGCAAAAATCTTTCCCTTCTTGATTCCCCCTCTCCTTTTCTCATTTTTACTTCTTCTACATAGCTTTGGAAAAGTGCTCAGCATATGTGGGAACTCCTTCAAGAATGTTGGAACAGCATTCCAGGTGAAGCTGGTTGAGAGAATGCCTTGATTTTGCAAAGCTCTCATCAAGTCAAAGGGTGGCTACTTTGAACAATCTTAAATATAAAATATATTTTGATTTCTTTATCACTTTTTGTGGTTACTACATGATTCCATATGAGTTATTTCATAGTTTTGATGTCTTCATTATTATTCCACAATGTAGAAAATAGTAAAAATAAAGAAAAACCCTTGAATGAGTAGGTGTGTCCAAACTTTTGACTGGTACTGTACATGTATGAAAATATTATGTTTGTTGTCTTCTGGTGCGTATCCAATATATAACTCCTAAAAAAAATGTTTTATTTAATACCTTATGCATTTTTTGGGCTATTATTGTTCTGTACTTTTAAATGTATTTGTACATTTTATACAGACCCCATGAAGACTAGCTGCTGCAGTAGCTAATGGGATCATTTCAAGCAGAGCTAAATAACAGATTACATGAACTGGAATGACACTCTCACTCAAAAGACAAGCTGTGAGCAAACCACGCCCCAAAATATTAACAGACATCCCCAACATGAGACATCACTAAAAGAGGAAATAAACATGTTTTTTTTAAACTGCAAATAACCATTGAAAGGCTCAAAGGGTTATTTGGCTCAGTTTGGTTCCACATAAGAACCTTAACTGTCATTGAGGAATAATAAAGGAACCCTCATTTTTTTTTTGTGTACAGTGTAGGAATTTGCAGTGGTGTCTGTGCTGATTCGGGGGGGGATTAAGTCAAAATCCAGTGACATCGCAGCACAACATGTTTTAAGGGTATGTTTGCTGTTTTGGGTGTGAACTAGTAATTGACACCATTACTCTCCAAAAAGAGTCGCTCACATATGCAAATTGACAGATATCGATGAGCACCTCTGTCTAACTCTGCTACATCGCTGTTTGTGACCATTGCCCCTGCCTGAATGTCATGGTGACTTTCCATTTATATACCACTAATAGATCATTTATAGGGCATGTGTTCTGTCTTTCTCTCAACAGGGTGAGTGTCATGCCTCATCGGGCAGTCTAAACAACACAGCACAGCTCTGGGTTCCTTACTGATCACTGTGTGGGCTGCATATCGCAGACCTGGGTTCAAATACAATTTGACACCTTTCAAATACCTTTAGCAATTTGCTTTAGTCTACCATGAGTGCCTAGATGGGCTGGGTTTGCTTTTCTACAACCATTCTATTAGTTCCGTTGTACCAGGCAAGCTCAATCAAGCCCAGATACATTATTTTGAAATGATTTAAAGTACTATTTGAGCCCAGGTCTTGTTTGTTGTTAATGAGCAATACAATGACCTCTGTTCTGACTTCACTGCGGGGACAGAAATCACTTTCCAACCAGAAGCAGCGGCTGTGAGAAGAAAAAACTCCAACTAAATCGTCATAACAATCTGGTGAAGAATGTCTAATTCATGGTAAGGTCTGTAGCATGCTTTCCCAAAGTGTTCTGTCAATCTGCTGGTTAGGGTCTACGTCCCAAATGATACTCTATTCTCTGATATATTTCCTATGGAGCCCCAGTCAAAAGTAGTGCACTATATAGATACTAGGGGTGCCATTTGGAATGCAAATTTAGTGTTCGTTCCAATATGTCCAAACCAAGCTGGTACACTCCAAAGCCACAGAGAGACACTTAGAGTGAATGGTATTTTTTATTTTTTTTATTTTTTTGTAAATCTGGAATCAGATCAGTTCAATCAAAGTCTTTCAAAAAGAGAGAGAGAACCGCTACCACCAAACCGTTTACACGAACATTATGCTCAGATGACTGGGAAATGAAAATGTTGATCACATTTCTTCACACGACATTATAAAAACAATAACTACTAAAAAAAAAACGTAAAATGTGTAAAAAAAATAATAAACAAAAAACTATAAGATGGAAAGAAGCTGTAAAACAAAAACACAAGAGTGGGAAGGCCTTTAAAAAATATCACGACTCCAGAATGGTCTTCTTAACACAGTCCACAGTATTGAGATACATGAGAAACTGCTGAAACCTCGGCTATCCCAACGGCCAGTGAACAGCAGCGCAGATGGATCTAGGAAATAGTGTTTTGTTGCTCAATTGCAGGCACTTAGATTTTATAGATTAAAACTCTAAGGGTGGCACCCATAAACGTAAGTGTTTACAAACCTTTTAAAACACCTAATTTGTGATTAGAGGCAAATACCCACATGCAAAAATATTACAGTTTACTATAGAATACTGTAGCACTTAATATAGAATTCTGTAGTAAACTGTAGTACACCGTAGAATACTATACTACACACTGTAGTATCCCTCAACCATGTGTATTACTTACTATAGAATTGTGGAGTATAACGTAGAATACTATAGTAAATACTACAGTATACTACAGACCACAAAAAACAACACAGTTCGCAAAGAAACCCTCCAGTAATTCTTATAATATATAGTAGAGTATTTCATTCAATTTTGTGCCACCCGTAACTGCGAAACCTACAGGCCAAGTATAAAAGATATACTGCATGTGTTTTGTACAAATTATAGAAAAAAGCAGAAGCACTGAACTATTTGAATACTATAGTATTTATAGTATACTATAGTATTTATAGTATACTATAGTATTTATAGTATACTATAGTATTTATAGTATACTATAGTATTTATAGTATACTATAGTATTTATAGTATACTATAGTATTTATAGTATACTATAGTATTTTTTAATGTGGGTAAGTTGTTTGTTTAATGGTTGTTTGTTAAAGGAAACCATTCAATTCAGTCTTTTGAAATGAATGTGAAGCTCACGTACAGTACTTTATTACACTGGCGATGTACACTATTATTAACATTCAATACTATTAGATAATGATTGATATCATAATCGTTGTTAGACACAGACAGACAGACAGACAGACAGACAGACAGACAGACAGACAGACAGACAGACAGACAGACAGACAGACAGACAGACAGACAGACAGACAGACACAGAGACAGACACAAAGACACAGACACAAAGGCACAAAGAGACAGACACAAAGAGACAGACACAGACACAAAGAGACAGACACAAAGACACAAAGACACACAAAGAGACAGACACAAAGACACAAAGAGACAGATACAAAGACACAGAGACAGACACAAAGACACAGACACAAAGACACAAAGACACAAAGAGACAGACACAAAGAGACAGACATAGACACAAAGAGACAGACACAAAGACACAAAGACACAAAGAGACAGACACAAAGACACAGAGACAGATACAAAGACACAGAGACAGACACAAAGACACAGACACAAAGACACAAAGACACAAAGAGACAGACACAAAGACACAGAGACAGACACAAAGACACAGACACAAAGACACAAAGAGACAGACACAAAGAGACAGACACAGACACAAGGAGACAGGGACAAAGACACAAAGACACAAAGAGACAGACACAAAGACACAAAGAGACAGACACAAAGACCACAAAGAGACAGACACAAAGACCACAAAGAGACAGACACAAAGACACAAAGAGACAGACACAAAGAGACAAAGAGACAGACACAAAGAGACAAAGAGACAGACACAAAGAGACAAAGAGACAGACACAAAGAGACAAAGAGACAGACAGAGAGAAGACAGCAGGAACGCGCTGTGAAACGCAACAGGACAAAAAATAAAAACAGAAGGGGTGAGATGGAAACATGGAGAGTTAGCCAAGTGGTCCGATGCATGTGGTTGCTCGCCAGCAGGCAGGATAAAGGAGCTGTTTCCCCTGGCCGGGTGCTGCTGGGCTGGATTAGCATCACTTCAGACACTCATGAGCTCTGACATGAGAACGCTTATGAAACTCAGACACAAACATGAGACAGCTTCTGAATGGGCCTGGAAGAGGAGAGAGATGAGATCCACAGATCATTGGAGCCTGAGAGTGGGAGAGAGGGAGAGAGAGAGAGAGAGAGAGAGAGAGAGAGAGAGAGGGAGGGAGGGAGGGAGGGAGGGAGGGAGGGAGGGAGGGAGGGAGGGAGGGACAGTAAATAACAGTCAAATTATCACCACCCATGTAACATCAATGTAAATCTAGCAGTGCAGACACTTGATAACGATTAATGATTTGGGGATTTGAACGTGCAACCTTTTTGTTGAGTGTGTCGATCTTTCTGCGGTGAAAAGCGGGTTTATACTTAGTGTTTGGAACATGTACATTATGGTTAGGGTACAGTGTTGTTCCCTGGGGTACACAAAGGGTAAAGGTACACATACGAACCCACATGGTACAGTTTGGTACCTTGTAGGTATAATGGGACATTTTTCTAACCAATATTTTGAATATAAGGTACGATCATCTCTGCACTTTGATAGGTGGGGACAGTGGTGGAACTAGAGTTTTCTACATGGGGTGACCAGGGGGTGGCCCAGACAACATCAGGGGGTCCATGACAGAAAATGAGTGTGTCACCCTGACCTGGCATCTAAGCAGCATGAATGAATCCTACGATTGCTGATTTTAGAGGTAGAAGTGATAATTCACACGGAGTTATTCAATGTGACAGATAGTGGGGTCCAAAGGGGTTACTTCAATAGAATTCAATGTGACACATAGTGAGGTCCATAAGGGTTACTAAACTAGATTTCAATGTGACAGATAGTGAGGTCCATAAGGGTTACTTCACTAGAATTCAATGTGAGGTCCATAAGGGTTACTTCACTAGAATTCAATGTGAGGTCCATCAGGGTTACTTCACTAGAATTCAATGTGACAGATAGTGAGGTCCATAAGGGTTACTTCACTAGAATTCAATGTGAGGTCCATAAGGGTTACTTCACTAGAATTCAATGTGACAGATAGTGAGGTCCATAAGGGTTACTTCACTAGAATTCAATGTGAGGTCCATAATGGTTACTACACTAGAATTCAATGTGGGGTCCATAAGGGTTACTTCACTAGAATTCAATGTGGGGTCCATAATGGTTACTTCACTAGAATTCAATGTGACAGATAGTGAGGCCCATAAGGGTTACTACACTAGAATTCAATGTGAGGTCCATAAGGGTTACTTCACTAGAATTAATTGTGATAGACAGTGAGGTCCATAAGGGTTACTACACTAGAATTCAATGTGACAGATAGTGAGGTCCATAAGGGTTACTTCACTAGAATTCAATGTGACAGATAGTGAGGTCCATAAGGGTTACTTCACTAGAATTCAATGTGAGGTCCATCAGGGTTACTTCACTAGAATTCAATGTGACAGATAGTGAGGCCCATAAGGGTTACTTCACTAGAATTCAATGTGCCAGATAGTGAGGTCTATAAGGGTTACTACACTAGAATTCAATGTGACAGATAGTGAGGTCCATAAGGGTTACTTCACTAGAATTCAATGTGAGGTCCATAAGGGTTACTTCACTAGAATTCAATGTGACAGATAGTGAGGTCCATAAGGGTTACTTCACTAGAATTCAATGTGAGGTCCATAAGGGTTACTACACTAGAATTCAATGTGACAGATAGTGAGGTCCATAAGGGTTACTTCACTAGAATTCAATGTGACAGATAGTGAGGTCCATAAGGGTTACCCAACAAGAATTCAATGTGACAGATAGTGAGGTCCATAAGGGTTACTTCACTAGAATTCAATGTGACAGATAGTGAGGTCCATAAGGGTTACTTCACTAGAATTCAATGTGAGGTCCATAGGGTTACTACACTAGAATTCAATGTGGGGTTCATAAGGGTTACTTCACTAGAATTCAATGTGGGGTCCATAAGGGTTACTTCACTAGAATTCAATGTGACAGATAGTGAGGTCCATAAGGGTTACTACACTAGAATTCAATGTGACAGATAGTGAGGTCCATAAGGGTTACTTCACTAGAATTCAATGTGACAGATAGTGGGGTCCAAAGGGGTTACTTCAATAGAATTCAATGTGACAGATAGTGAGGTCCATAAGGGTTACTTCACTAGAATTCAATGTGACAGATAGTGAGGTCCAATAAGGGTTACTACACTAGAATTCAATGTGCCAGATAGTGAGGTCCATAAGGGTTACTTCACTAGAATTCAATGTGCCAGATAGTGAGGTCCATAAGGGTTACTTCACTAGAATTCAATGGGACAGATAGTGAGGTCCAATAAGGGTTACTTCACTAGAATTCAATGTGCCAGATAGTGAGGTCCATAAGGGTTACTACACTAGAATTCAATGTGACAGATAGTGGGGTCCATAAGGGTTACTTCACTAGAATTCAATGTGAGGTCCATAAGGGTTACTTCACTAGAATTCAATGTGAGGTCCATCAGGGTTACTTCACTAGAATTCAATGTGACAGATAGTGAGGTCCATAAGGGTTACTTCACTAGAATTCAATGTGACAGATAGTGAGGTCCATAAGGGTTACTTCACTAGAATTCAATGTGAGGTCCATAGGGTTACTACACTAGAATTCAATGTGGGGTTCATAAGGGTTACTTCACTAGAATTCAATGTGGGGTCCATAAGGGTTACTTCACTAGAATTCAATGTGACAGATAGTGAGGTCCATAAGGGTTACTACACTAGAATTCAATGTGACAGATAGTGGGGTCCAAAGGGGTTACTTCAATAGAATTCAATGTGACAGATAGTGAGGTCCATAAGGGTTACTTCACTAGAATTCAATGTGACAGATAGTGAGGTCCAATAAGGGTTACTACACTAGAATTCAATATGCCAGATAGTGAGGTCCATAAGGGTTACTTCACTAGAATGCAATGTGCCAGATAGTGAGGTCCATAAGGGTTACTTCACTAGAATTCAATGTGACAGATAGTGAGGTCCAATAAGGGTTACTTCACTAGAATTCAATGTGCCAGATAGTGAGGTCCATAAGGGTTACTACACTAGAATTCAATGTGACAGATAGTGAGGTCCATAAGGGTTACTTCACTAGAATTCAATGTGAGGTCCATAAGGGTTACTTCACTAGAATTCAATGTGAGGTCCATCAGGGTTACTTCACTAGAATTCAATGTGACAGATAGTGAGGTCCATAAGGGTTACTTCACAAGAATTCAATGTGACAGATAGTGAGGTCCATAAGGGTTACCTCACTAGAATTCAATGTGAGGTCCATCAGGGTTACTTCACTAGAATTCAATGTGACATATAGTGAGGCCCATAAGGGTTACTTCACTAGAATTAAATGTGCCAGATAGTGAGGTCTATAAGGGTTACTACACTAGAATTCAATGTGACAGATAGTGAGGTCCATAAGGGTTACTTCACTAGAATTCAATGTGAGGTCCATAAGGGTTACTTCACTAGAATTCAATGTGACAGATAGTGAGGTCCATAAGGGTTACTTCACTAGAATTCAATGTGACAGATAGTGAGGTCCATAAGGGTTACTACACTAGAATTCAATGTGAGGTCCATAAGGGTTACTTCACTAGAATTCAATGTGAGGTCCATCAGGGTTACTTCACTAGAATTCAATGTGACAGATAGTGAGGTCCATAAGGGTTACTTCACAAGAATTCAATGTGACAGATAGTGAGGTCCATAAGGGTTACTTCACTAGAATTCAATGTGACAGATAGTGAGGTCTATAAGGGTTACTTCACTAGAATTCAATGTGAGGTCCATAAGGGTTACTACACTAGAATTCAATGTGGGGTCCATAAGGGTTACTTCACTAGAATTCAATGTGGGGTCCATAAGGGTTACTTCACTAGAATTCAA
Organism: Oncorhynchus nerka; assembly: GCF_034236695.1. Classification (NCBI taxonomy): domain Eukaryota; kingdom Metazoa; phylum Chordata; class Actinopteri; order Salmoniformes; family Salmonidae; genus Oncorhynchus; species Oncorhynchus nerka. The sequence continues at coordinate 39,498,543 of NC_088411.1, forward strand.
TGTGACAGATAGTGGGGTCCAAAGGGGTTACTTCAATAGAATTCAATGTGACAGATAGTGAGGTCCATAAGGGTTACTTCACTAGAATTCAATGTGACAGATAGTGAGGTCCAATAAGGGTTACTACACTAGAATTCAATGTGCCAGATAGTGAGGTCCATAAGGGTTACTTCACTAGAATGCAATGTGCCAGATAGTGAGGTCCATAAGGGTTACTTCACTAGAATTCAATGTGACAGATAGTGAGGTCCAATAAGGGTTACTTCACTAGAATTCAATGTGCCAGATAGTGAGGTCCATAAGGGTTACTACACTAGAATTCAATGTGACAGATAGTGAGGTCCATAAGGGTTACTTCACTAGAATTCAATGTGAGGTCCATAAGGGTTACTTCACTAGAATTCAATGTGAGGTCCATCAGGGTTACTTCACTAGAATTCAATGTGACAGATAGTGAGGTCCATAAGGGTTACTTCACAAGAATTCAATGTGACAGATAGTGAGGTCCATAAGGGTTACTTCACTAGAATTCAATGTGAGGTCCATCAGGGTTACTTCACTAGAATTCAATGTGACATATAGTGAGGCCCATAAGGGTTACTTCACTAGAATTCAATGTGCCAGATAGTGAGGTCTATAAGGGTTACTACACTAGAATTCAATGTGACAGATAGTGAGGTCCATAAGGGTTACTTCACTAGAATTCAATGTGAGGTCCATAAGGGTTACTTCACTAGAATTCAATGTGACAGATAGTGAGGTCCATAAGGGTTACTTCACTAGAATTCAATGTGACAGATAGTGAGGTCCATAAGGGTTACTACACTAGAATTCAATGTGAGGTCCATAAGGGTTACTTCACTAGAATTCAATGTGAGGTCCATCAGGGTTACTTCACTAGAATTCAATGTGACAGATAGTGAGGTCCATAAGGGTTACTTCACAAGAATTCAATGTGACAGATAGTGAGGTCCATAAGGGTTACTTCACTAGAATTCAATGTGACAGATAGTGAGGTCTATAAGGGTTACTTCACTAGAATTCAATGTGAGGTCCATAAGGGTTACTACACTAGAATTCAATGTGGGGTCCATAAGGGTTACTTCACTAGAATTCAATGTGGGGTCCATAAGGGTTACTTCACTAGAATGCAATGTGAGGTCCATCAGGGTTACTTCACTAGAATTCAATGTGACAGATAGTGGGGTCCATAAGGGTTACTTCACTAGAATTCAATGTGAGGTCCATAAGGGTTACTTCACTAGAATTCAATGTGAGGTCCATCAGGGTTACTTCACTAGAATTCAATGTGACAGATAGTGAGGTCCATAAGGGTTACTTCACTAGAATTCAATGTGACAGATAGTGAGGTCCATAAGGGTTACTTCACTAGAATTCAATGTGAGGTCCATAGGGTTACTACACTAGAATTCAATGTGGGGTTCATAAGGGTTACTTCACTAGAATTCAATGTGGGGTCCATAAGGGTTACTTCACTAGAATTCAATGTGACAGATAGTGAGGTCCATAAGGGTTACTACACTAGAATTCAATGTGACAGATAGTGAGGTCCATAAGGGTTACTTCACTAGAATTCAATGTGACAGATAGTGGGGTCCAAAGGGGTTACTTCAATAGAATTCAATGTGACAGATAGTGAGGTCCATAAGGGTTACTTCACTAGAATTCAATGTGACAGATAGTGAGGTCCAATAAGGGTTACTACACTAGAATTCAATGTGCCAGATAGTGAGGTCCATAAGGGTTACTTCACTAGAATGCAATGTGCCAGATAGTGAGGTCCATAAGGGTTACTTCACTAGAATTCAATGTGACAGATAGTGAGGTCCAATAAGGGTTACTTCACTAGAATTCAATGTGCCAGATAGTGAGGTCCATAAGGGTTACTACACTAGAATTCAATGTGACAGATAGTGAGGTCCATAAGGGTTACTTCACTAGAATTCAATGTGAGGTCCATAAGGGTTACTTCACTAGAATTCAATGTGAGGTCCATCAGGGTTACTTCACTAGAATTCAACGTGACAGATAGTGAGGTCCATAAGGGTTACTTCACAAGAATTCAATGTGACAGATAGTGAGGTCCATAAGGGTTACTTCACTAGAATTCAATGTGAGGTCCATCAGGGTTACTTCACTAGAATTCAATGTGACATATAGTGAGGCCCATAAGGGTTACTTCACTAGAATTCAATGTGCCAGATAGTGAGGTCTATAAGGGTTACTACACTAGAATTCAATGTGACAGATAGTGAGGTCCATAAGGGTTACTTCACTAGAATTCAATGTGAGGTCCATAAGGGTTACTTCACTAGAATTCAATGTGACAGATAGTGAGGTCCATAAGGGTTACTTCACTAGAATTCAATGTGACAGATAGTGAGGTCCATAAGGGTTACTACACTAGAATTCAATGTGAGGTCCATAAGGGTTACTTCACTAGAATTCAATGTGAGGTCCATCAGGGTTACTTCACTAGAATTCAATGTGACAGATAGTGAGGTCCATAAGGGTTACTTCACAAGAATTCAATGTGACAGATAGTGAGGTCCATAAGGGTTACTTCACTAGAATTCAATGTGACAGATAGTGAGGTCTATAAGGGTTACTTCACTAGAATTCAATGTGAGGTCCATAAGGGTTACTACACTAGAATTCAATGTGGGGTCCATAAGGGTTACTTCACTAGAATTCAATGTGGGGTCCATAAGGGTTACTTCACTAGAATGCAATGTGACAGATAGTGAGGTCCATAAGGGTTACTTCACTAGAATTCAATGTGACAGATAGTGAGGTCCATAAGGGTTACTTCACTAGAATTCAATGTGACAGATAGTGAGGTCCATAAGGGTTACTTCACTAGAATTCAATGTGACAGATAGTGAGGTCCATAAGGGTTACTACACTAGAATTCAACGTGACAGATAGTGAGGTCCATAAGGGTTACTTCACAAGAATTCAATGTGACAGATAGTGAGGTCCATAAGGGTTAATTCACTAGAATTCAATGTGAGGTCCATCAGGGTTACTTCACTAGAATTCAATGTGACAGATAGTGAGGCCCATAAGGGTTACTTCACTAGAATTCAATGTGCCAGATAATGAGGTCTATAAGGGTTACTACACTAGAATTCAATGTGACAGATAGTGAGGTCCATAAGGGTTACTTCACTAGAATTCAATGTGAGGTCCATAAGGGTTACTTCACTAGAATTCAATGTGACAGATAGTGAGGTCCATAAGGGTTACTTCACTAGAATTCAATGTGACAGATAGTGAGGTCCATAAGGGTTACTTCACTAGAATTCAATGTGACAGATAGTGAGGTCCATAAGGGTTACTTCACTAGAATTCAACGTGACAGATAGTGAGGTCCATAAGGGTTACTTCACTAGAATTCAATGTGACAGATAGTGAGGTCCATAAGGGTTACCCAACAAGAATTCAATGTGACAGATAGTGAGGTCCATAAGGGTTACTTCACTAGAATTCAATGTGACAGATAGTGAGGTCCATAAGGGTTACTTCACTAGAATTCAATGTGAGGTCCATAGGGTTACTACACTAGAATTCAATGTGGGGTTCATAAGGGTTACTTCACTAGAATTCAATGTGGGGTCCATAAGGGTTACTTCACTAGAATTCAATGTGACAGATAGTGAGGTCCATAAGGGTTACTACACTAGAATTCAATGTGACAGATAGTGAGGTCCATAAGGGTTACTTCACTAGAATTCAATGTGACAGATAGTGGGGTCCAAAGGGGTTACTTCAATAGAATTCAATGTGACAGATAGTGAGGTCCATAAGGGTTACTTCACTAGAATTCAATGTGACAGATAGTGAGGTCCAATAAGGGTTACTACACTAGAATTCAATGTGCCAGATAGTGAGGTCCATAAGGGTTACTTCACTAGAATTCAATGTGCCAGATAGTGAGGTCCATAAGGGTTACTTCACTAGAATTCAATGGGACAGATAGTGAGGTCCAATAAGGGTTACTTCACTAGAATTCAATGTGCCAGATAGTGAGGTCCATAAGGGTTACTACACTAGAATTCAATGTGACAGATAGTGGGGTCCATAAGGGTTACTTCACTAGAATTCAATGTGAGGTCCATAAGGGTTACTTCACTAGAATTCAATGTGAGGTCCATCAGGGTTACTTCACTAGAATTCAATGTGACAGATAGTGAGGTCCATAAGGGTTACTTCACTAGAATTCAATGTGACAGATAGTGAGGTCCATAAGGGTTACTTCACTAGAATTCAATGTGAGGTCCATAGGGTTACTACACTAGAATTCAATGTGGGGTTCATAAGGGTTACTTCACTAGAATTCAATGTGGGGTCCATAAGGGTTACTTCACTAGAATTCAATGTGACAGATAGTGAGGTCCATAAGGGTTACTACACTAGAATTCAATGTGACAGATAGTGAGGTCCATAAGGGTTACTTCACTAGAATTCAATGTGACAGATAGTGGGGTCCAAAGGGGTTACTTCAATAGAATTCAATGTGACAGATAGTGAGGTCCATAAGGGTTACTTCACTAGAATTCAATGTGACAGATAGTGAGGTCCAATAAGGGTTACTACACTAGAATTCAATGTGCCAGGTAGTGAGGTCCATAAGGGTTACTTCACTAGAATTCAATGTGCCAGATAGTGAGGTCCATAAGGGTTACTTCACTAGAATTCAATGTGACAGATAGTGAGGTCCAATAAGGGTTACTTCACTAGAATTCAATGTGCCAGATAGTGAGGTCCATAAGGGTTACTACACTAGAATTCAATGTGACAGATAGTGAGGTCCATAAGGGTTACTTCACTAGAATTCAATGTGAGGTCCATAAGGGTTACTTCACTAGAATTCAATGTGAGGTCCATCAGGTTACTTCACTAGAATTCAATGTGACAGATAGTGAGGTCCATAAGGGTTACTTCACTAGAATTCAATGTGAGGTCCATCAGGTTACTTCACTAGAATTCAATGTGACATATAGTGAGGCCCATAAGGGTTACTTCACTAGAATTCAATGTGACAGATAGTGAGGTCCATAAGGGTTACTACACTAGAATTCAATGTGAGGTCCATAAGGGTTACTTCACTAGAATTCAATGTGAGGTCCATCAGGGTTACTTCACTAGAATTCAATGTGACAGATAGTGAGGTCCATAAGGGTTACTTCACAAGAATTCAATGTGACAGATAGTGAGGTCCATAAGGGTTACTTCACTAGAATTCAATGTGACAGATAGTGAGGTCTATAAGGGTTACTTCACTAGAATTCAATGTGAGGTCCATAAGGGTTACTTCACTAGAATTCAATGTGGGGTCCATAAGGGTTACTTCACTAGAATTCAATGTGACAGATAGTGAGGTCCATAAGGGTTACTACACTAGAATTCAATGTGACAGATAGTGAGGTCCATAAGGGTTACTTCACAAGAATTCAATGTGACAGATAGTGAGGTCCATAAGGGTTAATTCACTAGAATTCAATGTGAGGTCCATCAGGGTTACTTCACTAGAATTCAATGTGACAGATAGTGAGGCCCATAAGGGTTACTTCACTAGAATTCAATGTGCCAGATAGTGAGGTCTATAAGGGTTACTACACTAGAATTCAATGTGACAGATAGTGAGGTCCATAAGGGTTACTTCACTAGAATTCAATGTGAGGTCCATAAGGGTTACTTCACTAGAATTCAATGTGACAGATAGTGAGGTCCATAAGGGTTACTTCACTAGAATTCAATGTGAGGTCCATAGGGTTACTACACTAGAATTCAATGTGGGGTTCATAAGGGTTACTTCACTAGAATTCAATGTGGGGTCCATAAGGGTTACTTCACTAGAATTCAATGTGACAGATAGTGAGGTCCATAAGGGTTACTACACTAGAATTCAATGTGACAGATAGTGAGGTCCATAAGGGTTACTTCACTAGAATTCAATGTGACAGATAGTGGGGTCCAAAGGGGTTACTTCAATAGAATTCAATGTGACAGATAGTGAGGTCCATAAGGGTTACTTCACTAGAATTCAATGTGACAGATAGTGAGGTCCAATAAGGGTTACTACACTAGAATTCAATGTGCCAGATAGTGAGGTCCATAAGGGTTACTTCACTAGAATTCAATGTGCCAGATAGTGAGGTCCATAAGGGTTACTTCACTAGAATTCAATGGGACAGATAGTGAGGTCCAATAAGGGTTACTTCACTAGAATTCAATGTGCCAGATAGTGAGGTCCATAAGGGTTACTACACTAGAATTCAATGTGACAGATAGTGGGGTCCATAAGGGTTACTTCACTAGAATTCAATGTGAGGTCCATAAGGGTTACTTCACTAGAATTCAATGTGAGGTCCATCAGGGTTACTTCACTAGAATTCAATGTGACAGATAGTGAGGTCCATAAGGGTTACTTCACTAGAATTCAATGTGACAGATAGTGAGGTCCATAAGGGTTACTTCACTAGAATTCAATGTGAGGTCCATAGGGTTACTACACTAGAATTCAATGTGGGGTTCATAAGGGTTACTTCACTAGAATTCAATGTGGGGTCCATAAGGGTTACTTCACTAGAATTCAATGTGACAGATAGTGAGGTCCATAAGGGTTACTACACTAGAATTCAATGTGACAGATAGTGAGGTCCATAAGGGTTACTTCACTAGAATTCAATGTGACAGATAGTGGGGTCCAAAGGGGTTACTTCAATAGAATTCAATGTGACAGATAGTGAGGTCCATAAGGGTTACTTCACTAGAATTCAATGTGACAGATAGTGAGGTCCAATAAGGGTTACTACACTAGAATTCAATGTGCCAGGTAGTGAGGTCCATAAGGGTTACTTCACTAGAATTCAATGTGCCAGATAGTGAGGTCCATAAGGGTTACTTCACTAGAATTCAATGTGACAGATAGTGAGGTCCAATAAGGGTTACTTCACTAGAATTCAATGTGCCAGATAGTGAGGTCCATAAGGGTTACTACACTAGAATTCAATGTGACAGATAGTGAGGTCCATAAGGGTTACTTCACTAGAATTCAATGTGAGGTCCATAAGGGTTACTTCACTAGAATTCAATGTGAGGTCCATCAGGGTTACTTCACTAGAATTCAATGTGACAGATAGTGAGGTCCATAAGGGTTACTTCACTAGAATTCAATGTGAGGTCCATCAGGGTTACTTCACTAGAATTCAATGTGACATATAGTGAGGCCCATAAGGGTTACTTCACTAGAATTCAATGTGACAGATAGTGAGGTCCATAAGGGTTACTACACTAGAATTCAATGTGAGGTCCATAAGGGTTACTTCACTAGAATTCAATGTGAGGTCCATCAGGGTTACTTCACTAGAATTCAATGTGACAGATAGTGAGGTCCATAAGGGTTACTTCACAAGAATTCAATGTGACAGATAGTGAGGTCCATAAGGGTTACTTCACTAGAATTCAATGTGACAGATAGTGAGGTCTATAAGGGTTACTTCACTAGAATTCAATGTGAGGTCCATAAGGGTTACTACACTAGAATTCAATGTGGGGTCCATAAGGGTTACTTCACTAGAATTCAATGTGGGGTCCATAAGGGTTACTTCACTAGAATTCAATGTGACAGATAGTGAGGTCCATAAGGGTTACTACACTAGAATTCAATGTGACAGATAGTGAGGTCCATAAGGGTTACTTCACAAGAATTCAATGTGACAGATAGTGAGGTCCATAAGGGTTAATTCACTAGAATTCAATGTGAGGTCCATCAGGGTTACTTCACTAGAATTCAATGTGACAGATAGTGAGGCCCATAAGGGTTACTTCACTAGAATTCAATGTGCCAGATAGTGAGGTCTATAAGGGTTACTACACTAGAATTCAATGTGACAGATAGTGAGGTCCATAAGGGTTACTTCACTAGAATTCAATGTGAGGTCCATAAGGGTTACTTCACTAGAATTCAATGTGACAGATAGTGAGGTCCATAAGGGTTACTTCACTAGAATTCAATGTGACAGATAGTGAGGTCCATAAGGGTTACTTCACTAGAATTCAATGTGACAGATAGTGAGGTCCATAAGGGTTACTTCACTAGAATTCAATGTGACAGATAGTGAGGTCCATAAGGGTTACTACACTAGAATTCAACGTGACAGATAGTGAGGTCCATAAGGGTTACTTCACAAGAATTCAATGTGACAGATAGTGAGGTCCATAAGGGTTAATTCACTAGAATTCAATGTGAGGTCCATCAGGGTTACTTCACTAGAATTCAATGTGACAGATAGTGAGGCCCATAAGGGTTACTTCACTAGAATTCAATGTGCCAGATAATGAGGTCTATAAGGGTTACTACACTAGAATTCAATGTGACAGATAGTGAGGTCCATAAGGGTTACTTCACTAGAATTCAATGTGAGGTCCATAAGGGTTACTTCACTAGAATTCAATGTGACAGATAGTGAGGCCCATAAGGGTTACTTCACTAGAATTCAATGTGCCAGATAATGAGGTCTATAAGGGTTACTACACTAGAATTCAATGTGACAGATAGTGAGGTCCATAAGGGTTACTTCACTAGAATTCAATGTGAGGTCCATAAGGGTTACTTCACTAGAATTCAATGTGACAGATAGTGAGGTCCATAAGGGTTACTTCACTAGAATTCAATGTGACAGATAGTGAGGTCCATAAGGGTTACTTCACTAGAATTCAACGTGACAGATAGTGAGGTCCATAAGGGTTACTTCACTAGAATTCAATGTGACAGATAGTGAGGTCCATAAGGGTTACTACACTAGAATTCAATGTGACAGATAGTGAGGTCCATAAGGGTTACTTCACAAGAATTCAATGTGACAGATAGTGAGGTCCATAAGGGTTACTTCACTAGAATTCAATGTGCCAGATAGTGAGGTCCATAAGGGTTACTTCACTAGAATCCAATGTGACAGATAGTGAGGTCCAATAAGGGTTACTTCACTAGAATTCAATGTGCCAGATAGTGAGGTCCATAAGGGTTACTACACTAGAATTCAATGTGACAGATAGTGAGGTCCATAAGGGTTACTTCACTAGAATTCAATGTGAGGTCCATAAGGGTTACTTCACTAGAATTCAATGTGAGGTCCATCAGGGTTACTTCACTAGAATTCAATGTGACAAATAGTGAGGTCCATAAGGGTTACTTCACTAGAATTCAATGTGAGGTCCATCAGGGTTACTTCACTAGAATTCAATGTGCCAGATAGTGAGGTCTATAAGGGTTACTACACTAGAATTCAATGTGACAGATAGTGAGGTCCATAAGGGTTACTTCACTAGAATTCAATGTGAGGTCCATCAGGGTTACTTCACTAGAATTCAATGTGACAGATAGTGAGGTCCATAAGGGTTACTTCACTAGAATTCAATGTGACAGATAGTGAGGTCCATAAGGGTTACTACACTAGAATTCAATGTGAGGTCCATAAGGGTTACTTCACTAGAATTCAATGTGAGGTCCATCAGGGTTACTTCACTAGAATTCAATGTGACAGATAGTGAGGTCCATAAGGGTTACTTCACAAGAATTCAATGTGACAGATAGTGAGGTCCATAAGGGTTACTTCACTAGAATTCAATGTGACAGATAGTGAGGTCTATAAGGGTTACTTCACTAGAATTCAATGTGAGGTCCATAAGGGTTACTACACTAGAATTCAATGTGGGGTCCATAAGGGTTACTTCACTAGAATTCAATGTGGGGTCCATAAGGGTTACTTCACTAGAATTCAATGTGACAGATAGTGAGGTCCATAAGGGTTACTACACTAGAATTCAATGTGACAGATAGTGAGGTCCATAAGGGTTACTTCACAAGAATTCAATGTGACAGATAGTGAGGTCCATAAGGGTTAATTCACTAGAATTCAATGTGAGGTCCATCAGGGTTACTTCACTAGAATTCAATGTGACAGATAGTGAGGCCCATAAGGGTTACTTCACTAGAATTCAATGTGCCAGATAGTGAGGTCTATAAGGGTTACTACACTAGAATTCAATGTGACAGATAGTGAGGTCCATAAGGGTTACTTCACTAGAATTCAATGTGAGGTCCATAAGGGTTACTTCACTAGAATTCAATGTGACAGATAGTGAGGTCCATAAGGGTTACTTCACTAGAATTCAATGTGACAGATAGTGAGGTCCATAAGGGTTACTTCACTAGAATTCAATGTGACAGATAGTGAGGTCCATAAGGGTTACTTCACTAGAATTCAATGTGACAGATAGTGAGGTCCATAAGGGTTACTACACTAGAATTCAACGTGACAGATAGTGAGGTCCATAAGGGTTACTTCACAAGAATTCAATGTGACAGATAGTGAGGTCCATAAGGGTTAATTCACTAGAATTCAATGTGAGGTCCATCAGGGTTACTTCACTAGAATTCAATGTGACAGATAGTGAGGCCCATAAGGGTTACTTCACTAGAATTCAATGTGCCAGATAATGAGGTCTATAAGGGTTACTACACTAGAATTCAATGTGACAGATAGTGAGGTCCATAAGGGTTACTTCACTAGAATTCAATGTGAGGTCCATAAGGGTTACTTCACTAGAATTCAATGTGACAGATAGTGAGGCCCATAAGGGTTACTTCACTAGAATTCAATGTGCCAGATAATGAGGTCTATAAGGGTTACTACACTAGAATTCAATGTGACAGATAGTGAGGTCCATAAGGGTTACTTCACTAGAATTCAATGTGAGGTCCATAAGGGTTACTTCACTAGAATTCAATGTGACAGATAGTGAGGTCCATAAGGGTTACTTCACTAGAATTCAATGTGACAGATAGTGAGGTCCATAAGGGTTACTTCACTAGAATTCAATGTGACAGATAGTGAGGTCCATAAGGGTTACTTCACTAGAATTCAACGTGACAGATAGTGAGGTCCATAAGGGTTACTTCACTAGAATTCAATGTGACAGATAGTGAGGTCCATAAGGGTTACTACACTAGAATTCAATGTGACAGATAGTGAGGTCCATAAGGGTTACTTCACAAGAATTCAATGTGACAGATAGTGAGGTCCATAAGGGTTACTTCACTAGAATTCAATGTGCCAGATAGTGAGGTCCATAAGGGTTACTTCACTAGAATCAATGTGACAGATAGTGAGGTCCAATAAGGGTTACTTCACTAGAATTCAATGTGCCAGATAGTGAGGTCCATAAGGGTTACTACACTAGAATTCAATGTGACAGATAGTGAGGTCCATAAGGGTTACTTCACTAGAATTCAATGTGAGGTCCATAAGGGTTACTTCACTAGAATTCAATGTGAGGTCCATCAGGGTTACTTCACTAGAATTCAATGTGACAAATAGTGAGGTCCATAAGGGTTACTTCACTAGAATTCAATGTGAGGTCCATCAGGGTTACTTCACTAGAATTCAATGTGCCAGATAGTGAGGTCTATAAGGGTTACTACACTAGAATTCAATGTGACAGATAGTGAGGTCCATAAGGGTTACTTCACTAGAATTCAATGTGAGGTCCATAAGGGTTACTTCACTAGAATTCAATGTGACAGATAGTGAGGTCCATAAGGGTTACTTCACTAGAATTCAATGTGACAGATAGTGAGGTCCATAAGGGTTACTACACTAGAATTCAATGTGAGGTCCATAAGGGTTACTTCACTAGAATTCAATGTGAGGTCCATCAGGGTTACTTCACTAGAATTCAATGTGACAGATAGTGAGGTCCATAAGGGTTACTTCACAAGAATTCAATGTGACAGATAGTGAGGTCCATAAGGGTTACTTCACTAGAATTCAATGTGACAGATAGTGAGGTCTATAAGGGTTACTTCACTAGAATTCAATGTGAGATCCATAAGGGTTACTACACTAGAATTCAATGTGGGGTCCATAAGGGTTACTTCACTAGAATTCAATGTGGGGTCCATAAGGGTTACTTCACTAGAATTCAATGTGACAGATAGTGAGGTCCATAAGGGTTAATACACTAGAATTCAATGTGACAGATAGTGAGGTCCATAAGGGTTACTTCACAAGAATTCAATGTGACAGATAGTGAGGTCCATAAGGGTTAATTCACTAGAATTCAATGTGAGGTCCATCAGGGTTACTTCACTAGAATTCAATGTGACAGATAGTGAGGCCCATAAGGGTTACTTCACTAGAATTCAATGTGCCAGATAGTGAGGTCTATAAGGGTTACTACACTAGAATTCAATGTGACAGATAGTGAGGTCCATAAGGGTTACTTCACTAGAATTCAATGTGAGGTCCATCAGGGTTACTTCACTAGAATTCAATGTGACAGATAGTGAGGTCCATAAGGGTTACTTCACAAGAATTCAATGTGACAGATAGTGAGGTCCATAAGGGTTACTTCACTAGAATTCAATGTGACAGATAGTGAGGTCTATAAGGGTTACTTCACTAGAATTCAATGTGAGGTCCATAAGGGTTACTACACTAGAATTCAATGTGGGGTCCATAAGGGTTACTTCACTAGAATTCAATGTGGGGTCCATAAGGGTTACTTCACTAGAATTCAATGTGACAGATAGTGAGGTCCATAAGGGTTACTACACTAGAATTCAATGTGACAGATAGTGAGGTCCATAAGGGTTACTTCACAAGAATTCAATGTGACAGATAGTGAGGTCCATAAGGGTTAATTCACTAGAATTCAATGTGAGATCCATCAGGGTTACTTCACTAGAATTCAATGTGACAGATAGTGAGGCCCATAAGGGTTACTTCACTAGAATTCAATGTGCCAGATAGTGAGGTCTATAAGGGTTACTACACTAGAATTCAATGTGACAGATAGTGAGGTCCATAAGGGTTACTTCACTAGAATTCAATGTGAGGTCCATAAGGGTTACTTCACTAGAATTCAATGTGACAGATAGTGAGGTCCATAAGGGTTACTTCACTAGAATTCAATGTGACAGATAGTGAGGTCCATAAGGGTTACTTCACTAGAATTCAATGTGACAGATAGTGAGGTCCATAAGGGTTACTTCACTAGAATTCAATGTGACAGATAGTGAGGTCCATAAGGGTTACTACACTAGAATTCAACGTGACAGATAGTGAGGTCCATAAGGGTTACTTCACAAGAATTCAATGTGACAGATAGTAAGGTCCATAAGGGTTAATTCACTAGAATTCAATGTGAGGTCCATCAGGGTTACTTCACTAGAATTCAATGTGACAGATAGTGAGGCCCATAAGGGTTACTTCACTAGAATTCAATGTGCGAGATAATGAGGTCTATAAGGCTTACTACACTAGAATTCAATGTGACAGATAGTGAGGTCCATAAGGGTTAATTCACTAGAATTCAATGTGAGGTCCATCAGGGTTACTTCACTAGAATTCAATGTGACAGATAGTGAGGTCCATAAGGGTTACTTCACTAGAATTCAATGTGACAGATAGTGAGGTCCATAAGGGTTACTTCACTAGAATTCAATGTGACAGATAGTGAGGTCCATAAGGGTTACTTCACTAGAATTCAATGTGACAGATAGTGAGGTCCATAAGGGTTACTTCACTAGAATTGAATGTGACAGATAGTGAGGTCCATAAGGGTTACTACACTATAATTCAATGTGACAGATAGTGAGGTCCATAAGGGTTACTACACTAGAATTCAACGTGACAGATAGTGAGGTCCATAAGGGTTACTTCACAAGAATTCAATGTGACAGATAGTGAGGTCCATAAGGGTTAATTCACTAGAATTCAATGTGAGGTCCATCAGGGTTACTTCACTAGAATTCAATGTGACAGATAGTGAGGCCCATAAGGGTTACTTCACTAGAATTCAATGTGCGAGATAATGAGGTCTATAAGGGTTACTACACTAGAATTCAATGTGAGGTCCATAAGGGTTACTTCACTAGAATTCAATGTGACAGATAGTGAGGTCCATAAGGGTTACTTCACTAGAATTCAATGTGACAGATAGTGAGGTCCATAAGGGTTACTTCACTAGAATTCAATGTGACAGATAGTGAGGTCCATAAGGGTTACTTCACTAGAATTCAATGTGACAGATAGTGAGGTCCATAAGGGTTACTTCACTAGAATTGAATGTGACAGATAGTGAGGTCCATAAGGGTTACTACACTAGAATTCAATGTGACAGATAGTGAGGTCCATAAGGGTTACTTCACAAGAATTCAATGTGACAGATAGTGAGGTCCATAAGGGTTAATTCACTAGAATTCAATGTGAGGTCCATCAGGGTTACTTCACTAGAATTCAATGTGACAGATAGTGAGGCCCATAAAGGTTACTTCACTAGAATTCAATGTGCCAGATAGTGAGGTCTATAAGGGTTACTACACTAGAATTCAATGTGACAGATAGTGAGGTCCATAAGGGTTACTTCACTAGAATTCAATGTGAGGTCCATAAGGGTTACTTCACTAGAATTCAATGTGACAGATAGTGAGGTCCATAAGGGTTACTTCACTAGAATTCAATGTGACAGATAGTGAGGTCCATAAGGGTTACTTCACTAGAATTCAATGTGACAGATAGTGAGGTCCATAAGGGTTACTTCACTAGAATTCAATGTGACAGATAGTGAGGTCCATAAGGGTTACTACACTAGAATTCAATGTGAGGTCCATAAGGGTTACTTCACTAGAATTCAATGTGAGGTCCATCAGGGCTACTTCACTAGAATTCAATGTGACAGATAGTGAGGTCCATAAGGGTTACTTCACAAGAATTCAATGTGACAGATAGTGAGGTCCATAAGGGTTACTTCACTAGAATTCAATGTGACAGATAGTGAGGTCCATAAGGGTTACTTCACTAGAATTCAATGTGAGGTCCATCAGAGTTACTTCACTAGAATTCAATGTGAGGTCCATAAGGGTTACTACACTAGAATTCAATGTGGGGTCCATAAGGGTTACTTCACTAGAATTCAATGTGGGGTCCATAAGGGTTACTTCACTAGAATTCAATGTGACAGATAGTGAGGTCCATAAGGGTTACTACACTAGAATTCAATGTGACAGATAGTGAGGTCCATAAGGGTTACTTCACTAGAATTCAATGTGAGGTCCATCAGAGTTACTTCACTAGAATTCAATGTGACACATAGTGAGGTCCATAAGGGTTACATCACTAGAATTCAATGTGAGGTCCATCAGAGTTACTTCACTAGAATTCAATGTGACACATAGTGAGGTCCATAAGGGTTACTTCGCTATAATTCAATGTGACAGATAGTGAGGTCCATAAGGGTTACTACACTAGAATTCAATTTGACAGATAGTGAGGTCCATAAGGGTTACTTCACTAGAATTCAATGTGACAGATAGTGAGGTCCATAAGGGTTACTACACTAGAATTCAATTTGACAGATAGTGAGGTCCATAAGGGTTACTTCACTAGAATTCAATGTGACAGATAGTGAGGTCCATAAGGATTACTTCACTAGAATTCAATGTGAGTTCCATAAGGGTTACTTCACTAGAATTCAATGTGACAGATAGTGAGATCCATAAGGGTTACTTCACTAGAATTCAATGTGACAGATAGTGAGGTCCATAAGGGTTACTTCACTAGAATTCAATGTGACAGATAGTGAGGTCCATAAGGGTTACTTCACTAGAATTCAATGGGAGTTCCATCAGGGTTACTTCACTAGAATTCAATGTGACATATAGTGAGGTCCATAAGGGTTACTTCACTAGAATTCAATGTGAGGTCCATAAGGGTTACTACACTAGAATTCAATGTGGGGTCCATAAGGGTTACTTCACTAGAATTCAATGTGGGGTCCATAAGGGTTACTTCACTAGAATTCAATTTGACAGATAGTGAGGTCCATAAGGGTTACTACACTAGAATTCAATGTGACAGATAGTGAGGTCCATAAGGGTTACTTCACTAGAATTCAATGTGACAGATAGTGGGGTCCAAAGGGGTTACTTCAATAGAATTCAATGTGACAGATAGTGAGGTCCATAAGGGTTACTTCACTAGAATTCAATGTGACAGATAGTGAGGTCCAATAAGGGTTACTACACTAGAATTCAATGTGCCAGATAGTGAGGTCCATAAGGGTTACTACACTAGAATTCAATGTGACAGATAGTGAGTTCCAATAAGGGTTACTACACTAGAATTCAATGTGCCAGATAGTGAGGTCCATAAGGGTTACTTCACTAGAATTCAATGTGCCAGATAGTGAGGTCCATAAGGGTTACTACACTAGAATTCAATGTGACAGATAGTGAGGTCCATAAGGGTTACTTCACTAGAATTCAATGTGAGGTCCATAAGGGTTACTTCACTAGAATTCAATGTGAGGTCCATCAGGGTTACTTCACTAGAATTCAATGTGACAGATAGTGAGGTCCATAAGGGTTACTTCACTAGAATTCAATGTGAGGTCCATAAGGGTTACTTCACAAGAATTCAATGTGACAGATAGTGAGGTCCATAAGGGTTACTTCACTAGAATTCAATGTGAGGTCCATCAGGGTTACTTCACTAGAATTCAATGTGACATATAGTGAGGCCCATAAGGGTTACTTCACTAGAATTCAATGTGCCAGATAGTGAGGTCTATAAGGGTTACTACACTAGAATTCAATGTGACAGATAGTGAGGTCCATAAGGGTTACTTCACTAGAATTCAATGTGAGGTCCAGAAGGGTTACTTCACTAGAATTCAATGTGACAGATAGTGAGGTCCATAAGGGTTACTTCACTAGAATTCAATGTGACAGATAGTGAGGTCCATAAGGGTTACTACACTAGAATTCAATGTGACACATAGTGAGGTCCATAAGGGTTACTTCGCTATAATTCAATGTGACAGATAGTGAGGTCCATAAGGGTTACTACACTAGAATTCAATTTGACAGATAGTGAGGTCCATAAGGGTTACTTCACTAGAATTCAATGTGACAGATAGTGAGGTCCATAAGGGTTACTACACTAGAATTCAATTTGACAGATAGTGAGGTCCATAAGGGTTACTTCACTAGAATTCAATGTGACAGATAGTGAGGTCCATAAGGATTACTTCACTAGAATTCAATGTGAGTTCCATAAGGGTTACTTCACTAGAATTCAATGTGACAGATAGTGGGGTCCAAAGGGGTTACTTCAATAGAATTCAATGTGACAGATAGTGAGGTCCATAAGGGTTACTTCACTAGAATTCAATGTGACAGATAGTGAGGTCCAATAAGGGTTACTACACTAGAATTCAATGTGCCAGATAGTGAGGTCCATAAGGGTTACTACACTAGAATTCAATGTGACAGATAGTGAGGTCCAATAAGGGTTACTACACTAGAATTCAATGTGCCAGATAGTGAGGTCCATAAGGGTTACTTCACTAGAATTCAATGTGCCAGATAGTGAGGTCCATAAGGGTTACTACACTAGAATTCAATGTGACAGATAGTGAGGTCCATAAGGGTTACTTCACTAGAATTCAATGTGAGGTCCATAAGGGTTACTTCACTAGAATTCAATGTGAGGTCCATCAGGGTTACTTCACTAGAATTCAATGTGACAGATAGTGAGGTCCATAAGGGTTACTTCACTAGAATTCAATGTGAGGTCCATAAGGGTTACTTCACAAGAATTCAATGTGACAGATAGTGAGGTCCATAAGGGTTACTTCACTAGAATTCAATGTGAGGTCCATCAGGGTTACTTCACTAGAATTCAATGTGACATATAGTGAGGCCCATAAGGGTTACTTCACTAGAATTCAATGTGCCAGATAGTGAGGTCTATAAGGGTTACTACACTAGAATTCAATGTGACAGATAGTGAGGTCCATAAGGGTTACTTCACTAGAATTCAATGTGAGGTCCAGAAGGGTTACTTCACTAGAATTCAATGTGACAGATAGTGAGGTCCATAAGGGTTACTTCACTAGAATTCAATGTGACAGATAGTGAGGTCCATAAGGGTTACTACACTAGAATTCAATGTGACACATAGTGAGGTCCATAAGGGTTACTTCGCTATAATTCAATGTGACAGATAGTGAGGTCCATAAGGGTTACTACACTAGAATTCAATTTGACAGATAGTGAGGTCCATAAGGGTTACTTCACTAGAATTCAATGTGACAGATAGTGAGGTCCATAAGGGTTACTACACTAGAATTCAATTTGACAGATAGTGAGGTCCATAAGGGTTACTTCACTAGAATTCAATGTGACAGATAGTGAGGTCCATAAGGATTACTTCACTAGAATTCAATGTGAGTTCCATAAGGGTTACTTCACTAGAATTCAATGTGACAGATAGTGAGGTCCATAAGGGTTACTTCACTAGAATTCAATGTGAGGTCCATCAGAGTTACTTCACTAGAATTCAATGTGACACATAGTGAGGTCCATAAGGGTTACTTCGCTATAATTCAATGTGACAGATAGTGAGGTCCATAAGGGTTACTACACTAGAATTCAATTTGACAGATAGTGAGGTCCATAAGGGTTACTTCACTAGAATTCAATGTGACAGATAGTGAGGTCCATAAGGGTTACTACACTAGAATTCAATTTGACAGATAGTGAGGTCCATAAGGGTTACTTCACTAGAATTCAATGTGACAGATAGTGAGGTCCATAAGGATTACTTCACTAGAATTCAATGTGAGTTCCATAAGGGTTACTTCACTAGAATTCAATGTGACAGATAGTGAGATCCATAAGGGTTACTTCACTAGAATTCAATGTGACAGATAGTGAGGTCCATAAGGGTTACTTCACTAGAATTCAATGTGACAGATAGTGAGGTCCATAAGGGTTACTTCACTAGAATTCAATGGGAGTTCCATCAGGGTTACTTCACTAGAATTCAATGTGACATATAGTGAGGTCCATAAGGGTTACTTCACTAGAATTCAATGTGAGGTCCATAAGGGTTACTACACTAGAATTCAATGTGGGGTCCATAAGGGTTACTTCACTAGAATTCAATGTGGGGTCCATAAGGGTTACTTCACTAGAATTCAATGTGACAGATAGTGAGGTCCATAAGGGTTACTTCACTAGAATTCAATGTGACAGATAGTGGGGTCCAAAGGGGTTACTTCAATAGAATTCAATGTGACAGATAGTGAGGTCCATAAGGGTTACTTCACTAGAATTCAATGTGACAGATAGTGAGGTCCATAAGGGTTACTACACTAGAATTCAATGTGCCAGATAGTGAGGTCCATAAGGGTTACTTCACTAGAATTCAATGTGCCAGATAGTGAGGTCCATAAGGGTTACTACACTAGAATTCAATGTGACAGATAGTGAGGTCCATAAGGGTTACTTCACTAGAATTCAATGTGAGGTCCATAAGGGTTACTTCACTAGAATTCAATGTGAGGTCCATCAGGGTTACTTCACTAGAATTCAATGTGACAGATAGTGAGGTCCATAAGGGTTACTTCACTAGAATTCAATGTGAGGTCCATAAGGGTTACTTCACAAGAATTCAATGTGACAGATAGTGAGGTCCATAAGGGTTACTTCACTAGAATTCAATGTGAGGTCCATCAGGGTTACTTCACTAGAATTCAATGTGACATATAGTGAGGCCCATAAGGGTTACTTCACTAGAATTCAATGTGCCAGATAGTGAGGTCTATAAGGGTTACTACACTAGAATTCAATGTGACAGATAGTGAGGTCCATAAGGGTTACTTCACTAGAATTCAATGTGAGGTCCAGAAGGGTTACTTCACTAGAATTCAATGTGACAGATAGTGAGGTCCATAAGGGTTACTTCACTAGAATTCAATGTGACAGATAGTGAGGTCCATAAGGGTTACTACACTAGAATTCAATGTGAGGTCCATAAGGGTTACTTCACTAGAATTCAATGTGAGGTCCATCAGGGTTACTTCACTAGAATTCAATGTGACAGATAGTGAGGTCCATAAGGGTTACTTCACAAGAATTCAATGTGACAGATAGTGAGGTCCATATTACTGACTAGAATTCAATGTGACAGATAGTGAGGTCCATAAGGGTTACTTCACTAGAATTCAATGTGAGGTCCATATGGGTTACTACACTAGAATTCAATGAGGTCCATAAGGGTTACTTCACTAGAATTCAATGTGGGGTCCATATGGGTTACTTCACTAGAATTCAATGTGACAGATAGTGAGGTCCATAAGGGTTACTACACTAGAATTCAATGTGACAGATAGTGAGGTCCATAAGGGTTACTTCACAAGAATTCAATGTGACAGATAGTGAGGTCCATAAGGGTTAATTCACTAGAATTCAATGTGAGGTCCATCAGGGTTACTTCACTAGAATTCAATGTGACAGATAGTGAGGCCCATAAGGGTTACTTCACTAGAATTCAATGTGCCAGATAGTGAGGTCTATAAGGGTTACTACACTAGAATTCAATGTGACAGATAGTGAGGTCCATAAGGGTTACTTCACTAGAATTCAATGTGAGGTCCATAAGGGTTACTTCACTAGAATTCAATGTGACAGATAGTGAGGTCCATAAGGGTTACTTCACTAGAATTCAATGTGACAGATAGTGAGGTCCATAAGGGTTACTTCACTAGAATTCAATGTGAGGTCCATCAGGGTTACTTCACTAGAATTCAATGTGACAGATAGTGAGGTCCATAAGGGTTACTTCACAAGAATTCAATGTGACAGATAGTGAGGTCCATAAGGGTTACTTCACTAGAATTCAATGTGACAGATAGTGAGGTCCATAAGGGTTACTTCACTAGAATTCAATGTGAGGTCCATAAGGGTTACTACACTAGAATTCAATGTGGGGTCCATAAGGGTTACTTCACTAGAATTCAATGTGGGGTCCATAAGGGTTACTTCACTAGAATTCAATGTGACAGATAGTGAGGTCCATAAGGGTTACTACACTAGAATTCAATGTGACAGATAGTGAGGTCCATAAGGGTTACTTCACAAGAATTCAATGTGACAGATAGTGAGGTCCATAAGGGTTAATTCACTAGAATTCAATGTGAGGTCCATCAGGGTTACTTCACTAGAATTCAATGTGACAGATAGTGAGGCCCATAAGGGTTACTTCACTAGAATTCAATGTGCCAGATAGTGAGGTCTATAAGGGTTACTACACTAGAATTCAATGTGACAGATAGTGAGGTCCATAAGGGTTACTTCACTAGAATTCAATGTGAGGTCCATCAGGGTTACTTCACTAGAATTCAATGTGACAGATAGTGAGGTCCATAAGGGTTACTTCACTAGAATTCAATGTGAGGTCCATAAGGGTTACTTCACAAGAATTCAATGTGACAGATAGTGAGGTCCATAAGGGTTACTTCACTAGAATTCAATGTGAGGTCCATCAGGGTTACTTCACTAGAATTCAATGTGACATATAGTGAGGCCCATAAGGGTTACTTCACTAGAATTCAATGTGCCAGATAGTGAGGTCTATAAGGGTTACTACACTAGAATTCAATGTGACAGATAGTGAGGTCCATAAGGGTTACTTCACTAGAATTCAATGTGAGGTCCATAAGGGTTACTTCACTAGAATTCAATGTGACAGATAGTGAGGTCCATAAGGGTTACTTCACTAGAATTCAATGTGACAGATAGTGAGGTCCATAAGGGTTACTACACTAGAATTCAATGTGAGGTCCATAAGGGTTACTTCACTAGAATTCAATGTGAGGTCCATCAGGGTTACTTCACTAGAATTCAATGTGACAGAAAGTGAGGTCCATAAGGGTTACTTCACAAGAATTCAATGTGACAGATAGTGAGGTCCATCAGGGTTACTTCACTAGAATTCAATGTGACAGATAGTGAGGTCCATAAGGGTTACTTCACTAGAATTCAATGTGAGGTCCATAAGGGTTACTACACTAGAATTCAATGTGGGGTCCATAAGGGTTACTTCACTAGAATTCAATGTGGGGTCCATAAGGGTTACTTCACTAGAATTCAATGTGACAGATAGTGAGGTCCATAAGGGTTACTACACTAGAATTCAATGTGACAGATAGTGAGGTCCATAAGGGTTACTTCACAAGAATTCAATGTGACAGATAGTGAGGTCCATAAGGGTTAATTCACTAGAATTCAATGTGAGGTCCATCAGGGTTACTTCACTAGAATTCAATGTGACAGATAGTGAGGCCCATAAGGGTTACTTCACTAGAATTCAATGTGCCAGATAGTGATGTCTATAAGGGTTACTACACTAGAATTCAATGTGACAGATAGTGAGGTCCATAAGGGTTACTTCACTAGAATTCAATGTGAGGTCCATAAGGGTTACTTCACTAGAATTCAATGTGACAGATAGTGAGGTCCATAAGGGTTACTTCACTAGAATTCAATGTGACAGATAGTGAGGTCCATAAGGGTTACTTCACTAGAATTCAATGTGAGGTCCATCAGGGTTACTTCACTCGAATTCAATGTGACAGATAGTGAGGTCCATAAGGGTTACTTCACAAGAATTCAATGTGACAGATAGTGAGGTCCATAAGGGTTACTTCACTAGAATTCAATGTGAGGTCCATCAGGGTTACTTCACTAGAATTCAATGTGACATATAGTGAGGCCCATAAGGGTTACTTCACTAGAATTCAATGTGCCAGATAGTGAGGTCTATAAGGGTTACTACTCTAGAATTCAATGTGACAGATAGTGAGGTCCATAAGGGTTACTTCACTAGAATTCAATGTGAGGTCCATAAGGGTTACTTCACTAGAATTCAATGTGACAGATAGTGAGGTCCATAAGGGTTACTTCACTAGAATTCAATGTGACAGATAGTGAGGTCCATAAGGGTTACTTCACTAGAATTCAATGTGACAGATAGTGAGGTCCATAAGGGTTACTTCACTAGAATTCAATGTGACAGATAGTGAGGTCCATAAGGGTTACTACACTAGAATTCAATGTGAGGTCCATAAGGGTTACTTCACTAGAATTCAATGTGAGGTCCATCAGGGTTACTTCACTAGAATTCAATGTGACAGATAGTGAGGTCCATAAGGGTTACTTCACAAGAATTCAATGTGACAGATAGTGAGGTCCATAAGGGTTACTTCACTAGAATTCAATGTGAGGTCCATAAGGGTTACTACACTAGAATTCAATGTGACAGATAGTGAGGCCCATAAGGGTTACTTCACTAGAATTCAATGTGACGGATAGTGAGGCCCATAAGGGTTACTTCACTAGAATTCAATGTGACAGATAGTGAGGCCCATAAGGGTTACTTCACTAGAATTCAATGTGACAGATAGTGAGGTCCATAAGGGTTACTACACTAGAATTCAATGTGACAGATAGTGAGGTCCATAAGGGTTACTTCACTAGAATTCAATGTGAGGTCCATCAGGGTTACTTCACTAGAATTCAATGTGACACATAGTGAGGTCCATAAGGGTTACTTCACTAGAATTCAATGTGAGGTCCATAAGGGTTACTTCACTAGAATTCAATGTGACAGATAGTGAGGTCCATAAGGGTTACTTCACTAGAATTCAATGTGACAGATAGTGAGGTCCATAAGGGTTACTTCACTAGAATTCAATGTGACAGATAGTGAGGTCCATAAGGGTTACTTCACTAGAATTCAATGTGACAGATAGTGAGGTCCATAAGGGTTACTACACTAGAATTCAATGTGAGGTCCATAAGGGTTACATCACTAGAATTCAATGTGAGGTCCATCAGGGTTACTTCACTAGAATTCAATGTGACAGATAGTGAGGTCCATAAGGGTTACTTCACAAGAATTCAATGTGACAGATAGTGAGGTCCATAAGGGTTACTTCACTAGAATTCAATGTGAGGTCCATAAGGGTTACTACACTAGAATTCAATGTGACAGATAGTGAGGCCCATAAGGGTTACTTCACTAGAATTCAATGTGACGGATAGTGAGGCCCATAAGGGTTACTTCACTAGAATTCAATGTGACAGATAGTGAGGCCCATAAGGGTTACTTCACTAGAATTCAATGTGACAGATAGTGAGGTCCATAAGGGTTACTACACTAGAATTCAATGTGACAGATAGTGAGGTCCATAAGGGTTACTTCACTAGAATTCAATGTGAGGTCCATCAGGGTTACTTCACTAGAATTCAATGTGACACATAGTGAGGTCCATAAGGGTTACTTCGCTAGAATTCAATGTGACAGATAGTGAGGTCCATAAGGGTTACTACACTAGAATTCAATTTGACAGATAGTGAGGTCCATAAGGGTTACTTCACTAGAATTCAATGTGACAGATAGTGAGGTCCATAAGGGTTACTACACTAGAATTCAATTTGACAGATAGTGAGGTCCATAAGGGTTACTTCACTAGAATTCAATGTGACAGATAATGAGGTCCATAAGGATTACTTCACTAGAATTCAATGTGAGTTCCATAAGGGTTACTTTACTAGAATTCAATGTGACAGATAGTGAGATCCATAAGGGTTACTTCACTAGAATTCAATGTGACAGATAGTGAGGTCCATAAGGGTTACTTCACTAGAATTCAATGTGACAGATAGTGAGGTCCATAAGGGTTACTTCACTAGAATTCAATGTGAGGTCCATAAGGGTTACTACACTAGAATTCAATGTGACAGATAGTGAGGCCCATAAGGGTTACTTCACTAGAATTCAATGTGACGGATAGTGAGGCCCATAAGGGTTACTTCACTAGAATTCAATGTGACAGATAGTGAGGCCCATAAGGGTTACTTCACTAGAATTCAATGTGACAGATAGTGAGGTCCATAAGGGTTACTACACTAGAATTCAATGTGACAGATAGTGAGGTCCATAAGGGTTACTTCACTAGAATTCAATGTGAGGTCCATCAGGGTTACTTCACTAGAATTCAATGTGACAGATAGTGAGGTCCATAAGGGTTACTACACTAGAATTCAATTTGACAGATAGTGAGGTCCATAAGGGTTACTTCACTAGAATTCAATGTGACAGATAGTGAGGTCCATAAGGGTTACTACACTAGAATTCAATTTGACAGATAGTGAGGTCCATAAGGGTTACTTCACTAGAATTCAATGTGACAGATAATGAGGTCCATAAGGATTACTTCACTAGAATTCAATGTGAGTTCCATAAGGGTTACTTTACTAGAATTCAATGTGACAGATAGTGAGATCCATAAGGGTTACTTCACTAGAATTCAATGTGACAGATAGTGAGGTCCATAAGGGTTACTTCACTAGAATTCAATGTGACAGATAGTGAGGTCCATAAGGGTTACTTCACTAGAATTCAATGTGAGTTCCATCAGGGTTACTTCACTAGAATTCAATGTGACATATAGTGAGGTCCATAAGGGTTACTTCACTAGAATTCAATGTGAGGTCCGTAAGGGTTACTACACTAGAATTCAATGTGGGGTCCATAAGGGTTACTTCACTAGAATTCAATGTGGGGTCCATAAGGGTTACTTCACTAGAATTCAATGTCACAGATAGTGAGGTCCATAGGGGTTACTACACTAGAATTCAATGTGACAGATAGTGAGGTCCATAAGGGTTACTTCACTAGAATTCAATGTGACAGATAGTGAGGTCCAATAAGGGTTACTACACTAGAATTAAATGTGCCAGATAGTGAGGTCCATAAGGGTTACTTCACTAGAATTCAATGTGCCAGATAGTGAGGTCCATAAGGGTTACTTCACTAGAATTCAATGTGACAGATAGTGAGGTCCAATAAGGGTTACTTCACTAGAATTCAATGTGCCAGATAGTGAGGTCCATAAGGGTTACTACACTAGAATTCAATGTGACAGATACTGAGGTCCATAAGGGTTACTTCACTAGAATTCAATGTGAGGTCCATAAGGGTTACTTCACTAGAATTCAATGTGAGGTCCATCAGGGTTACTTCACTAGAATTCAATGTGACAGATAGTGAGGTCCATAAGGGTTACTTCACAAGAATTCAATGTGACAGATAGTGAGGTCCATAAGGGTTACTACACTAGAATTCAATTTGACAGATAGTGAGGTCCATAAGGGTTACTTCACTAGAATTCAATGTGACAGATAGTGAGGTCCATAAGGGTTACTACACTAGAATTCAATTTGACAGATAGTGAGGTCCATAAGGGTTACTTCACTAGAATTCAATGTGACAGATAGTGAGGTCCATAAGGGTTACTACACTAGAATTCAATTTGACAGATAGTGAGGTCCATAAGGGTTACTTCACTAGAATTCAATGTGACAGATAATGAGGTCCATAAGGATTACTTCACTAGAATTCAATGTGAGTTCCATAAGGGTTACTTTACTAGAATTCAATGTGACAGATAGTGAGATCCATAAGGGTTACTTCACTAGAATTCAATGTGACAGATAGTGAGGTCCATAAGGGTTACTTCACTAGAATTCAATGTGACAGATAGTGAGGTCCATAAGGGTTACTTCACTAGAATTCAATGTGAGTTCCATCAGGGTTACTTCACTAGAATTCAATGTGACAGATAGTGAGGTCCATAAGGGTTACTTCACAAGAATTCAATGTGACAGATAGTGAGGTCCATAAGGGTTACTTCACTAGAATTCAATGTGAGGTCCATAAGGGTTACTTCACTAGAATTCAATGTGAGGTCCATAAGGTTTACTTCACTAGAATTCAATGTGACAGATAGTGAGGTCCATAAGGGTTACTTCACTAGAATTCAATGTGAGGTCCATAAGGGTTACTACACTAGAATTCAATGTGACAGATAGTGTGGTCCATAAGGGTTACTTCACTAGAATTCAATGTGACAGATAGTGAGGTTCATAAGGGTTACTTCACAAGAATTCAATGTGACAGATAGTGAGGTCCATAAGGGTTACTTCACTAGAATTCAATGTGACAGATAGTGAGGTCCATAAGGGTTACTTCACTAGAATTCAATGTGAGGTCCATAAGGGTTACTACACTAGAATTCAATGTGGGGTCCATAAGGGTTACTTCACTAGAATTCAATGTGGGGTCCATAAGGGTTACTTCACTAGAATTCAATGTGACAGATAGTGAGGTCCATAAGGGTTACTACACTAGAATTCAATGTGACAGATAGTGAGGTCCATAAGGGTTACTTCACTAGAATTCAATGTGACAGATAGTGGGGTCCAAAGGGGTTACTTCAATAGAATTCAATGTGACAGATAGTGAGGTCCATAAGGGTTACTTCACTAGAATTCAATGTGACAGATAGTGAGGTCCATAAGGGTTACTTCACTAGAATTCAATGTGAGGTCCATAAGGGTTACTTCACTAGAATTCAATGTGAGGTCCATCAGGGTTACTTCACTAGAATTCAATGTGACAGATAGTGAGGTCCATAAGGGTTACTTCACTAGAATTCAATGTGAGGTCCAGAAGGGTTACTTCACTAGAATTCAATGTGACAGATAGTGAGGTCCATAAGGGTTACTTCACTAGAATTCAATGTGACAGATAGTGAGGTCCATAAGGGTTACTACACTAGAATTCAATGTGAGGTCCATAAGGGTTACTTCACTAGAATTCAATGTGAGGTCCATCAGGGTTACTTCACTAGAATTCAATGTGACAGATAGTGAGGTCCATAAGGGTTACTTCACAAGAATTCAATGTGACAGATAGTGAGGTCCATAAGGGTTACTTCACTAGAATTCAATGTGAGGTCCATAAGGGTTACTACACTAGAATTCAATGTGACAGATAGTGAGGTCCATAAGGGTTACTTCACTAGAATTCAATGTGAGGTCCATAAGGTTTACTTCACTAGAATTCAATGTGACAGATAGTGAGGTCCATAAGGGTTACTTCACTAGAATTCAATGTGAGGTCCATAAGGGTTACTACACTAGAATTCAATGTGACAGATAGTGAGGTCCATAAGGGTTACTTCACTAGAATTCAATGTGACAGATAGTGAGGTCCATAAGGGTTACTTCACAAGAATTCAATGTGACAGATAGTGAGGTCCATAAGGGTTACTTCACTAGAATTCAATGTGACAGATAGTGAGGTCCATAAGGGTTACTTCACTAGAATTCAATGTGACAGATAGTGAGGTCCATAAGGGTTACTTCACTAGAATTCAATGTGACAGATAGTGGGGTCCAAAGGGGTTACTTCAATAGAATTCAATGTGACAGATAGTGAGGTCCATAAGGGTTACTTCACTAGAATTCAATGTGACAGATAGTGAGGTCCAATAAGGGTTACTACACTAGAATTCAATGTGCCAGATAGTGAGGTCCATAAGGGTTACTTCACTAGAATTCAATGTGCCAGATAGTGAGGTCCATAAGGGTTACTTCACTAGAATTCAATGTGACAGATAGTGAGGTCCAATAAGGGTTACTTCACTAGAATTCAATGTGCCAGATAGTGAGGTCCATAAGGGTTACTACACTCAAATTCAATGTGACAGATAGTGAGGTCCATAAGGGTTACTTCACTAGAATTCAATGTGAGGTCCAGAAGGGTTACTTCACTAGAATTCAATGTGACAGATAGTGAGGTCCATAAGGGTTACTTCACTAGAATTCAATGTGACAGATAGTGAGGTCCATAAGGGTTACTACACTAGAATTCAATGTGAGGTCCATAAGGGTTACTTCACTAGAATTCAATGTGAGGTCCATCAGGGTTACTTCACTAGAATTCAATGTGACAGATAGTGAGGTCCATCAGGGTTACTTCACTAGAATTCAATGTGACAGATAGTGAGGTCCATAAGGGTTACTTCACAAGAATTCAATGTGACAGATAGTGAGGTCCATAAGGGTTACTTCACTAGAATTCAATGTGAGGTCCATCAGGGTTACTTTACTAGAATTCAATGTGACATATAGTGAGGCCCATAAGGGTTACTTCACTAGAATTCAATGTGACAGATAGTGAGGTCCATAAGGGTTACTTCACTAGAATTCAATGTGACAGATAGTGAGGTCCATAAGGGTTACTACACTAGAATTCAATGTGAGGTCCATAAGGGTTACTACACTAGAATTCAATGTGAGGTCCATAAGGGTTACTTCACTAGAATTCAATGTGAGGTCCATCAGGGTTACTTCACTAGAATTCAATGTGACAGATAGTGAGGTCCATAAGGGTTACTTCACAAGAATTCAATGTGACAGATAGTGAGGTCTATAAGGGTTACTACACTAGAATTCAATGTGACAGATAGTGAGGTCCATAAGGGTTACTTCACTAGAATTCAATGTGAGGTCCATAAGGGTTACTTCACTAGAATTCAATGTGACAGATAGTGAGGTCCATAAGGGTTACTTCACTAGAATTCAATGTGAGGTCCATAAGGGTTACTACACTAGAATTCAATGTGACAGATAGTGAGGTACATAAGGGTTACTTCACTAGAATTCAATGTGACAGATAGTGAGGTCCATAAGGGTTACTTCACAAGAATTCAATGTGACAGATAGTGAGGTCCATAAGGGTTACTTCACTAGAATTCAATGTGACAGATAGTGAGGTCCATAAGGGTTACTTCACTAGAATTCAATCTGAGGTCCATAAGGGTTACTACACTAGAATTCAATGTGGGGTCCATAAGGGTTACTTCACTAGAATTCAATGTGGGGTCCATAAGGGTTACTTCACTAGAATTCAATGTGACAGATAGTGAGGTCCATAAGGGTTACTACACTAGAATTCAATGTGACAGATAGTGAGGTCCATAAGGGTTACTTCACTAGAATTCAATGTGACAGATAGTGGGGTCCAAAGGGGTTACTTCAATAGAATTCAATGTGACAGATAGTGAGGTCCATAAGGGTTACTTCACTAGAATTCAATGTGACAGATAGTGAGGTCCAATAAGGGTTACTACACTAGAATTCAATGTGCCAGATAGTGAGGTCCATAAGGGTTACTTCACTAGGATTCAATGTGCCAGATAGTAAGGTCCATAAGGGTTACTTCACTAGAATTCAATGTGACAGATAGTGAGGTCCAATAAGGGTTACTTCACTAGAATTCAATGTGCCAGATAGTGAGGTCCATAAGGGTTACTACACTATAATTCAATGTGACAGATAGTGAGGTCCATAAGGGTTACTTCACTAGAATTCAATGTGAGGTCCAGAAGGGTTACTTCACTAGAATTCAATGTGACAGATAGTGAGGTCCATAAGGGTTACTTCACTAGAATTCAATGTGACAGATAGTGAGGTCCATAAGGGTTACTACACTAGAATTCAATGTGACAGATAGTGAGGTCCATAAGGGTTACTTCACTAGAATTCAATGTGAGGTCCATAAGGGTTACTTCACTAGAATTCAATGTGACAGATAGTGAGGTCCATAAGGGTTACTTCACTAGAATTCAATGTGAGGTCCATAAGGGTTACTACACTAGAATTCAATGTGAGGTCCATAAGGGTTACTACACTAGAATTCAATGTGACAGATAGTGAGGTCCATAAGGGTTACTTCACTAGAATTCAATGTGACAGATAGTGAGGTCCATAAGGGTTACTTCACAAGAATTCAATGTGACAGATAGTGAGGTCCATAAGGGTTACTTCACTAGAATTCAATGTGACAGATAGTGAGGTCCATAAGGGTTACTTCACTAGAATTCAATGTGAGGTCCATAAGGGTTACTACACTAGAATTCAATGTGGGGTCCATACGGGTTACTTCACTAGAATTCAATGTGGGGTCCATAAGGGTTGCTTCACTAGAATTCAATGTGACAGATAGTGAGGTCCATCAGGGTTACTTCACTAGAATTCAATGTGACAGATAGTGAGGTCCATAAGGGTTACTTCACAAGAATTCAATGTGACAGATAGTGAGGTCCATAAGGGTTACTTCACTAGAATTCAATGTGAGGTCCATCAGGGTTACTTCACTAGAATTCAATGTGACATATAGTGAGGCCCATAAAGGTTACTTCACTAGAATTCAATGTGCCAGATAGTGAGGTCTATAAGGGTTACTACACTAGAATTCAATGTGACAGATAGTGAGGTCCATAAGGGTTACTTCACTAGAATTCAATGTGAGGTCCAGAAGGGTTACTTCACTAGAATTCAATGTGACAGATAGTGAGGTCCATAAGGGTTACTTCACTAGAATTCAATGTGACAGATAGTGAGGTCCATAAGGGTTACTACACTAGAATTCAATGTGAGGTCCATAAGGGTTACTTCACTAGAATTCAATGTGAGGTCCATCAGGGTTACTTCACTAGAATTCAATGTGACAGATAGTGAGGTCCATAAGGGTTACTTCACAAGAATTCAATGTGACAGATAGTGAGGTCTATAAGGGTTACTACACTAGAATTCAATGTGACAGATAGTGAGGTCCATAAGGGTTACTTCACTAGAATTCAATGTGAGGTCCATAAGGTTTACTTCACTATAATTCAATGTGACAGATAGTGAGGTCCATAAGGGTTACTTCACTAGAATTCAATGTGAGGTCCATAAGGGTTACTACACTAGAATTCAATGTGACAGATAGTGAGGTCCATAAGGGTTACTTCACTAGAATTCAATGTGACAGATAGTGAGGTCCATAAGGGTTACTTCACAAGAATTCAATGTGACAGATAGTGAGGTCCATAAGGGTTACTTCACTAGAATTCAATGTGACAGATAGTGAGGTCCATAAGGGTTACTTCACTAGAATTCAATGTGAGGTCCATAAGGGTTACTACACTAGAATTCAATGTGGGGTCCATAAGGGTTACTTCACTAGAATTCAATGTGGGGTCCATAAGGGTTACTACACTAGAATTCAATGTGACAGATAGTGAGGTCCATAAGGGTTACTTCACTAGAATTCAATGTGACAGATAGTGGGGTCCAAAGGGGTTACTTCAATAGAATTCAATGTGACAGATAGTGAGGTCCATAAGGGTTACTTCACTAGAATTCAATGTGACAGATAGTGAGGTCCAATAAGGGTTACTACACTAGAATTCAATGTGCCAGATAGTGAGGTCCATAAGGGTTACTTCACTAGAATTCAATGTGCCAGATAGTGAGGTCCATAAGGGTTACTTCACAAGAATTCAATGTGACAGATAGTGAGGTCCATAAGGGTTACTTCACTAGAATTCAATGTGACAGATAGTGAGGTCCATAAGGGTTACTTCACTAGAATTCAATGTGAGGTCCATAAGGGTTACTACACTAGAATTCAATGTGGGGTCCATAAGGGTTACTTCACTAGAATTCAATGTGGGGTCCATAAGGGTTACTTCACTAGAATTCAATGTGACAGATAGTGAGGTCCATAAGGGTTACTACACTAGAATTCAATGTGACAGATAGTGAGGTCCATAAGGGTTACTTCACTAGAATTCAATGTGACAGATAGTGGGGTCCAAAGGGGTTACTTCAATAGAATTCAATGTGACAGATAGTGAGGTCCATAAGGGTTACTTCACTAGAATTCAATGTGACAGATAGTGAGGTCCAATAAGGGTTACTACACTAGAATTCAATGTGCCAGATAGTGAGGTCCATAAGGGTTACTTCACTAGAATTCAATGTGCCAGATAGTGAGGTCCATAAGGGTTACTTCACTAGAATTCAATGTGACAGATAGTGAGGTCCAATAAGGGTTACTTCACTAGAATTCAATGTGCCAGATAGTGAGGTCCATAAGGGTTACTACACTAGAATTCAATGTGACAGATAGTGAGGTCCATAAGGGTTACTTCACTAGAATTCAATGTGACAGATAGTGAGGTCCATAAGGGTTACTTCACTAGAATTCAATGTGAGGTCCATAAGGGTTACTACACTAGAATTCAATGTGGGGTCCATAAGGGTTACTTCACTAGAATTCAATGTGGGGTCCATAAGGGTTACTTCACTAGAATTCAATGTGACAGATAGTGAGGTCCATAAGGGTTACTACACTAGAATTCAATGTGACAGATAGTGAGGTCCATAAGGGTTACTTCACTAGAATTCAATGTGACAGATAGTGGGGTCCAAAGGGGTTACTTCAATAGAATTCAATGTGACAGATAGTGAGGTCCATAAGGGTTACTTCACTAGAATTCAATGTGACAGATAGTGAGGTCCAATAAGGGTTACTACACTAGAATTCAATGTGCCAGATAGTGAGGTCCATAAGGGTTACTTCACTAGAATTCAATGTGCCAGATAGTAAGGTCCATAAGGGTTACTTCACTAGAATTCAATGTGACAGATAGTGAGGTCCAATAAGGGTTACTTCACTAGAATTCAATGTGCCAGATAGTGAGGTCCATAAGGGTTACTACACTAGAATTCAATGTGACAGATAGTGAGGTCCATAAGGGTTACTTCACTAGAATTCAATGTGAGGTCCATAAGGGTTACTTCACTAGAATTCAATGTGACAGATAGTGAGGTCCATAAGGGTTACTTCACTAGAATTCAATGTGAGGTCCATAAGGGTTACTACAATAGAATTCAATGTGGGGTCCATAAGGGTTACTTCACTAGAATTCAATGTGGGGTCCATAAGGGTTACTTCACTAGAATTCAATGTGACAGATAGTGAGGTCCAATAAGGGTTACTACACTAGAATTCAATGTGACAGATAGTGAGGTCCATAAGGGTTACTTCACAAGAATTCAATGTGACAGATAGTGAGGTCCATAAGGGTTACTTCACTAGAATTCAATGTGACAGATAGTGGGGTCCATAAGGGTTACTTCACTAGAATTCAATGTGAGGTCCATAAGGGTTACTACAATAGAATTCAATGTGGGGTCCATAAGGGTTACTTCACTAGAATTCAATGTGGGGTCCATAAGGGTTACTTCACTAGAATTCAATGTGACAGATAGTGAGGTCCATAAGGGTTACTACACTAGAATTCAATGTGACAGATAGTGAGGTCCATAAGGGTTACTTCACTAGAATTCAATGTGACAGATAGTGGGGTCCAAAGGGGTTACTTCAATAGAATTCAATGTGACAGATAGTGAGGTCCATAAGGGTTACTTCACTAGAATTCAATGTGACAGATAGTGAGGTCCAATAAGGCTTACTACACTAGAATTCAATGTGCCAGATAGTGAGGTCCATAAGAGTTACATCACTAGAATTCAATGTGCCAGATAGTGAGGTCCATAAGGGTTACTTCACTAGAATTCAATGTGACAGATAGTGAGGTCCATTAAGGGTTACTTCACTAGAATTCAATGTGCCAGATAGTGAGGTCCATAAGGGTTACTACACTAGAATTCAATGTGACAGATAGTGAGGTCCATAAGGGTTACTTCACTAGAATTCAATGTGAGGTCCAGAAGGGTTACTTCACTAGAATTCAATGTGACAGATAGTGAGGTCCATAAGGGTTACTTCACTAGAATTCAATGTGACAGATAGTGAGGTCCATCAGAGTTACTACACTAGAATTCAATGTGACAGATAGTGAGGTCCATAAGGGTTACTTCACTAGAATTCAATGTGAGGTCCATAAGGGTTACTTCACTAGAATTCAATGTGACAGATAGTGAGGTCCATAAGGGTTACTTCACTAGAATTCAATGTGAGGTCCATAAGGGTTACTACACTAGAATTCAATGTGACAGATAGTGAGGTCCATAAGGGTTACTTCACTAGAATTCAATGTGACAGATAGTGAGGTCCATAAGGGTTACTTCACAAGAATTCAATGTGACAGATAGTGAGGTCCATAAGGGTTACTTCACTAGAATTCAATGTGACAGATAGTGAGGTCCATAAGGGTTACTTCACTAGAATTCAATGTGAGGTCCATAAAGGTTACTACACTAGAATTCAATGTGGGGTCCATACGGGTTACTTCACTAGAATTCAATGTGGGGTCCATAAGGGTTGCTTCACTAGAATTCAATGTGACAGATAGTGAGGTCCATAAGGGTTACTACACTAGAATTCAATGTGACAGATAGTGAGGTCCATAAGGGTTACTTCACTAGAATTCAATGTGACAGATAGTGGGGTCCAAAGGGGTTACTTCAATAGAATTCAATGTGACAGATAGTGAGGTCCATAAGGGTTACTTCACTAGAATTCAATGTGACAGATAGTGAGGTCCAATAAGGGTTACTACACTAGAATTCAATGTGCCAGATAGTGAGGTCCATAAGGGTTACTTCACTAGAATTCAATGTGCCAGATAGTGAGGTCCATAAGGGTTACTTCACTAGAATTCAATGTGACAGATAGTGAGGTCCAATAAGGGTTACTTCACTAGAATTCAATGTGCCAGATAGTGAGGTCCATAAGGGTTACTACACTAGAATTCAATGTGACAGATAGTGAGGTCCATAAGGGTTACTTCACTAGAATTCAATGTGAGGTCCATAAGGGTTACTTCACTAGAAAACAATGTGAGGTCCATCAGGGTTACTTCACTAGAATTCAATGTGACATATAGTGAGGCCCATAAGGGTTACTTCACTAGAATTCAATGTGCCAGATAGTGAGGTCTATAAGGGTTACTACACTAGAATTCAATGTGACAGATAGTGAGGTCCATAAGGGTTACTTCACTAGAATTCAATGTGACAGATAGTGAGGTCCATAAGGGTTACTTCACTAGAATTCAATGTGACAGATAGTGAGGTCCATAAGGGTTACTACACTAGAATTCAATGTGAGGTCCATAAGGGTTACTTCACTAGAATTCAATGTGAGGTCCATCATGGTTACTTCACTAGAATTCAATGTGACAGATAGTGAGGTCCATAAGGGTTACTTCACAAGAATTCAATGTGACAGATAGTGAGGTCCATAAGGGTTACTTCACTAGAATTCAATGTGACAGATAGTGAGGTCCATAAGGGTTACTTCACTAGAATTCAATGTGAGGTCCATAAGGGTTACTACACTAGAATTCAATGTTGGGTCCATAAGGGTTACTTCACTAGAATTCAATGTGGGGTCCATAAGGGTTACTTCACTAGAATTCAATGTGACAGATAGTGAGGTCCATAAGGGTTACTACACTAGAATTCAATGTGACAGATAGTGAGGTCCATAAGGGTTACTTCACTAGAATTCAATGTGACAGATAGTGGGGTCCAAAGGGGTTACTTCAATAGAATTCAATGTGACAGATAGTGAGGTCCATAAGGGTTACTTCACTAGAATTCAATGTGACAGATAGTGAGGTCCATAAGGGTTACTTCACTAGAATTCAATGTGACAGATAGTGAGGTCCATAAGGGTTACTTCACAAGAATTCAATGTGACAGATAGTGAGGTCCATAAGGGTTACTTCACTAGAATTCAATGTGACAGATAGTGAGGTCCATAAGGGTTACTTCACTAGAATTCAATGTGAGGTCCATAAGGGTTACTACACTAGAATTCAATGTGAGGTCCATAAGGGTTACTACACTATAATTCAATGTGAGGTCCATACAGGTTACTTCACTAGAATTCAATGTGACAGATAGTGAGGTCCATAAGAGTTACTACACTAGAATGCAATGTGACAGATAGTGAGGTCCATAAGGGTTACTACACTAGAATTCAATGTGAGGTCCATACGGGTTACTTCACTAGAATTCAATGTGACAGATAGTGAGGTCCATAAGAGTTACTACACTAGAATGCAATGTGACAGATAGTGAGGTCCATAAGGGTTACTACACTAGAATTCAATGTGAGGTCCATAAGGGTTACTTCACTAGAATTCAATGTGACAGATAGTGAGGTCCATAAGGGTTACTTCACTAGAATTCAATGTGACAGATAGTGGGGTCCATAAGGGTTACTACACTAGAATTCAATGTGACAGATAGTGAGGTCCATAAGGGTTACTGCACTAGAATGCAATGTGAGGTCCATAAGGGTTACTACACTAGAATTAAATGTGAGGTCCATAAGGGTTACTTCACTAGAATTCAATGTGCCAGATAGTGAGGTCCATAAGGGTTACTACACTAGAATTCAATGTGACAGATAGTGAGGTCCATAAGGATTACTACACTAGAATTCAATGTGAGGTCCATAAGGGTTACTACACTAGAATTCAATGTGAGGTCCATAAGGGTTACTACACTAGAATTCAATGTGAGGTCCATAAGGGTTACTACACTAGAATTCAATGTGACAGATAGTGAGGTCCATAAGGGTTACTTCAGTAGAATGCAATGTGAGGTCCATAAGGGTTACTTCACTAGAATTCAATGTGACAGATAGTGTGGTCCATAAGGGTTACTTCACTAGAATTCAATGTGACAGATAGTGAGGTCCATAAGGGTTACTTCACTAGAATTCAATGTGAGGTCCATAAGGGTTACTTCACTAGAATTCAATGTGACAGATAGTGAGGTCCATAAGGGTTACTTCACTAGAATTCAACGTGAGGTCCATAAGGGTTACTTTGCTAGAATTCAATGTGACAGATAGTGAGGTCCATAAGGGTTACTACACTAGAATGCAATGTGACAGATAGTGAGGTCCATAAGGGTTACTTCACTAGAATTCAATGTGACAGATAGTGAGGTCCATAAGGGTTACTACACTAGAATGCAATGTGACAGATAGTGAGGTCCATAAGGGTTACTTCACTAGAATTCAATGTGACAGATAGTGAGGTCCATAAGGGTTACTACACTAGAATGCAATGTGAGGTCCATAAGGGTTACTACACTAGAATTCAATGTGAGGTCCATAAGGGTTACTTCACTAGAATTCAATGTGCCAGATAGTGAGGTCCATAACGGTTACTACACTAGAATTCAATGTGACAGATAGTGAGTTCCATAAGGATTACTACAATAGAATTCAATGTGAGGTCCATAAGGGTTACTACACTAGAATTCAATGTGAGGTCCATAAGGGTTACTACACTAGAATTCAATGTGAGGTCCATACGGGTTACTTCACTAGAATTCAATGTGACAGATAGTGAGGTCCATAAGGGTTACTACACTAGAATGCAATGTGAGGTTCATAAGGGTTACTACACTAGAATTCAATGTGAGGTCCATAAGGGTTACTTCACTAGAATTCAATGTGACAGATAGTGAGATCCATAAGGGTTACTTCACTAGAATTCAATGTGACAGATAGTGAGGTCCATAAGGGTTACTTCACTAGAATTCAATGTGAGGTCCATAAGGGTTACTACACTAGAATTCTATGTGAGGTCCATAAGGGTTACTTCACTAGAATTCTATGTGAGGTCCATAAGGGTTACTACACTATAATTCAATGTGACAGATAGTGAGGTCCATAAGGATTACTACACTAGAAATCATTGTGAGGTCCATAAGGGTTACTACACTAGAATTCTATGTGAGGTCCATAAGGGTTACTACACTAGAATTCAATGTGACAGATAGTGAGGTCCATAAGGGTTACTTCACTAGAATTCTATGTGAGGTCCATAAGGGTTACTTCACTAAAATTCAATGTGACAGATAGTGAGGTCCATAAGGGTTACTTCACTAGAATTCTATGTGAGGTCCATAAGGGTTACTACACTATAATTCAATGTGACAGATAGTGAGGTCCATAAGGATTAC
This sequence comes from Oncorhynchus nerka, assembly GCF_034236695.1. Classification (NCBI taxonomy): domain Eukaryota; kingdom Metazoa; phylum Chordata; class Actinopteri; order Salmoniformes; family Salmonidae; genus Oncorhynchus; species Oncorhynchus nerka. The sequence goes on from NC_088411.1 coordinate 39,537,121, forward strand.
TACACTATAATGCAATGTGAGGTCCATAAGGGTTACTACACTAGAATTCTATGTGAGGTCCATAAGGGTTACTACACTAGAATTCAATGTGACAGATAGTGAGGTCCATAAGGGTTACTACACTAGAATGCAATGTGACAGATAGTGAGGTCCATAAGGGTTACTTCACTAGAATTCAATGTGACAGATAGTGAGGTCCATAAGGGTTACTTCACTAGAATTCAATGTGAGGTCCATAAGGGTTACTACACTAGAATTCAATGTGACAGATAGTGAGGTCCATAAGGGTTACTACACTAGAATTCAATGTGAGGTCCATAAGGGTTACTTCACTAGAATTCAATGTGACAGATAGTGAGGTCCATAAGGGTTACTTCACTAGAATTCAATGTGAGGTCCATAAGGGTTACTACACTAGAATTCTATGTGAGGTCCATAAGGGTTACTACACTAGAATTCAATGTGACAGATAGTGAGGTCCATAAGGGTTACTACACTAGAATGCAATGTGACAGATAGTGAGGTCCATAAGGGTTACTACACTAGAATTCAATGTGAGGTCCATAAGGGTTACTTCACTAGAATTCAATGTGACAGATAGTGAGGTCCATAAGGATTACTACACTAGAAATCATTGTGAGGTCCATAAGGGTTACTACACTAGAATTCTATGTGAGGTCCATAAGGGTTACTACACTAGAATTCAATGTGACAGATAGTGAGGTCCATAAGGATTACTACACTAGAATTCAATGTGAGGTCCATAAGGGTTACTTCACTAGAATTCAATGTGAGGTCCATAAGGGTTACTTCACTAGAATTCAATGTGAGGTCCATCAGGGTTACTTCACAAGAATTCAATGTGAGGTCCATAAGGGTTACTTCACTAGAATTCAATGTGACAGATAGTGCGGTCCATAAGGGTTACTTCACTAGAATTCTATGTGAGGTCCATAAGGGTTACTACACTATAATTCAATGTGACAGATAGTGAGGTCCATAAGGATTACTACACTATAATGCAATGTGAGGTCCATATGGGTTACTACACTAGAATTCTATGTGAGGTCCATAAGGGTTACTACACTAGAATTCAATGTGACAGATAGTGAGGTCCATAAGGGTTACTACACTAGAATGCAATGTGACAGATAGTGAGGTCCATAAGGGTTACTACACTAGAATTCAATGTGAGGTCCATAAGGGTTACTTCACTAGAATTCAATGTGACAGATAGTGAGGTCCATAAGGGTTACTTCACTAGAATTCAATGTGAGGTCCATAAGGGTTACTACACTAGAATTCAATGTGACAGATAGTGAGGTCCATAAGGGTTACTACACTAGAATTCAATGTGAGGTCCATAAGGGTTACTTCACTAGAATTCAATGTGACAGATAGTGAGGTCCATAAGGGTTACTTCACTAGAATTCAATGTGAGGTCCATAAGGGTTACTACACTAGAATTCTATGTGAGGTCCATAAGGGTTACTACACTAGAATTCAATGTGACAGATAGTGAGGTCCATAAGGGTTACTACACTAGAATGCAATGTGACAGATAGTGAGGTCCATAAGGGTTACTACACTAGAATTCAATGTGAGGTCCATAAGGGTTACTTCACTAGAATTCAATGTGACAGATAGTGAGGTCCATAAGGGTTACTACACTAGAATGCAATGTGACAGATAGTGAGGTCCATAAGGGTTACTACACTAGAATTCAATGTGAGGTCCATAAGGGTTACTTCACTAGAATTCAATGTGACAGATAGTGAGGTCCATAAGGGTTACTTCACTAGAATTCAATGTGAGGTCCATAAGGGTTACTACACTAGAATTCAATGTGACAGATAGTGAGGTCCATAAGGGTTACTACACTAGAATTCAATGTGAGGTCCATAAGGGTTACTTCACTAGAATTCAATGTGACAGATAATGAGGTCCATAAGGGTTACTTCACTAGAATGCAATGTGACAGATAGTGAGGTCCATAAGGGTTACTACACTAGAATTCAATGTGAGGTCCATAAGGGTTACTTCACTAGAATTCAATGTGACAGATAGTGAGGTCCATAAGGATTACTACACTAGAAATCATTGTGAGGTCCATAAGGGTTACTACACTAGAATTCTATGTGAGGTCCATAAGGGTTACTACACTAGAATTCAATGTGACAGATAGTGAGGTCCATAAGGATTACTACACTAGAATTCAATGTGAGGTCCATAAGGGTTACTTCACTAGAATTCAATGTGAGGTCCATAAGGGTTACTTCACTAGAATTCAATGTGAGGTCCATCAGGGTTACTTCACAAGAATTCAATGTGAGGTCCATAAGGGTTACTTCACTAGAATTCAATGTGACAGATAGTGCGGTCCATAAGGGTTACTTCACTAAAATTCAATGTGAAAGATAGTGAGGTCCATAAGGGTTACTTCACTAGAATTCTATGTGAGGTCCATAAGGGTTACTACACTGTAATTCAATGTGACAGATAGTGAGGTCCATAAGGATTACTACACTATAATGCAATGTGAGGTCCATATGGGTTACTACACTAGAATTCTATGTGAGGTCCATAAGGGTTACTACACTAGAATTCAATGTGACAGATAGTGAGGTCCATAAGGGTTACTACACTAGAATGCAATGTGACAGATAGTGAGGTCCATAAGGGTTACTACACTAGAATTCAATGTGAGGTCCATAAGGGTTACTTCACTAGAATTCAATGTGACAGATAGTGAGGTCCATAAGGGTTACTTCACTAGAATTCAATGTGAGGTCCATAAGGGTTACTACACTAGAATTCAATGTGACAGATAGTGAGGTCCATAAGGGTTACTACACTAGAATTCAATGTGAGGTCCATAAGGGTTACTTCACTAGAATTCAATGTGACAGATAGTGAGGTCCATAAGGGTTACTTCACTAGAATTCAATGTGAGGTCCATAAGGGTTACTACACTAGAATTCTATGTGAGGTCCATAAGGGTTACTACACTAGAATTCAATGTGACAGATAGTGAGGTCCATAAGGGTTACTACACTAGAATGCAATGTGACAGATAGTGAGGTCCATAAGGGTTACTACACTAGAATTCAATGTGAGGTCCATAAGGGTTACTTCACTAGAATTCAATGTGACAGATAGTGAGGTCCATAAGGGTTACTTCACTAGAATTCAATGTGAGGTCCATAAGGGTTACTACACTAGAATTCTATGTGAGGTCCATAAGGGTTACTACACTAGAATTCAATGTGACAGATAGTGAGGTCCATAAGGGTTACTACACTAGAATGCAATGTGACAGATAGTGAGGTCCATAAGGGTTACTACACTAGAATTCAATGTGAGGTCCATAAGGGTTACTTCACTAGAATTCAATGTGACAGATAGTGAGGTCCATAAGGGTTACTTCACTAGAATTCAATGTGAGGTCCATCAGGGTTACTTCACAAGAATTCAATGTGAGGTCCATAAGGGTTACTTCACTAGAATTCAATGTGACAGATAGTGCGGTCCATAAGGGTTACTTCACTAAAATTCAATGTGAAAGATAGTGAGGTCCATAAGGGTTACTTCACTAGAATTCTATGTGAGGTCCATAAGGGTTACTACACTGTAATTCAATGTGACAGATAGTGAGGTCCATAAGGATTACTACACTATAATGCAATGTGAGGTCCATATGGGTTACTACACTAGAATTCTATGTGAGGTCCATAAGGGTTACTACACTAGAATTCAATGTGACAGATAGTGAGGTCCATAAGGGTTACTACACTAGAATGCAATGTGACAGATAGTGAGGTCCATAAGGATTACTACACTATAATGCAATGTGAGGTCCATATGGGTTACTACACTAGAATTCTATGTGAGGTCCATAAGGGTTACTACACTAGAATGCAATGTGACAGATAGTGAGGTCCATAAGGGTTACTACACTAGAATTCAATGTGAGGTCCATAAGGGTTACTTCACTAGAATTCAATGTGACAGATAGTGAGGTCCATAAGGATTACTACACTAGAAATCATTGTGAGGTCCATAAGGGTTACTACACTAGAATTCTATGTGAGGTCCATAAGGGTTACTACACTAGAATTCAATGTGACAGATAGTGAGGTCCATAAGGATTACTACACTAGAATTCAATGTGAGGTCCATAAGGGTTACTTCACTAGAATTCAATGTGAGGTCCATAAGGGTTACTTCACTAGAATTCAATGTGAGGTCCATCAGGGTTACTTCACAAGAATTCAATGTGAGGTCCATAAGGGTTACTTCACTAGAATTCAATGTGACAGATAGTGCGGTCCATAAGGGTTACTTCACTAGAATTCTATGTGAGGTCCATAAGGGTTACTACACTATAATTCAATGTGACAGATAGTGAGGTCCATAAGGATTACTACACTATAATGCAATGTGAGGTCCATATGGGTTACTACACTAGAATTCTATGTGAGGTCCATAAGGGTTACTACACTAGAATTCAATGTGACAGATAGTGAGGTCCATAAGGGTTACTACACTAGAATGCAATGTGACAGATAGTGAGGTCCATAAGGGTTACTACACTAGAATTCAATGTGAGGTCCATAAGGGTTACTTCACTAGAATTCAATGTGACAGATAGTGAGGTCCATAAGGGTTACTTCACTAGAATTCAATGTGAGGTCCATAAGGGTTACTACACTAGAATTCAATGTGACAGATAGTGAGGTCCATAAGGGTTACTACACTAGAATTCAATGTGAGGTCCATAAGGGTTACTTCACTAGAATTCAATGTGACAGATAGTGAGGTCCATAAGGGTTACTTCACTAGAATTCAATGTGAGGTCCATAAGGGTTACTACACTAGAATTCTATGTGAGGTCCATAAGGGTTACTACACTAGAATTCAATGTGACAGATAGTGAGGTCCATAAGGGTTACTACACTAGAATGCAATGTGACAGATAGTGAGGTCCATAAGGGTTACTACACTAGAATTCAATGTGAGGTCCATAAGGGTTACTTCACTAGAATTCAATGTGACAGATAGTGAGGTCCATAAGGGTTACTACACTAGAATGCAATGTGACAGATAGTGAGGTCCATAAGGGTTACTACACTAGAATTCAATGTGAGGTCCATAAGGGTTACTTCACTAGAATTCAATGTGACAGATAGTGAGGTCCATAAGGGTTACTTCACTAGAATTCAATGTGAGGTCCATAAGGGTTACTACACTAGAATTCAATGTGACAGATAGTGAGGTCCATAAGGGTTACTACACTAGAATTCAATGTGAGGTCCATAAGGGTTACTTCACTAGAATTCAATGTGACAGATAATGAGGTCCATAAGGGTTACTTCACTAGAATGCAATGTGACAGATAGTGAGGTCCATAAGGGTTACTACACTAGAATTCAATGTGAGGTCCATAAGGGTTACTTCACTAGAATTCAATGTGACAGATAGTGAGGTCCATAAGGATTACTACACTAGAAATCATTGTGAGGTCCATAAGGGTTACTACACTAGAATTCTATGTGAGGTCCATAAGGGTTACTACACTAGAATTCAATGTGACAGATAGTGAGGTCCATAAGGATTACTACACTAGAATTCAATGTGAGGTCCATAAGGGTTACTTCACTAGAATTCAATGTGAGGTCCATAAGGGTTACTTCACTAGAATTCAATGTGAGGTCCATCAGGGTTACTTCACAAGAATTCAATGTGAGGTCCATAAGGGTTACTTCACTAGAATTCAATGTGACAGATAGTGCGGTCCATAAGGGTTACTTCACTAAAATTCAATGTGAAAGATAGTGAGGTCCATAAGGGTTACTTCACTAGAATTCTATGTGAGGTCCATAAGGGTTACTACACTGTAATTCAATGTGACAGATAGTGAGGTCCATAAGGATTACTACACTATAATGCAATGTGAGGTCCATATGGGTTACTACACTAGAATTCTATGTGAGGTCCATAAGGGTTACTACACTAGAATTCAATGTGACAGATAGTGAGGTCCATAAGGGTTACTACACTAGAATGCAATGTGACAGATAGTGAGGTCCATAAGGGTTACTACACTAGAATTCAATGTGAGGTCCATAAGGGTTACTTCACTAGAATTCAATGTGACAGATAGTGAGGTCCATAAGGGTTACTTCACTAGAATTCAATGTGAGGTCCATAAGGGTTACTACACTAGAATTCAATGTGACAGATAGTGAGGTCCATAAGGGTTACTACACTAGAATTCAATGTGAGGTCCATAAGGGTTACTTCACTAGAATTCAATGTGACAGATAGTGAGGTCCATAAGGGTTACTTCACTAGAATTCAATGTGAGGTCCATAAGGGTTACTACACTAGAATTCTATGTGAGGTCCATAAGGGTTACTACACTAGAATTCAATGTGACAGATAGTGAGGTCCATAAGGGTTACTACACTAGAATGCAATGTGACAGATAGTGAGGTCCATAAGGGTTACTACACTAGAATTCAATGTGAGGTCCATAAGGGTTACTTCACTAGAATTCAATGTGACAGATAGTGAGGTCCATAAGGGTTACTTCACTAGAATTCAATGTGAGGTCCATAAGGGTTACTACACTAGAATTCTATGTGAGGTCCATAAGGGTTACTACACTAGAATTCAATGTGACAGATAGTGAGGTCCATAAGGGTTACTACACTAGAATGCAATGTGACAGATAGTGAGGTCCATAAGGGTTACTACACTAGAATTCAATGTGAGGTCCATAAGGGTTACTTCACTAGAATTCAATGTGACAGATAGTGAGGTCCATAAGGGTTACTTCACTAGAATTCAATGTGAGGTCCATCAGGGTTACTTCACAAGAATTCAATGTGAGGTCCATAAGGGTTACTTCACTAGAATTCAATGTGACAGATAGTGCGGTCCATAAGGGTTACTTCACTAAAATTCAATGTGAAAGATAGTGAGGTCCATAAGGGTTACTTCACTAGAATTCTATGTGAGGTCCATAAGGGTTACTACACTGTAATTCAATGTGACAGATAGTGAGGTCCATAAGGATTACTACACTATAATGCAATGTGAGGTCCATATGGGTTACTACACTAGAATTCTATGTGAGGTCCATAAGGGTTACTACACTAGAATTCAATGTGACAGATAGTGAGGTCCATAAGGGTTACTACACTAGAATGCAATGTGACAGATAGTGAGGTCCATAAGGGTTACTACACTAGAATTCAATGTGAGGTCCATAAGGGTTACTTCACTAGAATTCAATGTGACAGATAGTGAGGTCCATAAGGGTTACTTCACTAGAATTCAATGTGAGGTCCATAAGGGTTACTACACTAGAATTCAATGTGACAGATAGTGAGGTCCATAAGGGTTACTACACTAGAATTCAATGTGAGGTCCATAAGGGTTACTTCACTAGAATTCAATGTGACAGATAGTGAGGTCCATAAGGGTTACTTCACTAGAATTCAATGTGAGGTCCATAAGGGTTACTACACTAGAATTCTATGTGAGGTCCATAAGGGTTACTACACTAGAATTCAATGTGACAGATAGTGAGGTCCATAAGGGTTACTACACTAGAATGCAATGTGACAGATAGTGAGGTCCATAAGGGTTACTACACTAGAATTCAATGTGAGGTCCATAAGGGTTACTTCACTAGAATTCAATGTGACAGATAGTGAGGTCCATAAGGGTTACTTCACTAGAATTCAATGTGAGGTCCATAAGGGTTACTACACTAGAATTCTATGTGAGGTCCATAAGGGTTACTACACTAGAATTCAATGTGACAGATAGTGAGGTCCATAAGGGTTACTACACTAGAATGCAATGTGACAGATAGTGAGGTCCATAAGGGTTACTACACTAGAATTCAATGTGAGGTCCATAAGGGTTACTTCACTAGAATTCAATGTGACAGATAGTGAGGTCCATAAGGGTTACTTCACTAGAATTCAATGTGAGGTCCATAAGGGTTACTACACTATAATTCAATGTGACAGATAGTGAGGTCCATAAGGGTTACTACACTAGAATTCAATGTGAGGTCCATAAGGGTTACTTCACTAGAATTCAATGTGACAGATAATGAGGTCCATAAGGGTTACTTCACTAGAATTCAATGTGAGGTCCATAAGGGTTACTTCACTAGAATTCAATGTGAGGTCCATAAGGGTTACTACACTAGAATTCAATGTGACAGATAGTGAGGTCCATAAGGGTTACTTCAGTAGAATGCAATGTGAGGTCCATAAGGGTTACTTCACTAGAATTCAATGTGACAGATAGTGTGGTCCATAAGGGTTACTTCACTAGAATTCAATGTGACAGATAGTGAGGTCCATAAGGGTTACTACACTAGAATTCAATGTGAGGTCCATAAGGGTTACTTCACTAGAATTCAATGTGACAGATAGTGAGGTCCATAAGGGTTACATTTACATTTACATTTAAGTCATTTAGCAGACGCTCTTATCCAGGTTACTACACTAGAATGCAATGTGAGGTCCATAAGGGTTACTACACTAGAATTCAATGTGAGGTCCATAAGGGTTACTTCACTAGAATTCAATGTGCCAGATAGTGAGGTCCATAAGGGTTACTACACTATACTTCTATGTGAGGTCCATAAGGGTTACTACACTATAATTCTATGTGAGGTCCATAAGGGTTACTTCACTAGAATTCTATGTGAGGTCCATAAGGGTTACTTCACTAGAATTAAATGTGACAGATAGTGAGGTCCATAAGGATTACTACACTATAATTCAATGTGAGGTCCATAAGAGTTACTACACTAGAATTCTATGTGAGGTCCATAAGGGTTACTACACTAGGATTAAATGTGACAGATAGTGAGGTCCATAAGGATTACTACACTAGAATTCAATGTGAGGTCCAGAAGGGTTACTTCACTAGAATTCAATGTGACAGATAGTGAGGTCCATAAGGGTTACTTCACTAGAATTCAATGTGAGGTCCATAAGGGTTACTACACTAGAATTCTATGTGAGGTCCATAAGGGTTACTACACTAGAATTCAATGTGACAGATAGTGAGGTCCATAAGGGTTACTACACTAGAATGCAATGTGACAGATAGTGAGGTCCATAAGGGTTACTACACTAGAATTCAATGTGAGGTCCATAAGGGTTACTTCACTAGAATTCAATGTGACAGATAGTGAGGTCCATAAGGGTTACTTCACTAGAATTCAATGTGAGGTCCATCAGGGTTACTTCACAAGAATTCAATGTGAGGTCCATAAGGGTTACTTCACTAGAATTCAATGTGACAGATAGTGCGGTCCATAAGGGTTACTTCACTAAAATTCAATGTGAAAGATAGTGAGGTCCATAAGGGTTACTTCACTAGAATTCTATGTGAGGTCCATAAGGGTTACTACACTGTAATTCAATGTGACAGATAGTGAGGTCCATAAGGATTACTACACTATAATGCAATGTGAGGTCCATATGGGTTACTACACTAGAATTCTATGTGAGGTCCATAAGGGTTACTACACTAGAATTCAATGTGACAGATAGTGAGGTCCATAAGGGTTACTACACTAGAATGCAATGTGACAGATAGTGAGGTCCATAAGGGTTACTACACTAGAATTCAATGTGAGGTCCATAAGGGTTACTTCACTAGAATTCAATGTGACAGATAGTGAGGTCCATAAGGGTTACTTCACTAGAATTCAATGTGAGGTCCATAAGGGTTACAACACTAGAATTCAATGTGACAGATAGTGAGGTCCATAAGGGTTACTACACTAGAATTCAATGTGAGGTCCATAAGGGTTACTTCACTAGAATTCAATGTGACAGATAGTGAGGTCCATAAGGGTTACTTCACTAGAATTCAATGTGAGGTCCATAAGGGTTACTACACTAGAATTCTATGTGAGGTCCATAAGGGTTACTACACTAGAATTCAATGTGACAGATAGTGAGGTCCATAAGGGTTACTACACTAGAATGCAATGTGACAGATAGTGAGGTCCATAAGGGTTACTACACTAGAATTCAATGTGAGGTCCATAAGGGTTACTTCACTAGAATTCAATGTGACAGATAGTGAGGTCCATAAGGGTTACTTCACTAGAATTCAATGTGAGGTCCATAAGGGTTACTACACTAGAATTCTATGTGAGGTCCATAAGGGTTACTACACTAGAATTCAATGTGACAGATAGTACGGTCCATAAGGGTTACTACACTAGAATGCAATGTGACAGATAGTGAGGTCCATAAGGGTTACTACACTAGAATTCAATGTGAGGTCCATAAGGGTTACTTCACTAGAATTCAATGTGACAGATAGTGAGGTCCATAAGGGTTACTTCACTAGAATTCAATGTGAGGTCCATAAGGGTTACTACACTAGAATTCAATGTGACAGATAGTGAGGTCCATAAGGGTTACTACACTAGAATTCAATGTGAGGTCCATAAGGGTTACTTCACTAGAATTCAATGTGACAGATAATGAGGTCCATAAGGGTTACTTCACTAGAATTCAATGTGAGGTCCATAAGGGTTACTTCACTAGAATTCAATGTGAGGTCCATAAGGGTTACTACACTAGAATTCAATGTGACAGATAGTGAGGTCCATAAGGGTTACTTCAGTAGAATGCAATGTGAGGTCCATAAGGGTTACTTCACTAGAATTCAATGTGACAGATAGTGTGGTCCATAAGGGTTACTTCACTAGAATTCAATGTGACAGATAGTGAGGTCCATAAGGGTTACTACACTAGAATTCAATGTGAGGTCCATAAGGGTTACTTCACTAGAATTCAATGTGACAGATAGTGAGGTCCATAAGGGTTACATTTACATTTACATTTAAGTCATTTAGCAGACGCTCTTATCCAGGTTACTACACTAGAATGCAATGTGAGGTCCATAAGGGTTACTACACTAGAATTCAATGTGAGGTCCATAAGGGTTACTTCACTAGAATTCAATGTGCCAGATAGTGAGGTCCATAAGGGTTACTACACTATACTTCTATGTGAGGTCCATAAGGGTTACTACACTATAATTCTATGTGAGGTCCATAAGGGTTACTTCACTAGAATTCTATGTGAGGTCCATAAGGGTTACTTCACTAGAATTAAATGTGACAGATAGTGAGGTCCATAAGGATTACTACACTATAATTCAATGTGAGGTCCATAAGAGTTACTACACTAGAATTCTATGTGAGGTCCATAAGGGTTACTACACTAGGATTAAATGTGACAGATAGTGAGGTCCATAAGGATTACTACACTAGAATTCAATGTGAGGTCCAGAAGGGTTACTTCACTAGAATTCAATGTGACAGATAGTGAGGTCCATAAGAGTTACTACACTAGAATGCAATGTGACAGATAGTGAGGTCCATAAGTGTTACTACACTAGAATTCAATGTGAGGTCCATAAGGGTTACTTCACTAGAATTCAATGTGACAGATAGTGAGGTCCATAAGGGTTACTTCACTAGAATTCAATGTGACAGATAGTGGGGTCCATAAAGGTTACTACACTAGATTGCAATGTGACAGATAGTGAGGTCCATAAGGGTTACTACACTAGAATTCAATGTGACAGATAGTGAGGTCCATAAGGGTTACTGCACTAGAATGCAATGTGAGGTCCATAAGGGTTACTACACTAGAATTCAATGTGAGGTCCATAAGGGTTACTTCACTAGAATTCAATGTGCCAGATAGTGAGGTCCATAAGGGTTACTACACTAGAATTCAATGTGACAGATAGTGAGGTCCATAAGGATTACTACACTAGAATTCAATGTGAGGTCCATAAGGGTTACTACACTAGAATTCAATGTGAGGTCCATAAGGGTTACTACACTAGAATTCAATGTGAGATCCATAAGGGTTACTTCACTAGAATTCAATGTGACAGATAGTGAGATCCATAAGGGTTACTTCACTAGAATTCAATGTGACAGATAGTGAGGTCCATAAGGGTTACTTCACTAGAATTCAATGTGACAGATAGTGGGGTCCATAAGGGTTACTACACTAGAATGCAATGTGACAGATAGTGAGGTCCATAGGGTTACTACACAAGAATTCAATGTGACAGATAGTGAGGTCCATAAGGGTTACTTCACTAGAATTCAATGTGACAGATAGTGGGGTCCATAAGGGTTACTACACTAGAATGCAATGTGACAGATAGTGAGGTCCATAGGGTTACTACACAAGAATTCAATGTGACAGATAGTGAGGTCCATAAGGGTTACTGCACTAGAATGCAATGTGAGGTCCATAAGGCTTACTACACTAGAATTCAATGTGAGGTCCATAAGGGTTACTTCACTAAAATTCAATGTGCCAGATAGTGAGGTCCATAAGGGTTACTACACTAGAATTCAATGTGACAGATAGTGAGGTCCATAAGGATTACTACACTAGAATTAAATGTGAGGTCCACAAGGGTTACTACACTAGAATTCAATGTGAGGTCCATAAGGGTTACTACACTAGAATTCAATGTGAGGTCCATAAGGGTTACTACACTAGAATTCAATGTGTCAGATAGTGAGGTCCATAAGGGTTACTTCAGTAGAATTCAATGTGAGGTCCATAAGGGTTACTTCACTAGAATTCAATGTGACAGATAGTGAGGTCCATAAGGGTTACTTCACTAGAATTCAATGTGACAGATAGTGGGGTCCATAAAGGTTACTACACTAGAATGCAATGTGACAGATAGTGAGGTCCATAAGGGTTACTACACTAGAATTCAATGTGACAGATAGTGAGGTCCATAAGGGTTACTGCACTAGAATGCAATGTGAGGTCCATAAGGGTTACTACACTAGAATTCAATGTGAGGTCCATAAGGGTTACTTCACTAGAATTCAATGTGCCAGATAGTGAGGTCCATAAGGGTTACTACACTAGAATTCAATGTGACAGATAGTGAGGTCCATAAGGATTACTACACTAGAATTCAATGTGAGGTCCATAAGGGTTACTACACTAGAATTCAATGTGAAGTCCATAAGGGTTACTACACTAGAATTCAATGTGAGGTCCATAAGGGTTACTTCACTAGAATTCAATGTGACAGATAGTGAGGTCCATAAGGGTTACTTCACTAGAATTCAATGTGACAGATAGTGAGGTCCATAAGGGTTACTTCACTAGAATTCAATGTGACAGATAGTGGGGTCCATAAGGGTTACTACACTAGAATGCAATGTGACAGATAGTGAGGTCAATAGGGTTACTACACTAGAATTCAATGTGACAGATAGTGAGGTCCATAAGGGTTACTGCACTAGAATGCAATGTGAGGTCCATAAGGGTTACTTCACTAGAATTCAATGTGACAGATAGTGAGGTCCATAAGGGTTACTTCACTAGAATTCAATGTGACAGATAGTGAGGTCCATAAGGGTTACTTCACTAGAATTCAATGTGACAGATAGTGGGGTCCATAAGGGTTACTACACTAGAATGCAATGTGACAGATAGTGAGGTCAATAGGGTTACTACACTAGAATTCAATGTGACAGATAGTGAGGTCCATAAGGGTTACTGCACTAGAATGCAATGTGAGGTCCATAAGGGTTACTACACTAGAATTCAATGTGAGGTCCATAAGGGTTACTTCACTAGAATTCAATGTGCCAGATAGTGAGGTCCATAAGGGTTACTACACTAGAATTCAATGTGACAGATAGTGAGGTCCATAAGGATTACTACACTAGAATTCAATGTGAGGTCCATAAGGGTTACTACACTAGAATTCAATGTGAGGTCCATAAGGGTTACTACACTAGAATTCAATGTGAGGTCCATACGGGTTACTTCACTAGAATTCAATGTGACAGATAGTGAGGTCCATAAGAGTTACTACACTAGAATGCAATGTGACAGATAGTGATGTCCATAAGGGTTACTACACTAGAATTCAATGTGAGGTCCATAAGGGTTACTTCACTAGAATTCAATGTGACAGATAGTGAGGTCCATAAGGGTTACTTCACTAGAATTCAATGTGACAGATAGTGGGGTCCATAAGGGTTACTACACTAGAATTCAATGTGACAGATAGTGAGGTCCATAAGGGTTACTGCACTAGAATGCAATGTGAGGTCCATAAGGGTTACTACACTAGAATTAAATGTGAGGTCCATAAGGGTTACTTCACTAGAATTCAATGTGCCAGATAGTGAGGTCCATAAGGGTTACTACACTAGAATTCAATGTGACAGATAGTGAGGTCCATAAGGATTACTACACTAGAATTCAATGTGAGGTCCATAAGGGTTACTACACTAGAATTCAATGTGAGGTCCATAAGGGTTACTACACTAGAATACAATGTGAGGTCCATAAGGGTTACTACACTAGAATTCAATGTGACAGATAGTGAGGTCCATAAGGGTTACTTCAGTAGAATGCAATGTGAGGTCCATAAGGGTTACTTCACTAGAATTCAATGTGACAGATAGTGTGGTCCATAAGGGTTACTTCACTAGAATTCAATGTGACAGATAGTGAGGTCCATAAGGGTTACTTCACTAGAATTCAATGTGAGGTCCATAAGGGTTACTTCACTAGAATTCAATGTGACAGATAGTGAGGTCCATAAGGGTTACTTCACTAGAATTCAACGTGAGGTCCATAAGGGTTACTTTGCTAGAATTCAATGTGACAGATAGTGAGGTCCATAAGGGTTACTACACTAGAATGCAATGTGAGGTCCATAAGGGTTACTTCACTAGAATTCAATGTGACAGATAGTGAGGTCCATAAGGGTTACTTCACTAGAATTCAATGTGACAGATAGTGGGGTCCATAAAGGTTACTACACTAGAATGCAATGTGACAGATAGTGAGGTCCATAAGGGTTACTACACTAGAATTCAATGTGACAGATAGTGAGGTCCATAAGGGTTACTGCACTAGAATGCAATGTGAGGTCCATAAGGGTTACTACACTAGAATTCAATGTGAGGTCCATAAGGGTTACTTCACTAGAATTCAATGTGCCAGATAGTGAGGTCCATAAGGGTTACTACACTAGAATTCAATGTGACAGATAGTGAGGTCCATAAGGATTACTACACTAGAATTCAATGTGAGGTCCATAAGGGTTACTACACTAGAATTCAATGTGAAGTCCATAAGGGTTACTACACTAGAATTCAATGTGAGGTCCATAAGGGTTACTTCACTAGAATTCAATGTGACAGATAGTGAGGTCCATAAGGGTTACTTCACTAGAATTCAATGTGACAGATAGTGAGGTCCATAAGGGTTACTTCACTAGAATTCAATGTGAGGTCCATAAGGGTTACTACACTAGAATTCTATGTGAGGTCCATAAGGGTTACTTCACTAGAATTCTATGTGAGGTCCATAAGGGTTACTACACTAGAATTCAATGTGACAGATAGTGAGGTCCATAAGGATTACTACACTAGAAATCATTGTGAGGTCCATAAGGGTTACTACACTAGAATTCTATGTGAGGTCCATAAGGGTTACTACACTAGAATTCAATGTGACAGATAGTGAGGTCCATAAGGATTACTACACTAGAATTCAATGTGAGGTCCATAAGGGTTACTTCACTAGAATTCAATGTGAGGTCCATAAGGGTTACTTCACTAGAATTCAATGTGAGGTCCATCAGGGTTACTTCACAAGAATTCAATGTGAGGTCCATAAGGGTTACTTCACTAGAATTCAATGTGACAGATAGTGCGGTCCATAAGGGTTACTTCACTAAAATTCAATGTGACAGATAGTGAGGTCCATAAGGGTTACTTCACTAGAATTCTATGTGAGGTCCATAAGGGTTACTACACTATAATTCAATGTGACAGATAGTGAGGTCCATAAGGATTACTACACTATAATGCAATGTGAGGTCCATAAGGGTTACTACACTAGAATTCTATGTGAGGTCCATAAGGGTTACTACACTAGAATTCAATGTGACAGATAGTGAGGTCCATAAGGGTTACTACACTAGAATGCAATGTGACAGATAGTGAGGTCCATAAGGGTTACTACACTAGAATTCAATGTGAGGTCCATAAGGGTTACTTCACTAGAATTCAATGTGACAGATAGTGAGGTCCATAAGGGTTACTTCACTAGAATTCAATGTGAGGTCCATAAGGGTTACTACACTAGAATTCAATGTGACAGATAGTGAGGTCCATAAGGGTTACTACACTAGAATTCAATGTGAGGTCCATAAGGGTTACTTCACTAGAATTCAATGTGACAGATAGTGAGGTCCATAAGGGTAACTTCACTAGAATTCAATGTGAGGTCCATAAGGGTTACTACACTAGAATTCAATGTGAGGTCCATAAGGGTTACTTCACTAGAATTCAATGTGCCAGATAGTGAGGTCCATAAGGGTTACTACACTAGAATTCAATGTGACAGATAGTGAGGTCCATAAGGATTACTACACTAGAATTCAATGTGAGGTCCATAAGGGTTACTACACTAGAATTCAATGTGAGGTCCATAAGGGTTACTACACTAGAATTCAATGTGAGGTCCATAAGGGTTACTTCACTAGAATTCAATGTGACAGATAGTGAGGTCCATAAGGGTTACTTCACTAGAATTCAATGTGACAGATAGTGAGGTCCATAAGGGTTACTTCACTAGAATTCAATGTGACAGATAGTGGGGTCCATAAGGGTTACTACACTAGAATGCAATGTGACAGATAGTGAGGTCCATAGGGTTACTACACTAGAATTCAATGTGACAGATAGTGAGGTCCATAAGGGTTACTGCACTAGAATGCAATGTGAGGTCCATAAGGGTTACTACACTAGAATTCAATGTGAGGTCCATAAGGGTTACTTCACTAGAATTCAATGTGCCAGATAGTGAGGTCCATAAGGGTTACTACACTAGAATTCAATGTGACAGATAGTGAGGTCCATAAGGATTACTACACTAGAATTAAATGTGAGGTCCATAAGGGTTACTACACTAGAATTCAATGTGAGGTCCATAAGGGTTACTACACTAGAATTCAATGTGAGGTCCATAAGGGTTACTACACTAGAATTCAATGTGTCAGATAGTGAGGTCCATAAGGGTTACTTCAGTAGAATTCAATGTGAGGTCCATAAGGGTTACTTCACTAGAATTCAATGTGACAGATAGTGAGGTCCATAAGGGTTACTTCACTAGAATTCAATGTGACAGATAGTGGGGTCCATAAAGGTTACTACACTAGAATGCAATGTGACAGATAGTGAGGTCCATAAGGGTTACTACACTAGAATTCAATGTGACAGATAGTGAGGTCCATAAGGGTTACTGCACTAGAATGCAATGTGAGGTCCATAAGGGTTACTACACTAGAATTCAATGTGAGGTCCATAAGGGTTACTTCACTAGAATTCAATGTGCCAGATAGTGAGGTCCATAAGGGTTACTACACTAGAATTCAATGTGACAGATAGTGAGGTCCATAAGGATTACTACACTAGAATTCAATGTGAGGTCCATAAGGGTTACTACACTAGAATTCAATGTGAAGTCCATAAGGGTTACTACACTAGAATTCAATGTGAGGTCCATAAGGGTTACTTCACTAGAATTCAATGTGACAGATAGTGAGGTCCATAAGGGTTACTTCACTAGAATTCAATGTGACAGATAGTGAGGTCCATAAGGGTTACTTCACTAGAATTCAATGTGACAGATAGTGGGGTCCATAAGGGTTACTACACTAGAATGCAATGTGACAGATAGTGAGGTCAATAGGGTTACTACACTAGAATTCAATGTGACAGATAGTGAGGTCCATAAGGGTTACTGCACTAGAATGCAATGTGAGGTCCATAAGGGTTACTACACTAGAATTCAATGTGAGGTCCATAAGGGTTACTTCACTAGAATTCAATGTGCCAGATAGTGAGGTCCATAAGGGTTACTACACTAGAATTCAATGTGACAGATAGTGAGGTCCATAAGGATTACTACACTAGAATTCAATGTGAGGTCCATAAGGGTTACTACACTAGAATTCAATGTGAGGTCCATAAGGGTTACTACACTAGAATTCAATGTGAGGTCCATACGGGTTACTTCACTAGAATTCAATGTGACAGATAGTGAGGTCCATAAGAGTTACTACACTAGAATGCAATGTGACAGATAGTGATGTCCATAAGGGTTACTACACTATAATTCAATGTGAGGTCCATAAGGGTTACTTCACTAGAATTCAATGTGACAGATAGTGAGGTCCATAAGGGTTACTTCACTAGAATTCAATGTGACAGATAGTGGGGTCCATAAGGGTTACTACACTAGAATTCAATGTGACAGATAGTGAGGTCCATAAGGGTTACTGCACTAGAATGCAATGTGAGGTCCATAAGGGTTACTACACTAGAATTAAATGTGAGGTCCATAAGGGTTACTTCACTAGAATTCAATGTGCCAGATAGTGAGGTCCATAAGGGTTACTACACTAGAATTCAATGTGACAGATAGTGAGGTCCATAAGGATTACTACACTAGAATTCAATGTGAGGTCCATAAGGGTTACTACACTAGAATTCAATGTGAGGTCCATAAGGGTTACTACACTAGAATACAATGTGAGGTCCATAAGGGTTACTACACTAGAATTCAATGTGACAGATAGTGAGGTCCATAAGGGTTACTTCAGTAGAATGCAATGTGAGGTCCATAAGGGTTACTTCACTAGAATTCAATGTGACAGATAGTGTGGTCCATAAGGGTTACTTCACTAGAATTCAATGTGACAGATAGTGAGGTCCATAAGGGTTACTTCACTAGAATTCAATGTGAGGTCCATAAGGGTTACTTCACTAGAATTCAATGTGACAGATAGTGAGGTCCATAAGGGTTACTTCACTAGAATTCAACGTGAGGTCCATAAGGGTTACTTTGCTAGAATTCAATGTGACAGATAGTGAGGTCCATAAGGGTTACTACACTAGAATGCAATGTGACAGATAGTGAGGTCCATAAGGGTTACTTCACTAGAATTCAATGTGACAGATAGTGAGGTCCATAAGGGTTACTACACTAGAATGCAATGTGACAGATAGTGAGGTCCATAAGGGTTACTTCACTAGAATTCAATGTGACAGATAGTGAGGTCCATAAGGGTTACTACACTAGAATGCAATGTGAGGTCCATAAGGGTTACTACACTAGAATTCAATGTGAGGTCCATAAGGGTTACTTCACTAGAATTCAATGTGCCAGATAGTGAGGTCCATAAGGGTTACTACACTAGAATTCAATGTGACAGATAGTGAGTTCCATAAGGATTACTACAATAGAATTCAATGTGAGGTCCATAAGGGTTACTACACTAGAATTCAATGTGAGGTCCATAAGGGTTACTACACTAGAATTCAATGTGAGGTCCATACGGGTTACTTCACTAGAATTCAATGTGACAGATAGTGAGGTCCATAAGGGTTACTTCACTAGAATTCAATGTGACAGATAGTGAGGTCCATAAGGGTTACTTCACTAGAATTCAATGTGAGGTCCATAAGGGTTACTACACTAGAATTCTATGTGAGGTCCATAAGGGTTACTTCACTAGAATTCTATGTGAGGTCCATAAGGGTTACTACACTAGAATTCAATGTGACAGATAGTGAGGTCCATAAGGATTACTACACTAGAAATCATTGTGAGGTCCATAAGGGTTACTACACTAGAATTCTATGTGAGGTCCATAAGGGTTACTACACTAGAATTCAATGTGACAGATAGTGAGGTCCATAAGGATTACTACACTAGAATTCAATGTGAGGTCCATAAGGGTTACTTCACTAGAATTCAATGTGAGGTCCATAAGGGTTACTTCACTAGAATTCAATGTGAGGTCCATCAGGGTTACTTCACAAGAATTCAATGTGAGGTCCATAAGGGTTACTTCACTAGAATTCAATGTGACAGATAGTGCGGTCCATAAGGGTTACTTCACTAAAATTCAATGTGACAGATAGTGAGGTCCATAAGAGTTACTTCACTAGAATTCTATGTGAGGTCCATAAGGGTTACTACACTATAATTCAATGTGACAGATAGTGAGGTCCATAAGGATTACTACACTATAATGCAATGTGAGGTCCATAAGGGTTACTACACTAGAATTCTATGTGAGGTCCATAAGGGTTACTACACTAGAATTCAATGTGACAGATAGTGAGGTCAATAAGGGTTACTACACTAGAATGCAATGTGACAGATAGTGAGGTCCATAAGGGTTACTACACTAGAATTCAATGTGAGGTCCATAAGGGTTACTTCACTAGAATTCAATGTGACAGATAGTGAGGTCCATAAGGGTTACTTCACTAGAATTCAATGTGAGGTCCATAAGGGTTACTACACTAGAATTCAATGTGACAGATAGTGAGGTCCATAAGGGTTACTACACTAGAATTAAATGTGAGGTCCATAAGGGTTACTTCACTAGAATTCAATGTGACAGATAGTGAGGTCCATAAGGGTTACTTCACTAGAATTCAATGTGAGGTCCATAAGGGTTACTACACTAGAATTCTATGTGAGGTCCATAAGGGTTACTACACTAGAATTCAATGTGACAGATAGTGAGGTCCATAAGGGTTACTACACTAGAATGCAATGTGACAGATAGTGAGGTCCATAAGGGTTACTACACTAGAATTCAATGTGAGGTCCATAAGGGTTACTTCACTAGAATTCAATGTGACAGATAGTGAGGTCCATAAGGGTTACTACACTAGAATTCAATGTGAGGTCCATAAGGGTTACTTCACTAGAATTCAATGTGACAGATAATGAGGTCCATAAGGGTTACTTCACTAGAATTCAATGTGAGGTCCATAAGGGTTACTACACTAGAATTCAATGTGAGGTCCATAAGGGTTACTACACTAGAATTCAATGTGACAGATAGTGAGGTCCATAAGGGTTACTTCAGTAGAATGCAATGTGAGGTCCATAAGGGTTACTTCACTAGAATTCAATGTGACAGATAGTGTGGTCCATAAGGGTTACTTCACTAGAATTCAATGTGACAGATAGTGAGGTCCATAAGGGTTACTACACTAGAATTCAATGTGAGGTCCATAAGGGTTACTTCACTAGAATTCAATGTGACAGATAGTGAGGTCCATAAGGGTTACATTTACATTTACATTTAAGTCATTTAGCAGACGCTCTTATCCAGGTTACTACACTAGAATGCAATGTGAGGTCCATAAGGGTTACTACACTAGAATTCAATGTGAGGTCCATAAGGGTTACTTCACTAGAATTCAATGTGCCAGATAGTGAGGTCCATAAGGGTTACTACACTATACTTCTATGTGAGGTCCATAAGGGTTCCCACACTATAATTCTATGTGAGGTCCATAAGGGTTACTTCACTAGAATTCTATGTGAGGTCCATAAGGGTTACTTCACTAGAATTAAATGTGACAGATAGTGAGGTCCATAAGGATTACTACACTATAATTCAATGTGAGGTCCATAAGAGTTACTACACTAGAATTCTATGTGAGGTCCATAAGGGTTACTACACTAGGATTAAATGTGACAGATAGTGAGGTCCATAAGGATTACTACACTAGAATTCAATGTGAGGTCCATAAGGGTTACTTCACTAGAATTCAATGTGACAGATAGTGAGGTCCATAAGGCTTACTTCACTAGAATTCAATGTGACAGATAGTGAGGTCCATAAGGGTTACTTCACTAGAATTCAATGTGACAGATAGTGAGGTCCATAAGGGTTACTTCACTAGAATTCAATGTGACAGATAGTGAGGTCCAATAAGGGTCACTACACTAGAATTCTATGTGAGGTCCATAAGGGTTACTTCACTAGAATTCAATGTGAGGTCCATAAGGGTTACTTCACTAGAATTCAATGTGAGGTCCATAAGGGTTACTTCACAAGAATTCAATGTGAGGTCCATAAGGGTTACTTCACTAGAATTAAATGTGACAGATAGTGAGGTCCATAAGGGTTACTTCACTAAAATTCAATGTGACAGATAGTGAGGTCCAATAAGGGTTACTACACTATAATTCTATGTGAGGTCCATAAGGGTTACTACACTATAATTCTATGTGAGGACCATAAGGGTTACTTCACTAGAATTCTATGTGAGGTCCATAAGGGTTACTTCACTAGAATTAAATGTGACAGATAGTGAGGTCCATAAGGATTACTACACTATAATTCAATGTGAGGTCCATAAGAGTTACTACACTAGAATTCTATGTGAGGTCCATAAGGATTACTACACTAGAATTAAATGTGACAGATAGTGAGGTCCATAAGGATTACTACACTAGAATTCAATGTGAGGTCCATAAGGGTTACTTCACTAGAATTCAATATGACAGATAGTGAGGTCCATAAGGGTTACTTCACTAGAATTCAATGTGACAGATAGTGAGGTCCATAAGGGTTACTTCACTAGAATTCAATGTGAGGTCCATAAGGGTTACTTCACTAGAATTCAATGTGAGGTCCATAATGGTTACTTCACTAGAATTCTTAAACATACTATGAAGAGTCAGTGACTGTACCTCAGACCTGCAGCTCAATTTCTTTCTTTCTTTCTCTCTCTCACACACACACACACACACACACACACACACACACACACACACACACACACACACACACACACACACACACACACACACACACACACACTACTGTACTCACATACTGGAGAGGTTTGGGTCACTCTATTTTCATGAATACATAATCTGGATCTAAGTGTTGAACATCCCAAAATATTTTCAGAAAATTAAGCTCAAGCACCAAGGAGATAAGATAGCATGTGTTACATAAATTGCATAGTTTATTTACAAAAAAATATAATTTACAAAAATCAAAAATATGACATACCAGGTATCAAGCCGAAATGGACTTTAATCAATATTACAAACTTAGAGAATCATATTTATGCTCATATATATTATGTTAACTAATTGCAACGAAAAATGGAATTTGGAATTGGCCTAATCAAAACCAAATTAAATCTGTGTGACATGATACCCTTTGGATTTATCATTTTAGAATGTCAGTGTACTAGCTAGTACACAGTGCAGGTTTTAATCATGACCAGAGGGACCGCCTTAGTGCCAAATTATCCTAAGTAGATTTAAAAACAGCATAATTCTGCAGTTCTGGTCAGAACTGGCAAAATGTTTCACAACCTCATCCATGTTGAGGGAGCGTGCCGTCCTTGAATCAACACTGAGAATTCAGAGCTGACTTAACCTGTCATCAACCATTTTCATCTAAAGGTGTGTTTCAATCAGTTTTAAAGTTAAGAAGCTTCTCACTGCTGACTGGTGTAGCAACAGAAATCTTACAATGTTGAAATAGCTCATGGAAGACCTCTTTATAAGGTTCTATAAACACAACAAAGTCAAGGAGAGGAGACGGTCTGTCCCTTCCACTTTTCCATCTGCTGTCAAGAAGCCGCTTGGTTTGATGAACCTCATGTTTGAGCTCCTCTAAATCTGACTCAAAGGTCTGAGCAAAGGCAAACAGAGGCTAATCATTCAAGAATGTTGTACTCTCTGGGTTGAGAGACTGGACCCCTTGTATTATCTTGCAATTATTCTTTGAAAAACGCCTCTGCAGCTCAGCTGTGAGACTGTCAAGCACCTGATAAAAGACAGCTCTTTGGAAGCTCTCACCATCACTTTGGTCACTATCTTTCTGTCCTACATTGCTCATCGTCAATGAGTCATGAAATCTTAAACTTGCTTTAGGCTGTCTTGTACACACTGTTTGTATACTTATTTTGCAGTGCTCTGCAATCTCTTCAACCTCTTCCCATAGTTCTCCATAGTAACCCTTACTTCTGTAGTCCTGTAATGTGTCTGTAGGACACCTACTAGATCCACAGCCCTTGCTAGGTCAAGAGAGCTTGATTGGCGCATGTCAGAAAGACATTTGGCATCACCAAGCACTTTACAAAAGGTAACCAAAAGCCCTATGAAATGTAAATCTGTCTGAGAAAGAAGGCCCCTTGCCTCCACTGATCTATCACCACTATTTTCAAGTGTGATATCCTGTAGCACTCTCAGAACTACTGGAAGCCTGTCCCTCAGATCACGGCATGCCATTTAGCTGCATGCTCACCTTACATCCGTAAGTCTCCGTAGTTCCCTGGGCTGCTGCTGTGGATTCAGCTCTTTCTGAACTGCAAGCCACTTGAGATGAACGTACGAGCCAGATACAAAGTTATAAAGCTTCTGCAGGACAGCAAAAACGTTAACTGCCTCAGGCACTGATTTTACAGCATCGACAAGAACCAAATTCAAACAATGTGCATTACAGTGCACATAAAATGCAAATCTTGCACTGTTTTTAAATCCGTGCAGACACAACAGAATGCTTTCCGCTCATGACGGATGCACCGTCACTGCCTTGCTCCACAAGATTATTTCTGTAGTCCAGACCACGTTTTTCATGGCAATCAATTATAATTTTTCTGAGACCTGCTGCATCTAGAATTTCAGCCGACTGTGGGCTCGTTGTAATAGTACCTCATAACTAAAGACATTTGTTCTTTTTCTTTAAATCTTTGGTTTCATCTGCAATTACGCTGAAAAACTTCACTTTCTTTTATTTATCTTATTATTCCACTCTGTACCATCTCAGCTAAGCCCTCGAGAACTTCGTTCTGGATTTGGTGGCTTGTGTACTTAGCGTTGCCACATGCATTCATTCTTTTCTCTATGAGAGGGTCAGGCTTTGCTATTTTTTTTCTAAGCTTGTCGAAAGAAATACCCCTTGTTGTGAGAGTCAATAGACTCTCGATGACCTCTCTGACCTCTATATTTTGAGTGGCAGTTTAATAGGAGCACATGAGCAATTGTTCTAATGTAAGTACAGTTTTCCTCACCTTTCTTTTTCCGGGCCTCATTTATGAAATCTAACATTGATGAGTTGCTGTCAATAGCCTTTTTATACTGATTCCAAGCATACATAGTATTGATATGATGCTCTGCCTTCGAATGGAGCATAAACCCAGAATCTATAATAATATATTATATATATTTTATATTTCAGGCTAGAATCTATTTCTCTCCACTTCCTGTCTGGCAGATGTGCCCAAAGTAAACTGCCTGTTACTCAGGCCCAGAAGCCAGGATATGCATATAATTGGTACCATTGGATAGAAAACACTTTGCAGTTTGTAGAAATGTTAACATCATCATGGGACTATAACACAATTGATATGGCAGGAGAAAATCCAAAGAAAAACCAACTGGAAAATATATTTTTTGAGAGCACATGCTCTTACAATGGAAAGCTATGGGGCATGTGCAATTCCAGCTCCCAGATTGCAATTCCTATGGCTTTCACTAGATGTCACCAGTCTTTGGTCAAGGTTTCAGGCTTGTTTCTTCCGAAATGAGGAAGAATTTTGAGTTTTGGTACTGGGAGTCAGAGTTGGAAGTCAGTCTGTGCGCACTCGACGAAGAGGACACGTACCTGCTAATTTTACTTTCCTATTGAACATATTTCTTTCCGTATGAAATATCATAGTTGAATTACATTTTAGGATTAAATATATCCGTAATGTCTTTCTTGTTTTAACAAAGTTTAGCGGTAGCTTTTTGGATTCCTTTGTCTGCATGTTGAACGAGTGGATTACTGAAATTGATGGCACCAACTAAACAGACTTTTTGGGATATAAAGAAGGATTTTTTCTAACAAAACTGACATGCATGATGTAGCTGGGACCCTTTGGATGACAAATCAGAGGAAGATTTTCAAAAAGTAAGTGAATATTTAATCGCTGTTTGTGATTTTATGAAGCCTGTGCTGGTTGAAAAATATTTTGATGTGGGGAGCCGTCCTCAAACAATCGCATGGCATGTTTTCGCTGTCAAGCCTATTGTAAATTGGACAATGCTGTTAGATTAACAAGACTTGAAGCTTTTAACCGATATAAGACACTTGCATGTACCTAAATGTTTAATATCCATAATTGTATTTATTTATTTGAATTGCGCTCTCTAACTAGCTATGTATGCAAACTTTTTCAAAATAACACTTTTTCTGAGACTTTTAAAAACTTTCCAAAACAAAAAACTGAGCTCTCCCTCGTTCTGCGTTCAACATGGCTTTATGGTGTAAAACTGAATGTGTTACCCAAAGATAGATTTAACAAGTCATTTTGCATTCGTTTGCACCTCCCTATTGCAGATAACAAGCTTCCATTCCCCTTCTCAGAAGGGGGCTTATGGCTGATTTAAGATGAAATCGTCAACCCTGTTACTTTGTCACCTTTTATAGTGTTTAAAAAAAATGTATTTAACCTCTGGAGATGGGATTTTTTTTTTTGTGAAGTACTCTTTATGACACAATGTTAAAATTAAGTGTAATAAAACAATTTTTTGTCAGAATTACACTACCCAAAAGGCACCTACTTATTTATTGTAGCTAGTGAAATGCATCATGATGTGGTAAGATCTGATGCTGGTACATCATTACTGTACTAGAACTAGGCCCTTTAATTAAAGGCACAATCTGTAGTTTCAACAGCCTGACCCTGCTGCTATACTTGGTAAGGCTAACAGTCCAAACAGCAGACCAAGCATACTGGGATTTCTGTGGGCAGCTTTGGCCCTGTTGTCTAAAGGTGAAGAACACTTCACAGAAAATGGAAGATTTCAAGTCAGGCATAGTGTTTTTTTTTCATCCCCTTCAACAATCAATCAATCAATCAATCACTCAATGAATTAATCACATTTATTTATAAAGCCCTTTTTAGCAGAGTGCTTTACAGAAACCCAGTCTAAAACCTCAAACAGCATGCAATGTAGATGGTGGCAGGAAGAAAGGCAGGAACCTAGGGAGAAACCTAGAGAGGAACCAGGCTCTGTGGGGTGGCCAGTCTTCTTCTGGCTGTGCTGGGTAGAGAGGAACCAGGCTCTGAGGGGTGGCCAGTCCTCTTCTGGCTGTGCTGGGTAGAGAGGAACCAGGCTCTGAGGGGTGGCCAGTCCTCTTCTGGCTGTACTGGGTAGAGAGGAACCAGGCTCTGTGGGGTGGCCAGTTCTCTTCTGGCTGTGCCGGGTGGAGAGGAACCAGGCTCTGTGGGGTGGCCAGTCCTCTTCTGGCTGTACTGGGTAGAGAGGAACCAGGCTCTGAGGGGTGGCCAGTCCTCTTCTGGCTGTGCCGGGTGGAGATTATAAGACTAAATGGCCATTAAGGCCAGATTGTTCTTCAAGAAGTTCAAACGTTCATAGATGACCAGCAGGGGTCAAATAATAATCACAGTGGCTGTAGAGGGTGCGACAGGTCAGTACCTCAGGAGTAAATGTCAGCTGGTTTTTCATAGTCGAGCATTCATATGTCGAGACAGCAGGTGCGGTAGAGAGAGAGTCGAAAACAGCAGATCCAGGAAAAGTTAACACGTTCGGTGAGGGTCAGGGTTCCATAGCCGCAGGCAGAACATCCTCGGATGGGGCCACAGTGTCTCCTGACCCCTCCTGTCTCAGCCTCCAGTATTTATGCTGCATTAGTTTATGTGTCGGGGGGCTAGGGTCAGTTTGTTATATCTGGAGTACTTCTCCTGTCCTATTCGGTGTCCTGTGTGAATCTAAGTGTGCGTTCTCTAATTCTCTCCTTCTTTCTCTCTCTCGGAGGACCTGAGCCCTAGGACCATGCCCCAGGACTACCTGACATGATGACTCCTTGCTGTCCCCAGTCCACCTGGCCATGCTGCTGCTCCAGTTTCAACTGGCCTGGGCCCTAGGACCATGTCCCAGGACTACCTGACATGATGACTCCTTGCTGTCCCCAGTCCACCTGGCCATGCTGCTGCTCCAGTTTCAACTGTTCTGCCTTACTATTATTCAACCATGCTGGTCATTTATGAACATTTGAACATCTTGGCCACGTTCTGTTATAATCTCCACCCGGCACAGCCAGAAGAGGACTGGCCACCCCACATATGCTCTCTCTAATTCTCTCTTTCTTTCTCTCTCTCGGAGGACCTGAGCCCTAGGACCGTGCCCCAGGACTACCTGACATGATGACTCCTTGCTGTCCCCAGTCCACCTGACTGTGCTGCTGCTCCAGTTTCAACTGTTCTGCCTTATTATTATTCGACCATGCTGGTCATTTATGAACATTTGAACATCTTGGTCATGTTCTGTTATAATCTCTACCCGGCACAGCCAGAAGAGGACTGGCCACCCCACATAGCCTGGTTCCTCTCTAGGTTTCTTCCTAGGTTTTGGCCTTTCTAGGGAGTTTTTCCTAGCCACCGTGCTTTTACACCTGCATTGTTTGCTGTTTGGGGTTTTAGGCTGGGTTTCTGTACAGCACTTTGAGATATCAGCTGATGTACGAAGGGCTATATAAATAAATTTGATTTGATTTGATTTGAAACTGGAGCAGCAACACGACCAGGTGGACTGGGAACAGCCAGGAGTCATCAGGCCAGGTAGTCCTGAGGCATGATCCTAGGGCTCAGGTCCTCCAGGGGGAGGGAGAGAGAATTGGAGGGAGCATACTTAAATTCACACAGGACATAAGATAAGACGGGAGAATTACACCAGATAGGCCCGGCACATAGACTATTGCAGCATAAATACTGAAGGCTGAGACAGGGGAGGGGTTGGGGGACACTGCTGCCCCGTCTGACAATACAATACCCCCGGACAGGGCCAAACCAGGGTAGATATAACCCCACCCACGTTTCCAAAGCACAGCCCCCACACCTCTAGAGGGATATCAATAGACCAACAACATACTATCCTGAAACAAGGTATAGCCCACGAAGATCTCCTCCACCACAAGAGTCCAAAGAGGGCTCTTACACAACACAACTAAGAGTCACAATGACACGCAACCAAAACCCAGAAGTAATACCATTAAAACATTGTCCATCTGTTTGAGAATTGAATAGAGAACAACAAATCTGTTTTGTTGAGTGTATCGTGATTGAATTTTATCACCAAGACCAATCCAATTGTTCCAAACTACTGCTGCTGCGTGGATAGCCTTGTAATGTCAATTTCTCTGTTTTGTCTACGAGACAAAACAGTGGAACTTGGCAGATAGAGCATTGTACTGAAATGACTAAACCATGGTGGTTTTAGTGTAGACTCCATGTATTACTTAACTAATGCAGGAGTTATTCAAAAACTGACTTTACAGCCATGAACTCACTGAACTTTTATTCACATTCATGAAGTCAAATATCATACCCACCTCACACCATTACAAATAAAAAGTGAGGTTAGCATGACTTCGGGGTTATTTTTATTTATTTTACTAGGCAAGTCAGTTAAGAACAAATTCTTATTTTCAATGACAGCCTAGGAACAGTGGGTTAACTGCCTGTTCAGGGGCAGAATGACAGATTTGTACCTTGTCAGCTCGGGGGTTTGAACTTGCAACCTTCCGGTTACTAGTCCAACGCTCTAACCACTAGGTTACGCTGCCGCCTCTACACTCTAACCACTAGGCTACGCTGCCGCCTCTACACTCTAACCACTAGGCTACCCTTTGACCCTCTGTAACTTTCTCATTCATCATAATTCACGGCTCATTCAGGGTTACCCATAATCATGGTAGCATCCAGATTAACGTAGAAGTGTTTAGAAACACAGATTCTTAACACAGAAGCGACTCCAAAATAAGACCATACATTGTTAACCATTCATTTCTATTGAGAACAAAATCATCAGAAACCCAACTCAAAACTAACTGCAAATGCATCCAATAATTGTGTATGGTCACTACCTTGATGTTGTCATTGCGTGCTAGGAATATGGGACAAATTACTAAAGAATATTTTGGAGTGTCAATTTTGACTCTTGTTTTTTTTTTTATAAAACAATATTGCCCTTTAAACAAAATCTCTTTCTCTGAGCAATTGGATTCGTATAAAATAATATCACTTCACCATTTTTTTATCATACAATATAGTATTTGAATCATTTAGTGGTGATCTTTATCAAGGGTGTGAATAAATTCAGACCCTAATGTTCTCCACCATATAATAGAGTGTATAATAATGTGTAATAGGGTAGAACATGTGTTTCTATTCCACAATGCAAAGTTAACAGTAGCTTTCAGACACAAGTTGTGGTTGATAGACAGCTTTCCCATGACCAACTGTAGACCTACCGTCCTGTAAGGTTATGAGAAATATAGTCAGGCTTACTACAGTTGTCTGTGGTCAGATACACCAGGAAGTAAAGCCAGACACTCCACGTTGTGCTCCTGTAGCTAGGCTTTGTATTAGGACCTGTGTGGACCAAACAATTGACTAACCCAGATTGTATGAATGTCAATTCCCTATTCACGCCCACATCAAATATATATATTTTTAAAGGCATTCATTAGAGGCATAACGGAGTATTGTGAAAGCTGACTAGTTACTTCTACTGCAATATTGCATAAAGAATCATTCAAATCCAGTATAGAGTATTTTTCCCTCTATGTTCAGCCAGAAGCCCAGCTCTCTTTGGGCATCTGAGGCGACAGGCAGATTATCCCTGTTAACTACAGTACAGCATGTGTGTTGTTCAGCCCTAGATACCTTTACACGTCATTAACGTCAACACCGCCAGGATGGAAAAGTCAGGAAGGAAAGGGATCTCCTAATTCCATTGCCTCATATCTCCCTGCCCTGTGGGCCCACAACACCAACAACCCTACCTGGGTTATAATAGACATGTGGGTGCTTATATTTGTCCTATTGTGTAATGTGTACTGTGTATTTGTGTGTTTGTACTGTACACACTAAATATAAACGGTTTTATATAGTGTCAAATGAGGGTTGTTTCGCTTGGTAGTATAGCAGAACCATATTTGGTGCTATACGGAACCTTTTTATATAATATTCCTTTTATATATATTCTATATAATACAAAAAAAAAGGTTTGGCTATTTTTAAAAGCCTTTTAACATTTACATTTTGGCCATTTAGTAGATTCTCTTTTCCAGAACGACTTACAGTCGGTGTTCCAATTCATCCCAGAGATGTTCGGTGGGGTTGAGGTGAGGGCTCTGTGCAGGCCAGTCAAGTTCTTCCACACCATTCTCGAACAAACCATTTCCGTACGCACCTCACTTTGTGCACGGTGGCAGTGTCATGTTAAAAAAGGAAAGGGCCTTCCCCAAACTATTGCCATAAAGTTGGAAGCACAGAATCGTCTAGAATATGTTGTAGAATATGTTGTAGCGTTAGAATTTCCCTTCTCTGGAACTAAGGAGCTTAGCACAAACCATGAAAAACAGCCCAGACCAGTATTCCTTCTCTACCAAACTTTACAGTTGGCACTATGCATTTGGACAGAGCTGTGTACAAACCAAGCCCCTCCCATATGCTAATGAGCTACCGTCCCTACATTGGAAGTATTACCCTGAGTGAGATGAAATAACCTTTTTTTGAACTGAAAAGAACCATTAAAGGACTCTAAGGTTTTTTTTGGTTAGTATGATTCCACATACAACCATCATCCTTCTTCATTTTTGTGTGCATGTCAAACAAACCTTTTTTACGACACCATTAGAGGGATAGGTTAGTCAACAGATTCTCAAATCTGAAAACCTGCCTATTTAAATTTTTTCTTGCTTCTGACAATTAATGAGGATTTCTGGAGAAACTATTGAGAGGGAAGCAAAAGAGACATTTGAGTCTGATGTGTCATGTCTCTGAGACTGGAAACATGGGCTTCATGGTCAATTCATAGAGAAACAGAGAGAGTGGGCACATGAGGGAGAGTGGGATTCCTCTACTCTTTATGTGGTCAAGTCATGGCGAATACAGGTTGAAAAGCTCTAATTTTGAACCATTGTCAGGAGGGTTGTTCAACTATTTAACAAATATGTTTGGACTCGTTTCACGTCCAGACGGAGAAAGAGGCGGTTGAGTTTCCACCCTTGTTTAATGGACTCTCCTGATTCCCAGGAGAGGTAGTCTAGAACTAGAGATCAGGATCAGTATAGATGGGGAAATATAATCATCAATACAACCCAAAGTAGTCGCTGAACAGCTTGGAAACAATGTATTGCAGAAAGGCTAAATGCTGGGCACGATGAACAGAAGGAGAGAGACACAACAACCTGCTCTGAGCCATGGAGGTTGTTAAGGTTACCAGTATGATAATGCACACAAACAGGCCTACCCAGACAAACACAGGGACACACCTAAGGGGAGGTGTTTATATTTACTTTGTACAGCTACAGGTGGGCCGATTTCATTCTAGTAGGCACGGCTGTTGTTGCACCTGTACCAGTCTCTGCTCTGGTTCTTCCCTACACCACAGGAAGCAGCCTCACACAGAGGCCCGACTCCAGACTACTTTTATAACAGGTATGAAACAACAACGCTCTTTTTCTCTCTTTTTCTCTCTTTGCTTTAAAATACAACTGTTTATTATTTAACTCTTGGGCCTACAATGTCCTCGCCCCGTGGAAATTGTACTAACACAATAAAAAAATCGGTCTTCTCATGAAAACGTCTGTAGCGTCCGAACGATTTGGCGAAGTATTATTGAACGATGAGAAATCTCATGAACACGATGGCGTTCTCCGTTCTGCTCTAGGATGTTCACAAGACTCGTCTGAAGGTTCCCGGGTACCAGTTGAACAAACAAAAAAATGGAAGTATATATGGATAGTTCAGCACCTAAAATAAGGTGATAAATACTTGTCATATATTTTTTATGCAGTGTAAATCGTTTTCCTGGTCTCTAAGATATAGAATAGGCACTTCAGAACAAACTTCCCTTTGAAAATGTTTTGGAGTCTATCTGTTCCATGTAGTGAATCTAGTATTCAATGCATGGTATTGGTAGTGAATCTAGTATTCAATGCATGGTATTGGTAGTGAATCTAGTATTCAATTCTAATAGCAGTAATACCAAATTCAATGTTTCATACCCAAAAAAATGAATATATATTTTTTTGATACTTGAAGGGGTCTTAAAATTCTAACTCAAATAGCTAAATAATCCTTGCTATGACCCTCCTAATACAAGTCCATATTGTATGTTAGTTTAGAACCCCCCCTCCCCAGCTTAGACAGGGCGTAGACTCTAGAGGTTTAAAGGAGAGCCATGCAATTACTAAATACAACTTATTACACGGAAAATGCCTTAGTAGTCGAATGGCAACTCAAGCCAAAGTATTGTGAGTTGCATAATGAAAACCTAACGTTGTGGTCTTGCACAGGGGATATTTAAAGCATTCAGCTTTACTTACGTCAAATCAACATCTATTCCACTTTGGTTCAACATAATTGAATTGAAATGACTTGGAAACAACGTTGATTCAGCAAGTGTCTTCCCATCGAGAGTCAAGCCTTTCCACTGAGATGATGCACAGAATGCTGACAGAGCAGAAAGGACACTGTTTCATCAATATTGATCTTTCAAGCATGGCTCAAGCAAAGACAAGAGTTTCTGGTTATAAAACAGTCAAGCATGCCTTCCTCAAGTGATAAAGGCCAGGATTAAATCTGATCAGTGGTAGATTTGCGTTATAAGGGCTTGACATTTAAAGGTCCTTTTCAATTCTTCTAACATCACTTCTTTCCACTGAGAAAACTAAAAATACACTGAAAGTGTAAATTCTATACATTTTGTTGGTTTAACAACAGCTTGTCTTACTTCTATTTGTGCTTTAATACTTAACTAAGAAACTAAACCTAGAAGCAGTTTAGTGCTGTTGTCAAGGTTTTGTTTTTAGATTTAAAGTGTTGAGACACAACAACTAAGTAAGGATAGAGTTTAAACTGACAACTACGATCTGATGACAACGACAAGACTGATCTAAGGTTTTTAATTACAGACCTACGTGACTGTTTTTACAACATCAAAAAGGAGTTGTTGACAAGAGTGATAGGTTGTTGATCAAAGGTCTGATCTGAATCTTCCATATATGTGAACTTTAAGTTGTATTAAAGGTTAAAGACGCCCTCCAGAAGTTGTTTCACTGTTGAAAACCGATATCCTAAGTATAAATACAGTGAAGTACTAAAGGGTAAAAACAAAATTGTTTTGAGCAAAATATTGTTTTTTTAGACAACTGCAAACAAAGAGTAGGTCATTCATGGAGTTGGTCTGATTGGAATCTGTGATGTCATCCTAGTTTGTTTGTGGTCCGAGAGCATCACGAAGTGAAGAGGGCGTCAGTCGATGACACCTAGACGCTGACAGTGCAGAAAAAGACACTGTTTAAAAAAAAAATTATGTTGTCTATTGATCTTTCAAAAGATGGCACAAGCTATGAATAATACAGTTTTCACATAAACGATAGCAAAGTGACATTTTTCGAGAGGTTCTCGAAGAGATATCAATTCTCGAGAGGCAATACTGTTGTGTAAACTTGCAAAATTATCACAACTTGAAGCATTACCTCGGGAGGTCGCGCACGACACTCGCCCAACAGTTGCAACCCCCCCCCCCCCCCCCCGAGCAAGAAATGAAAACACAATTGTCTCGTTGAACTCCAAGCCGAACTACGTAAGTCAACATTTTTGAGATAGTAGATCACACAAATAGAACATGTTTTTTTTCATTTGTAACATTGTGTGGTGATTTTAGAGGTTGCACCACGGGCCCCAGAGTGTTGTGGGGGAAATTGTTTTCCAGGTTGCCCAGAGATTTTTCTGATCTGGTAGGCTTACCTAACCGGGTATAATTCTTGGTAAGACATAGTGTTAAAAGCAGCTATAAAACATGGTTTTACTATATGTGGGCTATGATGGGACCAGGGGAAGAACTCTTGGCCCTATTGAGAATGAGAACCTAAAAATCCCGTCAAAAAAATCACGGGGTGAATTAGTCTAAACTACGATACTTTGTCTCTCTTTTCAACACTTCTGTGTCAATATTCTTTATTAATACAAATCAAAAGGGGCAAATCCTGGGGCAAAACACCAGCTTGCCACACATTTCCCGGTGGCAACGTGGATAGATGGAAATCGCCACACAATGCTACAAATGAAGAAATATAGCCTACAGTATATGTATGATCTACAACAGGGCTACCCGACCCTCTTCCTGGAGATCTACTGTCCTGTAGCTTTTCAGTCCAACCATCTTCCTGGAGATCTACGGTCCTGTTGGGTTTCAGTCCAACCCTCTTCCTGGAGATCTACTGTCCTGTTGGTTTTCAGTCCAACCCTCTTCCTGGAGATCTACGGTCCTGTTGGTTTTCAGTCCAACCCTCTTCCTGGAGATCTACGGTCCTGTTGGTTTTCAGTCCAACCCTCTTCCTGGAGATCTACGGTCCTGTAGGTCATCAGTCCAACCCTCTTCCTGGAGATCTACCGTCCTGTTGGTTTTCAGTCCAACCCTCTTCCTGGAGATCTACGGTCCTGTTGGTTTTCAGTCCAACCCTCTTCCTGGAGATCTACGGTCCTGTTGGTTTTCAGTCCAACCCTCTTCCTGGAGATCTACAGTCCTGTAGGTTTTCAGTCCAACCCTCTTCCTGGAGATCTACTGTCCTGAAATAGTAAATTTCCAGGAAGAGGGTTGGACTGAAAACCCACAGGACAGTAGATCTCCAGGAAGAGTGTTGTTTAGCCCTGATATAAGGTATATACATTTTATTTTTGGAATGGTGGGAATGTGCTTCCACATAAAACAGCTCAACACGTTGAATTATACCCACGTTTTCAGTTGCAATTTGCTTTAACTACATGATTTGCATGATATTGATCAAAAATAAGCATTTTTTCTTGTAATGTTGTAAGGTAAGCCTACTGTACGGAGCTAGGAGTTTAAGAATTTCACTTTACCCTGAAATTACATCTGCATGTGACTAATAAACTCATCTAATATAATCTGCATATTCCTATTAGCGGGTGAATCATTCATCTTTGATAGGCTAACGTTACTTGATGAAGATATGTTAGCTTTAGCTAGCAGTAACACGGTGTAACACTTTTGTCTGGAACCTAGAATGTATTGAGTGTACAGATGAGAAAATAAACCCTTTAATTGTCTGCTTGTGAATTGTTGCGTAATATAGTAGATCTATAAAGAGTTGCTTGCTTATTGTTAGCTTGTAGCTAGCTTGTTGAATAGTTTGCAATTCCTCCTGGTTGGTGGGTACTGTGACATTTACAGTACTTTTCAGCTGCAAAGCAAGAACGTCAACCAAACCTTCTCTCGGCTTGTGACGTTCCCGTTACTAATGTGAATTGAAAAGTGTATGCACATATTATACAAATTGAAATTGAATCTCGACAGATCTATTCAATGAGAATAAGTGTTTCTGGGTAGAAACTCATTAAAGGTCATCACGATTGCTTTCCTGACGTAATCAAGACATTCAATCCAGTTGTATTAGAGGTTTTGACATTTAAAGAACATTTTCCATAGAGCCGATATATGCAGCTTTAACCGTGAATGTTTTCTTCATGAACACGGACAAATTGCCTTTAAAATGTGCATAGCTGACAAAGCATTGGATTGAATCCCAGCCATATCGATCTCATACTATTAATAAATCCTCAATATTTATTGTAAAAAAATATATATTCTGTTTAATTAACTCTTTACTGCCTAACCATACATGCAAATGGTTTAGTAAGAGTTGTATTTCACATACATACATTATCATCTAGTTAGAATTCACTTCACTTTGTTGCCTTGTTCACAATCAATTGCAGTAAAGCACTACTCAGTAAGGGTCAAATAACCCGATTCAACAAGTCCCTCTACAATAACTGCAATGTTGTTACACAATCTAAACCATTAACCTAACAATAGAATGGTTTAGAATACTTTAGAAAGCTTTAGAATGTTTTAAACTGCTTTACAATGCTTTAGAATGTTTTAAAATGCTTTAGAATGTTTTAGAATGCTTTAGAA
Organism: Oncorhynchus nerka; assembly: GCF_034236695.1. Taxonomy (NCBI): domain Eukaryota; kingdom Metazoa; phylum Chordata; class Actinopteri; order Salmoniformes; family Salmonidae; genus Oncorhynchus; species Oncorhynchus nerka. The sequence goes on from NC_088411.1 coordinate 39,574,065, forward strand.
TTTTTTAAAATGCTTCAGAATGCTTTAGAATGCTTTAGAATGTTTTAGAATGTTTTAAAATGCTTTAGAATGCTTTAGAATGCTTTAGAATGTTTTAGAATGTTTTAAAATGCTTTAGAATGCTTTAAAATGCTTCAGAATGCTTTAGAATGCTTTAGAATATTTTAGAATGTTTTAAAATGCTTTAGAATGCTTTAGAATGTTTGTCCACAGAGGAACTGAAGGTTAAAAGGGGTGACAGAAGGGCCCAGGGCAGTACAGGGGGCTGGACCCACCCGCGTGAACAACGCCGGTTCTATGCCAGTGAATACTGAGTGGGGTGGCAGAATGTTATCTGCTGTTTGTGAACATGTCATAGAGTTGTAAACGAGGGGCCCTGAGCGGTACAACAAATACACCCTGTTTGGTTGGACAAAATACTTTCTCTCCTTTCATCCCTCTAGTCCAGTTGTCTCTGAATAGGTGACACGGAGCTGTGTGGAACAGGAGCTCAACTATCCTGGAACCCAGATCTTGCCATTGGTGTGACAATGACCTTAGGAGTTCGGCAAGAAAGCACAAACAGATCCGAGACCAGGCTAGAGCTTTATGCTATGATTCTCTGTCCTGCTCGCTCCTTATCCGTGTGTTAGAGGGAAGTATACTGTAGGGCATGGCCTGCTTTGCTATGGTTGTGTGCACTTTATTCACGTGTTGAGTCTGACGTGTTGTTTTGTACACTGAAGGTGTAAGCTCCAGCAACAGGCCAGAGGCTACAGTATATTGCAGGTGAACTGTGCTGCCATTGGATGCAAAGGTTTTCAGCACAAACATACAATATGGAAGGGCACCAGCTTCACGGAATGTTACTGCATGCAAGCAAACGGTGTGTGTCCGTGTGTGTGTGTCCGTGTGTGTGTGTGTCCGTGTGTGTGTGTCCGTGTGTGTGTGTCCGTGTGTGTGTGTCCGTGTGTGTGTGTGTGTCCGTGTGTGTGTGTCCGTGTGTGCCCGTGTGTGCCCGTGTGTGCGTGCGTTTGTGTCCGTGTGTTGTGTGTGTGTCTCCGTGTGTGTGTGTGTCCGTGTGTGTGTATGCGTGGGTGTATGCGTGTGTGTATGTGTATGTATGCGTGTGTGTCCGTGAGTGTGAGTGCGCGTGCGTGGATGCGTGAGTGTCTCCCTCCCTAGACAGGTGACCTACAGTAACTAGATGTGCCTGTGTTTACAAGGACATCTGGGTTGCTTCAGCTGTAAATGCATTATCGTAAATGGACAATTATTCAAATAAATGAATGCCTGATTTGATCTAATTTGTAAAACTGCCGTCTTACCAACCCTACTGTGTGTGGTGTCTGACAGCAAAAGCATCTAATTAACATGAAAAGCCAAATGAAAAACGAATTAACACTATTTGAGATACATATCAGACATTCTATACGGTACCCTGTTCTTCCTCTGTGGAAATACCCTGTTATAACTGCATAGAGAACGATGAAAGCTGAATAGAACTCAAAGAGAATGTGTGAATCGTAATCTGACCAAAGTGTAACTTGATTAAAGTAAACTGAAATGAAGACTTTTTACTGTAGGCTACCCATATTTGATTGCTTGTGTTTTTCCACCAGCGTGCTGCAAGACTCATGCCTAGACTCCTAGCTGGTGTTTTTCCACCAGCGTGCTGCAAGACTCATGCCTAGACTTCTAGCTTGTGTTTTTACACCAGCGTGCTGCAAGACTCATGCCTAAACTCCTAGCTGGTGTTTTTCCACCAGCGTGCTGCAAGACTCATGCCTAGACTCCTAGCTGGTGTTTTTCCACCAGCGTGCTGCAAGACTCATGCCTAGACTTCTAGCTTGTGTTTTTCCACCAGCGTGCTGCAAGACTCATGCCTAGACTCCTAGCTTGTGTTTTTCCACCAGCGTGCTGCAAGACTCATGCCTAGACTCCTAGCTGGTGTTTTTACACCAGCGTGCTGCAAGACTAATGCCTAGACTCCTAGCTTTTGTTTTTACACCAGTGTGCTGCAAGACTCATGCCTAGACTTCTAGCTTGTGTTTTTACACCAGTGTGCTGCAAGACTCATGCCTAGACTTCTAGCTTGTGTTTTTACACCAGAGTGCTGCAAGACTCATGCCTAGACTCCTAGCTTGTGTTTTTACACCAGAGTGCTGCAAGACTCATGCCTAGACTCCTAGCTTGTATTATTACACCAGTGTGCTGCAAGACCCATGCCTAGACTCATAGCTTGTGTTTTTACACCAGAGTGCTGCAAGACTCATGCCTAGACTCCTAGCTTGTGTTTTTCCACCAGCGTGCTGCAAGACTCATGCCTAGACTCCTAGCTTGTGTTTTTCCACCAGCGTGCTGCAAGACTCATGCCTAGACTCCTTGCTTGTGTTTTTACACCAGTGTGCTGCAAGACTCATGCCTAGACTCCTAGCTTGTGTTTTTCCACCAGTGTGCTGCAAGACTCATGCCTAGACTTCTAGCTTGTGTTTTTCCACCAGTGTGCTGCAAGACTCATGCCTAGTCTTCTAGCTTGTGTTTTTCCACCAGTGTGCTGCAAGACTCATGCCTAGACTTCTAGCTTGTGTTTTTCCACCAGTGTGCTGCAAGACTCATGCCTAGACTCCTAGCTTGTGTTTTTCCACCAGTGTGCTGCAAGACTCATGCCTAGACTTCTAGCTTGTGTTTTTACACCAGTGTGCTGCAAGACTCATGCCTAGACTCCTAGCTTGTGTTTTTCCACCAGCGTGCTGCAAGACTCATGCCTAGACTCCTAGCTTGTGTTTTTCCAAATACAGCTGTTTTTATAGATTTCGATTAATACAATTTTTTACTTGGTCATCGAAATCTGAGTAAAAACACACAAAAAAAGCACACAACTATTAACATTTGGAGGGAACATAACACTCAGATCCTTGATGCTGTTATGAGATAAACATCCACATGAGACAAGATAGAATTATCCTTATTAAACACATTAAACATGAAAGGGTTTAAGGCTGGCACCTGTAGAAAACATTACCAGAGAGTCAGCCTGTTAACATATTTGAAGGGGGCCATTGTGAGTTTCTTGACAAACTTTCCTTGTTGGAGAAACACTGACCATATTGTCCTGGGGAGGCGAAAGTCTTAATTAAGTTTGACTGAGGCTGAATTCCAAATAAAACCCTTTAACTATATACTGCTGTACCCATAGGGCTCTGGTCTAAAGTAGTGCACTATATAGGAAATAGGGTGCCATATGGGATGTATAAAGGGGTCATGTGATATACTTAGGACTGGTCACCACGTATTGTCGCTAGGGGCTAAGAGCCTCTGGTTTTGGTGCACTGTGTCTACACTACACACCAGTGGTCTGAAGCATTAAGAGCCTTATCGTCATAAAGTAGGTCTTAAATCAAGACGTCAGTTGTGTTCATTAACACAATTAGTATTGTGTGGTTTATTTTCAGTTTGAACATCTTAAAACATGCTTCCTTTTAGGCTAAATTAGCAATAATACAATAATACATACTGTGTTAGTGCTGTAATCCTGAGTTTTATGACCAGTGAAATGTCATTAGAGTGAGGGTTATTCTACTGTATAACATAGACAGATTAATAGTAGGAGGATTTACTTCCACGTGAAAGCAGTTGTGGCAATGTGGAGATGATTCACAGACATACAGTAGGGCTTTCCATTCAATAATATATATATATATATATATATATATATATATATATATATATTTTTTACAATACAAAACGTCCACTTACAAACGACACCATACGGACGAACACAAACATCCACAACGTCAGCCCTGCCCAGACCATCACATTCAACAATATATTATTCTCTGAATAACAACACAAACATCCACAACGTCAGCCCTGCCCAGACCATCACATTCAACAATATATTATTCTCTGAATAACAACACAAACATCCACAACGTCAGCCCTGCCCAGACCATCACATTCAACAATATATTATTCTCTGAATAACAACACAAACATCCACAACGTCAGCCCTGCCCAGACCATCACATTCAACAATATATTATTCTCTGAATAACAACACAAACATCCACAACGTCAGCCCTGTCCAGACCATCACATTCAAGAATATATTATTCTCTGAATAACAACATTATAGAGGTAAAAAGCATAATGTTTTGTTTCCTGTTTTCATTTAAAGATATATTTGCATTTTTGGAGAAGGAGGGGGTTATGGGAACTTAGTAGAACCTTTTTTTTCCTGTGATCTCATACACTGAGTTCTATATTCTGGCAACGCGGGGCAACAACTTTAGCCAACAGGAAGCAGAGTTTGAGACCAGAGAGTCTCGTGAACTCAGTCAGATAACGTCAAACCACACTTGTTTTGGACAGAAGATAGGAGAGGTTTGATTATACTCAGACGGAGAAAAGGAAGATGCTTTCAGGGGTGTGTGTGTGTGTGTGTGTGTGTGTGTGTGTGTGTGTGTGTGTGTGTGTGTGTGTGTGTGTGTGTGTGTGTGTGTGTGTGTGTGTGTGTGTGTGTGTGTGTGTGTGTGTGTGTGTGTGTGAGTGAGTGAGTGTGTGTGTGTGAGTAGGGAGGATGTTCTCTGTGGTTTGGCTGTGATGGATCCTTTCTTTGCCCGTGATCACACGATGAGAGTGTTCCAGTTTCCACATAGATTTTTCCCCTCAGTCTAACCTAGACCAATTCAGTCCTGTGGTACTTCCTCTACTGGCACAACCTTTTCCCCCAACACTTTGGACTCACTCCACCAGATGAAAGTCACTTAAACGGTGGGCCATGCACTGCATTTGCATTCAAAAACCTCATCCATCATGCATTTAGTGTTGCCGGTTTAAGATGAGTACAGAATAATTTGACCAAATTCACTGCAAAGTCAAATTGCTATTGAATTAGTACTCTGAAAATAGCACTATTGAAAACACCTGACTTAAAACATAGCAATCAAATATACAAACAGTCAGTGTGTCACAGAGTGTAAACCACAGTTGTTAATGTGGGTGTTGTATAGTCTTACATGTTTCTCCTTAGATGACCTTGGTAAGACAGAAAATACGAGTTACAGGGCATTAGAAACAAACTGCAGTAGGGAGAAGCCCTATGAGTAGCAGGGCATTAGAAACAAACTGCAGTAGGGAGAAGCCCTATGAGTAGCGGGGCATTAGAAACAAACTGCAGTAGGGAGAAGCCCTATGAGTAGCAGGGCATTAGAAACAAACTGCAGTAGGGAGAAGCCCTATGAGTAGCGGGGCATTAGAAACAAACTGCAGTAGGGAGAAGCCCTATGAGTATCGGGGCATTAGAAACAAACTGCAGTAGGGAGAAGCCCTATGAATAGCGGGGCATTAGAAACAAACTGCAGTAGGGAGAAGCCCTATGAGTAGCAGGGCATTAGAAACAAACTGCAGTAGGGAGAAGCCCTATGAGTAGCGGGGCATTAGAAACAAACTGCAGTAGGGAGAAGCCCTATGAGTATCGGGGCATTAGAAACAAACTGCAGTAGGGAGAAGCCCTATGAATAGCGGGGCATTAGAAACAAACTGCAGTAGGGAGAAGCCCTATTAGTAGCAGGGCATTAGAAACAAACTGCAGTAGGGAGAAGCCCTATGAGTAGCAGGGCATTAGAAGCAAACTACAGTAGAGAGAAGCCCTATGAGTAGCAGGGCATTAGAAACAAACTGCAGTAGGGAGAAGCCCTATGAGTAGCAGGGCATTAGAAACAAACTGCAGTAGGGAGAAGCCCTATGAGTAGCAGGGCATTAGAAACAAACTGTAGTAGGGAAAAAAATACAACTCTGCAAACTCAGGCCACATGATCCTTCAAAGTAGCTGAGAACACCATAGAATATGGATGGGGCCAATAGGGTCTGTTGCCATGGGTTTTTACATCTCTAGGCAACTGCCTCATTATGATAAACTGTATTGATACAGTCCATGGAGCCAGGGGAGAAACAAATGGGAATCGTAGATAGTAAACATTCCCAGGTTGACATCTTAAATTGCATATTGAGAGCAGGTCAAAGTGCACCATGCAGCAAACTAAATGGTATAGAAGACTACATATGGAGGAAAGACAAAAGAACTCTCACGTTTATAAAATGATGTACAACCCCATTGTGGAAAAAAGTATTCAATAAAATGCCTTCTCTCTCTCTCATCTCAAAGTTTTTACTGTCAAAAAAATAAGGTCCTTAGCTTTCTTTTCTCAATCTAGTTAAGATGTTGCATCTGGGTGAGGACATTCAAGACAGGAGCGGTTGGAGATTGGCTGTGTCCCAAATGGAATAGGGTGCCAATCTGTTTGATACATGGCAGACATTGTTGCTAATTACTTCCTCGGCCCGACAATAACCGTAGTAAAAGCTGGTGGAAAACGGGCAAGCTAGTTGTGGCTAGGTGAACCACATTGAAGAGCCTTTTTGGATAAGTTTTAAAAAGATATGGCCGATAAAGTGTCAGTCAAGCTGTACATCATATCCTAATGCATGTTTAAAAACATTGGTCAACGTAAATCAAACTGTAAAAAAAAAATTGGTTAAGTAAAAGAGGTATTACTTTCCACTGTGTGTACGTACACATGCAGGATTTTCCATTTCCTAGTTATTCAGTCCAGCTGAAAAGCACTTCTTCCAAATGGGGGAAACAGACAAAGCAAGGTCAGGGAAAACATGAAAAATAAGCAGTGCCTTCAAAGTGCAATTAATATATAAGTGTCAATTCTTATTGAAACTTTCGTACGTTATTCCTTATCATAAGAGAGTGTGGAAAAATGTGATGTGTGTGTGTGTGTGTGTTTGTTGTGTCTGTGTTGTGTTGTGTTGTGTATTTTTAGCTGTCTGTCTGTGCATGTTGTCTCTCCCTCAAGACACCGTTTTTGGTAATAAACAGAGAGAGACCAAATATCATCTCAACTCAACTGTTCCCTGTCTAAATACAGTTCAATACCAGTGAACCTCAGAGAGAAGTCTCCCAACTCACCATCATGTGGTTTCCAATCGCCGAAACATTCCATCATTATGATGGAACGGCACAACCTCTCCCTATAAGCATTCTCCTCCCTAACACACAAACACCCAACCCAAATCCACTCACTCAAAATTCCAATGACCCACCAATAAACAATGTGGTTGTATCTGGAGGAGTGTGTTGCTGCAAAACTGTTGTCCTTCAAATGCCACAAAAGTCAACTAAATATATGTATTCTGAATGATGGTGAATATGTTTGATTTCAGTGTTCTGGTACATCATTCTCAATTCGGAATCTCGGAATCCAGAACCAAATCACGTGTCGTCCCACCTGATCAAAAGACTACAATTCATAACAGTGACATGTTCTGTGTTATACAGCAGATAACAAAAAAAAACAATAAACATTATTTCCCTGTGTCTCTCTTCTTCCCCAGTTCTTACAGGATGAACAATGACTACACAGAGATTAGTCCCTCTGATCCCTCTGTCGACGCCTACACCACTCCCCTGATCGCCGTGAAGGCCGAGATCGGCTACCAGCACAAGAAGCGTCGTTACGTCCGCAAAGATGGCAACTTCAATGTCCTGTTCCGCCATGTTCCTGAGGAGTGGCTCATGTACGTCACCGACATCTTCACTACGCTGGTGGAGATAAGGTGGAGAGTTATGTTCCTCATCTTCACCCTCTCTTACACCCTCTCCTGGCTCTTCTTCGGCATCCTCTACTGGTTGATCGCCCTGGCTAACGGCGACATCAAGGACCCTACTAATGCCCCTTGTATGTACGAGGTGAGGGACTTCACCGCGGCTTTCCTATTCTCACTGGAGACCCAGACCACAATCGGTTATGGTTTTAGAGGGATGTCAGAGAACTGCATGGTGGCGATCATCGTCGTCACCGTGCAGGATGTCATCAGCTGTTTTATTGATACATTCGTCATCGGTATCGCTGTGGCAGAGATGGCATCGACACGGAAACTGAAGCAAACAGTAGGCTTCAGCAACTGCGCTGTCATCAACTTGCGAAATGGGCGTTTGTGCCTGTCATGGAGAATTGGAGACTTCCGCCAACACCACATGGTAGAGGGGATGGCTCGTGCTCAAATCTTCCGCCCCACCATGCACGCCACTGGAAGGGTGGACATCAACTACAAGGACCTGGAAATCAAACAGAGTGATATCCTTTTAGCCATACCAACCACCATCTTCCACATTATTGAGCCCGGTACTCCACTCTACCGCATGAGCTTGGAGGATCTTCGGAAAGACGACTTTGAGCTGGTGGTGTCCTTCACCTACACAGATGACTCGACGGGCATCCTGCACCAGACTCGCACCTCCTATACACCCGACGAGATTCACTGGGGACATCTGTTCCAAGATATGCTGAATGTAAACCTGAAATACTACAAGGTAGACTACTCAATGTTCCACCACACTGCTAAGGTCCTGATTCCGGAGGTCAGCGCAGAAGAGTACGATCAAATTAAGCTTCGGCGTTCCCCGCGCCACTCCCCGCGCCACTCCCCGCGCCACACTCCGTGCCACTCCCCACGCCACTCCCCGTGCCCCAAGCGCCCAAGCATTAATTGCAATCCCCCGATGGTGACTGTGGAACTGGTAAATGGCACCACAGAAGCTGAGGTACATGCAGCCATGGCTGCTACTATCGCAGCAGTTTGCGAGGACCAAGGACATTTGTGTCTTCCAAGGAACCCCATTCTGACGTAGATGTTCTGCTGACATGGCAATACCAACACAATTTCATTGTAACTGGCCAATGGTCACTCAGAAACATGGCCATTGCAGTCTGCCTTTACTATTGTCCAGGCTCTGTACGCTGAAGTTACTTTTAAATACTGAAAAGACAAAGTTGATTGTTTTCACGGAATCTAAGATGAAACCTCAGATTCTTACACGTACAGTCAATGTGCAGGACAAACAAATAGAAAGACTAGCAACTAAGAGGTATTTTGGTTTCTCGATAGATGAATGTCTCACCTTTAAACCCCACATTGTACGTCTTGTACTTGGAATTCTTGATAGATGAGTGTCTCACCTTTAAGCATCGTAAGTCTTGTGAAAAAGTATTTTCTTATTAAGTCATGTTTTGTGAAAAAGTATTTTCGTATTAAGTCATGTTTTTCATTAGAAGCGAGAAAGATGCTTGTTCCCACTACTTTCTTACCTGTAATTGATTCTGTTGATATCCTGTACATGTATGCCCCTGTGATTTCATTGCGTATGCTGGACTGGGTACCACGGAGCACTGAAGTTTGTTACTAACTCCAAAGCCCTCACTCATCACTGTACTCTCTATATGAGAGTGGGCTGGTCTTCCTTAGCTCTTCGGAGATGAAGTCATTGGTACGTTTTTATTTATATGGCCGTATTGAGACGGCTCCCATTTTACTTGTGTAACTACATTGTCCAGCAGACAAATGAAAACTATCGCCTGCGCTCACATGACTGAGTTTTGTTGATTGTGCCAAAGGCCCCGTACAGAGATAGGTGAAAACACTTTCCAGTTCTCTGCTCCTTCCGCTTGGAACAAGCTTCGAAAGGCCCTAAAATCACAGGAACTCATCCCTTAAAATTAGTTTAAAGCTAGGTTAAATTCTAGAATGGAATATGAGTTTAAAGCTCGGTTAAATTCTAGAATGGAATATGAATTTAAAGATCGGTTAAATTCTAGAATGGAATATAAGTTTAAAGCTCGGTTAAATTCTAGAATGGAATATAAGTTTAAAGCTCGGTTAAATTCTAGAATGGAATATAAGTTTAAAGCTCGGTTAAATTCTAGAATGGAATATGAGTTTAAAGCTTGGTTAAATTCTAGAATGGAATATGAGTTTAAAGCTCGGTTAAATTCTAGAATGGAATATGAGTTTAAAGCTCGGTTAAATTCTAGAATGGAATATTAGTTTAAAGCTTGGTTAAATTCTAGAATGGAATATGAGTTTAAAGCTTGGTTAAATTCTAGAATGGAATATGAGTTTAAAGCTTTAAACGCTAGGATGTAAAATGAAGTAGGGGGCTGTCAATGTTTTGACTGCTAGTTTAACCACACTTTCCCAAAACATCTTGCTGTTCAATGTGTAAATAGATTTTTTTTAACTGTAGTGCTTTGTGTTTTATGTTGTAAATGTGTCTGCAACTTTGTGTGCTGTATAACTTAGTTCTAAAGTTGTATCTGTACCCATTGGATGCAGTGATCACAATATAGTGGCTTTGTCCAGGAAATCCAATGTTCCAACAGCTGGGCCTAAAATAGTATATAAGAGATCATACAAAACATGTTGCTGTGACTTATGTGGATGATGTAAAACAATATTTGTTGGTCTGATGTGATTTATAAGAAACATCCAGATGCTGCACTTGATGCATTCATGAAATTGCTTCTTCCAATTTTTTGATAAACATGAACCTGTAAAGAAACTGACAGAACTGTTATGACTCCATGGATTGATGAGGAACTGAAAAACTGTATGGTTGAGAGAGATGGGGGCAAAAGAAGTGGCTGCACATCTGACTGGCTACACATCTGACAGGCTACACATCTGACTGGCTACACATCTGACTGGCTACACATCTGAATGGCTACACATCTGACTGGCTACACATCTGACTGGCTACACATCTGACTGGCTACACATCTGTCTGGGTACACATCTGACTGGCTACACATCTGACTGGCTACACATCTGGCTGGCTACACATCTGACTGGCTACACATCTGACTGGCTACACATCTGACTGGCTACACATCTGGCTGGCTGAGTTACTGAAAATTGAGAAATGATGTGACTAAACTCAACAAAAAGAAGAAGAAACTGTATTATGAAGCCAAGATCAATGATATAAAGACTGATGGAAATGAACTGATGGGCAGAAAGACAGATGATTTGTACTCCAACAGTGGGCCATCTTACTCACGCATAAAGAAACATGTCATGAAAGGAAAGCAATGCAAGTTTGAATTTTGTAAAGTTAGTGTGGGAGAGGTGGAAAAATGATTGTTATTGATCAATGATTTACCAACGTCCTGGCATTGACAACTTAGACGGAAAGCTACTGAGAATTGTAGGTGACTCTATAGCCACTCCTATCTGTCATGTATTTCATCTGAGCCAAGAGGAAAGTCTTTGTCCTCAGGCCTGGAGGGAAGCCAAAGTCATTCCGCTACTGAAGAGTGGTAAAAGCGACCTTTACTGGCGCTGCCAGCTCTTAGCAAACTGTTGGAAAAAAATTGTGTTTGACCAAGTACAATGCTATTTCTTTGTAAACAAATTAACAAGATACTTTCAGGATGCTTATAGAGAGGGGCACTCGACATGCACTGCACTGACACAAATTACCAATGATTGGTTGAAACAAATTGATAATAAGAAGATTAGATTTCAGTGCAGCCTTTGATATTACTCACTATAACTTGTTGTTGAGAAAACGTATGTGCTCTGGCTTTTCAACCTCTGCCTTATCGTGGGTTCAAAGCTTTCTATCTAATAGAACTCAGAGAGTTTCCTTTAATGGAAGCTTCTCTAACGTCAAACATTCAAAGTGTGTTGTACTGCAGGGCAGCTCTCTAGGCCCTCTACTCTTTTCTATTTTTGTCAGTGACCTGCCACTGGCATTAAAATAAGCATATGTGTCCATGTATGCTGATGATTCAACCATATACACATCAGCAACCATAGCTAATTAAGTCACTAAAACCCTTAACGAAGAGTTGCAGTCTGTTTTGGAATGGGTGGCCAGTAATAAACTGGTCCTGAACATCTCTTAAACTAAGAGCATTTTATTTGGTACAAATCGTTCCATAAGTTCTAGACCTCAGCTGAATCTGGTAATGAATAGTGTGGCTGTTGAAGAAGTGGAGGAGACTAAATTACTTGGCGTTACCTTAGATTGTAAAATAAAACATATAGACATATAGATTCAATGGTTGAGGAGATGGGGAGAGGTCTGTCCATAATAAAAATATGCTCTGCTTTTTTGACACCACATTCCAAAAAGCAAGTCCTGCAGGTTCTAGTTTTGTCTTATCTTGATTATTGTCCAGTTATGTGGTGGAGGGCTGCCGCTGACCCAGAACAGAGTGGCACATCTGTCTCTTTATTGTAATCAGAGGGATAATATAAATACTATACATGCCCATCTCTCTTGGCTAAGAGTTGAGGAGAGACTGACTGCATAATTTCTTCCTTTTATAACAAACATTAATGTGTTCAAAATGTATTTCTATAGTCAACTTACACAGCTCTGACACACACACTTACTCCACCAGACATGTCACCAGGGGTCTTTTCACAGTCCCCAAATCCAAGAAAGCGCACAGTATTATATAAAGCCTTAATTGCACGAGACTCCCTTCCATCTCATATTGATCAAATAAACAGCAAAAAAACAGATAAAGCGATACCTCACGGCACAACGCCTCTCCCCGATTGGATCTTCATAGTTTGTGTGTCTGTATTGATATGTAGGCTACGTGCACCGTTTTCAAATTGATGTAGTTCTGTTCTAGAGCTGTTCTTGTCTATTATTGTTCTGTAATTATGTCATGTTTCATGTTCTGTGTTGGACCCCCTAACTTACCAATCTAAAAACAACTTTTTTTAAAATTTTACTAGGCAAGTCAGTTAAGAACAAATTCTTATTTTCAATGACGGCCTAGGAACAGTGGGTTAACTGCCTGTTCAGGGGCAGAACGACAGATTTGTACCTTGTCAGCTCGGGGATTTGACCTTGCAACCTTTCGGTTACTAGTCCAACGCTCTAACCACTAGGCTACCCTGCCGCCACTAAATCAATGGGGGGGGCCCATTGAGATGGTTAGACTAATTTACCAATCTAAAAACAACAAAATCAATGGGGGCCCATTGAGATGGTTAGACTAACTTACCAATCTAAAAACAACAAAATCAATGGGGGCCCATTGAGATGGTTAGACTAATTTACCAATCTAAAAACAACAAAATCAATGGGGGCCCATTGAGATGGTTAGACTAATTTACCAATCTAAAAACAACAAAATCAATGGGGGCCCATTGAGATGGTTAGACTAATTTACCAATCTAAAAACAAATTTGCTGACATGGGCTAATTGAGTGACTGACAATCTGCTAATGCACAACCCCACAATAAATATTTTACAATATTGACATTTATCTGAGGGCCTACAAAAGGTGGGCTGTGGGCCGCCAGTAGCCCATCCCTGCTCAGGCACATTTACAGACTGATTTATAGCCAACTTTATCAAATGCTCCTATATCATGACTATCAATGATGTCAAGAAGAGTGTATTACTTCCGTTTGGCATGTCTCTGATTGTAATGACATGACAACTATGTCTGAGCTTCTATACAATTTCAAAACTCTAGAATGCTATTTGGAGAACAGTGAAAACAAGTCAAAATGACCCCAGACATTATCACCTTGGCTGCTGTAGCTTCATTCACCTCAGTCCATCTACAAACACATAGCCTATTAGCTATTAGCCGCTACACATGAACTCATATTAACTTTAAAACTATAATAAAAAAAATTGTAAGCAAATATGTTTGTTTTACATAACTGATTTTGTTGTTGCGGTTTTACAGCTAATTTCCTGCCATTCTACACGTTTTTCCATCTTCATATGATATCTGAGTGAGTAACTAACAAATTCAATGGGGGCCCCCTGGAGGTCAGGGCCCCTGGACATGTGTCCTGTGTGCCTGGTCGGTAATTCGGCCATGATTACTACAAGTTTAGATAGCTGCCTAGACTAACTAGACTAATTTACCGTTCCACCAGGATGCTGGCCCATGTTGACTCCAATGTTCCCCACAGTTGTGTCAAGTTGACTGAATGTCCTTTGGGTGGTAGACCCTTCTTGATACACACGGGAAACTGTTGAGCGTGAAAAACCCAGCAGGTTTGCAGTTCATGACTCAAACCGGTGCACCTGGCACCTGCTACCATACCCCGTTCGAAGGCATTTCAATATTTTGTCTCGTCCATTCACCCTCTGAATGGGACACATACACAATCCATGTCTCAGTAGTCTCAAGGTTTAAACATCCTTCTTTAACATGTCTCTCCTCCTTCACCTACAACGATTGAAGTGGATATAATAAGTGACATCATTATGGTATCATAGCTTTCACCTGGATTCACCTGGTCAGTCTGTCATGGAAAGAACAGGTGTTCCTAATGTTTCGTCAACTCAGTGTAAATTATTTTGGACCATTTTGTCTATGGTAAAATGCAAATGTATTGAGTAGGAAAAAGTGGCACGTATTTGGATATACAGTTGAAGTCGGAAGTTTACATACACCTTCGCCAAATACAATTAAACTCAGTTTTTCACAATTCCTGACATTTAATCCTAGTAAAAATTCCCTGTTTTAGGTCAGTTAGGATCACCACTTTATTTTAAGAATGTAACATGTCAGAATAATAGTGGAGAGAATGATTTATTTCAGCTTCTATTTCTTTCCTCACATGCCCAGTGGGTCAGAAGTTTACATACACTCAATTATTATTTGGTAGCATTGCCTTAAAATTGTTTAACTTGGGTCAGGCGTTTCGGTAGCCTTCAACAAGCTTCCCACAATAAGTTGGGTGAATTTTGGCCCATTCCTCCTGACAGAGCTGGTGTAACTGAGTCAGGTTTGCTCACACACACTTTTTCAGTTCTGCCCACAAATTTTATATAGGGTTGAGGTCAGGGCTCTGTGATGGCCACTCAAATACAGTTGAAGTTGGAAGTTTACATACACTTAGGTTGGAGTCATTAAAACTAGTTTTTCATCCAATCCACAAATTTCTTGTTAACAAACTATACTTTTGGCAAGTCGGTTAGGATATCTACTTTGTGCATGACACAAGTAATTGTTCCAACAATTGTTTACAGACAGATTATTTCACTTATAATTCACTGTTTTAATGACTCCAACCTGAGTGTATGTCAACTTCCGACTTCAACTGAATATACATGTGTGTGTGTGTGTGTGTGTGTGTGTGTGTGTGTGTGTGTGTGTGTGTGTGTGTGTGTGTGCGCGTCAGACAATGCTGATATATCATGACTATCAATGATGTCAAGAAGTTTGTATTTCTTCCGTTTGTCTGTCATGTCTCTTGATGTAATGATATGACAACTGTGTTCTGAGTTTTGGGCAACCCTTCCCCCTGTGTTTGTTCTATGCTGGCTGAAGACCCACAGTAGCTAGCTAGGTACTAGCTAACACCAGACACAGATGATACCCTTTCCCCTGTGTTTGTTCTATGCTGGCTGAAGACCTACAGTAGCTAGCCAGGTACTAGCTAACACCAGACACAGATGATACCCTTCCCCCTGTGTTTGTTCTATGCTGGCTGAAGACCTACAGTAGCTAGCCAGGTACTAGCTAACACCAGACACAGATGATACCCTTCCCCCTGTGTTTGTTCTATGCTGGCTGAAGACCTACAGTAGCTAGCCAGGTACTAGCTAACACCAGACACAGATGATACCCTTCCCCTGTGTTTGTTCTATGCTGGCTGAAGACCTACAGTAGCTAGCCAGGTACTAGCTAACACCAGACACAGATGATACCCTTCCCCCTGTGTTTGTTCTATGCTGGCTGAAGACCTACAGTAGCTAGCCAGGTACTAGCTAACACCAGACACAGATGATACCCTTCCCCCTGTGTTTGTTCTATGCTGGCTGAAGACCTACAGTAGCTAGCCAGGTACTAGCTAACACCGGACACAGATGATACCCTTCCCCCTGTGTTTGTTCTATGCTGGCTGAAGACCTACAGTAGCTAGCCAGGTACTAGCTAACACCGGACACAGATGATACCCTTCCCCCTGTGTTTGTTCTATGCTGGTTGAAGACCTACAGTAGCTAGCCAGGTACTAGCTAACACCGGACACAGATGATACCCTTCCCCCTGTGTTTGTTCTATGCTGGCTGAAGACCTACAGTAGCTAGCCAGGTACTAGCTAACACCAGACACAGATGATACCCTTCCCCCTGTGTTTGTTCTATGCTGGCTGAAGACCTACAGTAGCTAGCCAGGTACTAGCTAACACCAGACACAGATGATACCCTTCCCCCTGTGTTTGTTCTATGCTGGCTGAAGACCTACAGTAGCTAGCCAGGTACTAGCTAACACCAGACACAGATGATACCCTTCCCCCTGTGTTTGTTCTATGC
Source organism: Oncorhynchus nerka (assembly GCF_034236695.1). NCBI lineage: Eukaryota > Metazoa > Chordata > Actinopteri > Salmoniformes > Salmonidae > Oncorhynchus > Oncorhynchus nerka. Next base: position 39,590,204 of record NC_088411.1, read on the forward strand.
TGGTTGAAGACCTACAGTAGCTAGCCAGGTACTAGCTAACACCAGACACAGATGATACCCTTCCCCCTGTGTTTGTTCTATGCTGGCTGAAGACCTACAGTAGCTAGCCAGGTACTAGCTAACACCAGACACAGATGATACCCTTCCCCCTGTGTTTGTTCTATGCTGGCTGAAGACCTACAGTAGCTAGCCAGGTACTAGCTAACACCAGACACAGATGATACCCTTCCCCCTGTGTTTGTTCTATGCTGGCTGAAGACCTACAGTAGCTAGCCAGGTACTAGCTAACACCAGACACAGATGATACCCTTCCCCTGTGTTTGTTCTATGCTGGCTGAAGACCTACAGTAGCTAGCCAGGTACTAGCTAACACCAGACACAGATGATACCCTTCCCCCTGTGTTTGTTCTATGCTGGTTGAAGACCTACAGTAGCTAGCCAGGTACTAGCTAACACCAGACACAGATGATACCCTTCCCCCTGTGTTTGTTCTATGCTGGCTGAAGACCTACAGTAGCTAGCCAGGTACTAGCTAACACCAGACACAGATGATACCCTTCCCCCTGTGTTTGTTCTATGCTGGCTGAAGACCTACAGTAGCTAGCCAGGTACTAGCTAACACCAGACACAGATGATACCCTTCCCCCTGTGTTTGCTCTATGCTGGCTGAAGACCTACAGTAGCTAGCCAGGTACTAGCTAACACCAGACACAGATGAAAGTGGAAACCTATAAGTATCTTTGCCTTAGATGAATAGTGGAGCCCTCTAATTGTGTTTGTTGACATGCTGCAGTCCCATTTTGGCACCGGTAGACTAGTTAACTAGCTCTGTAAACAATGCCGCTCTGCAAACATGCTTTCTGTCATGTTGATAACAAGGCTGTAGTTATTTAAATTAGGTAAGAGAATAAGATTTACTCCCATTGGTGCATTAAAAGGAGAGGCTTTTTGTGATGTCACAAAATGCTGGTGTTAATCGTGTCTCCTGAATCTAAGTGGTTGATATAAGGGGAGGGGACCAGTGACTTTATGATTACACCTTATCAATGTTGAAGCAACCGTCATTTTTCACACTTTAGTCATACTACTTTGATCTGGTTTCATCCAAATATTATCAAATTTCATGGAAAACTTGATTTTGACTGTACGGGATTTTTTTTTTTAAAACATGCTGCATGTTGTAGCATACATTGATCAATTAAACATCCCTATTCCCTACTTTTATCATTTGTACTAGATGTAGATATACCGCTGATAGTGGTGGTGGTGTTTTGTTGTTGGCAGTTTCATCATTGACAAATCAATCATCAAGGCACAGTTTTTTTTATCAAGCTGAATTTCGCCTATCGGCTAGGATAAAATGCATAGAAATGGAACGAATAGAACAGACATCCCTATTCAAGACATTGATTCGTTCACTCCATTCATTATATTTCTATGCATTTAATTCTAACCGATAGACGAAATATTTTCAAAAACTGGGCTCAGATTCTTGAATATGCATTATGTAGTGACATTCGTGAGTCATGTTACGTTGTTACTTTCCACATTTTGTTACGTTACAGCCTTATTCTAAAATGGGTTAAATGAAAAAAAATGTCCTCATCTATCTACAGACAATACCCAATAATTACAAAGCAAAATCGGGTTTTTAGGCGTTTTTTAAAAAGTACTTACATTTTTTTTTTTTTTTTTTACAGAAATACTTTATTTACGTAAGAATTCAGACCCTTTTGCTATGAGACTCGAAATTGAGCTCAGGTGCATCCTGTTTCCATCGATCATCCTTGAGATGTTGTTACTTAATATGTTACTAGGAACATCAGCATTAAACCAGTCTGTTACTCAGTCTTTAGTTGCAGTAGGTAACCTGTAATTGGCTGTGTAAACTTATATTTAGGGACACATTGTGATCATTGTGGTGTACACGCCTGTTGGTCTGGCGTTCGTCTTCAGACTGGATACACGCCGCAGTCCAATACCTGGCATTTACACCAGCTCCGTGTCATTGGTGGCAGAACAGCACTATGGCATCTGGTGTGTCTGGTCTATGTCTGTAAGAACAAAGGCACTGAATGACAAGAGAACTTTGACGGACAGAAAGCTGAGCACACTGACTCTGCACATGCCTTTCAGTTGCTTTCATTTTACAGGGATGTTTAATGCAATAATCAGTATAATGTTTTCTTCAGTGCAGAATAATCTCTATCAAAAAAACTATAATGTTGTCCAAGACATAAAACATGTACTTGATACGATTGTTGTTGTCTCACCTAGCTATCTTAAGATTCATGCACTCACTGTAAGTGGCTCTAGACATGTTGCTCACTCATACTTCCTCCCCACAGCATCAGAGGAGAGCTCATGTGGGAGCCAACCATGTTCCAATGTCAGTCTCGTGCTCTCCACCTTGTGGCCCGGAGTGGCATAACCGTCTGTCTGACTCCTGTAGTTGTAAACTGACCGTCTGTCTGACTCCTGTAGTTGTAAACTGACAGTCTGTCTGACTCCTGTAGTTGTTAACTGACAGTCTGTCTGACTCCTGTAGTTGTTAACTGACAGTCTGTCTGACTCCTGTAGTTGTTAACTGACAGTCTGTCTGACTCCTGTAGTTGTTAACTGACAGTCTGTCTGACTCCTGTAGTTGTTAACTGACTGTCTGTCTGACTCCTGTAGTTGTTAACTGACTGTCTGTCTGACTCCTGTAGTTGTTAACTGACAGTCTGTCTGACTCCTGTAGTTGTTAACTGACCGTCTGTCTGACTCCTGTAGTTGTTAACTGACAGTCTGTCTGACTCCTGTAGTTGTTAACTGACAGTCTGTCTGACTCCTGTAGTTGTTAACTGACAGTCTGTCTGACTCCTGTAGTTATTAACTGACAGTCTGTCTGACTCCTGTAGTTGTTAACTGACAGTCTGTCTGACTCCTGTAGTTGTTAACTGACAGTCTGTCTGACTCCTGTAGTTGTTAACTGACAGTCTGTCTGACTCCTGTAGTTGTTAACTGACAGTCTGTCTGACTCCTGTAGTTGTTAACTGACAGTCTGTCTGACTCCTGTAGTTGTAAACTGACTGTCTGTCTGACTCCTGTAGTTGTTAACTGACCGTCTGACTCCTGTAGTTGTTAACTGACCGTCTGTCTGACTCCTGTAGTTGTTAACTGACCGTCTGTCTGACTCCTGTAGTTGTTAACTGACCGTCTGTCTGACTCCTGTAGTTGTTAACTGACCGTCTGTCTGACTCCTGTAGTTGTTAACTGACAGTCTGTCTGACTCCTGTAGTTGTTAACTGACAGTCTGTCTGACTCCTGTAGTTGTTAACTGACAGTCTGTCTGACTCCTGTAGTTATTAACTGACAGTCTGTCTGACTCCTGTAGTTGTTAACTGACAGTCTGTCTGACTCCTGTAGTTGTTAACTGACAGTCTGTCTGACTCCTGTAGTTGTTAACTGACAGTCTGTCTGACTCCTGTAGTTGTTAACTGACAGTCTGTCTGACTCCTGTAGTTGTTAACTGACAGTCTGTCTGACTCCTGTAGTTGTAAACTGACTGTCTGTCTGACTCCTGTAGTTGTTAACTGACCGTCTGACTCCTGTAGTTGTTAACTGACCGTCTGTCTGACTCCTGTAGTTGTTAACTGACCGTCTGTCTGACTCCTGTAGTTGTTAACTGACCGTCTGTCTGACTCCTGTAGTTGTTAACTGACCGTCTGTCTGACTCCTGTAGTTGTTAACTGACTGTCTGTCTGACTCCTGTAGTTGTAAACTGACCGTCTGTCTGACTCCTGTAGTTGTTAACTGGGCATGAAAAGCAAACATACAACTCAGAACTCACGTTCAGACAGTTAAATATAGGACCTGCTATTATTAGAGCGTAGGCCAGCATCGCTGTGGAACCCTTTCGACACCTTGTAGAGTCAATGCCCTGAAGAAATTGAGGCTGTTCTGAGGTCAAAAAATTAGGAAGATGTTCCTAATGTTTTGTACAGTCAGTGTATATTTTATTGAGAGCACACATGTAGGGCCAGGGGCACACTGTCCGTCCGTCCGTCCGTCAGTCAGTCAGTCAGTCAGTCAGTCAGTCAGTCAGTCAGTCAGTCAGTCAGTCAGTCAGTCAGTCAGTCAGTCAGTCAGTCAGTCAGTCAGTCAGTCAGTCAGTCAGTCAGTCAGTCAGTCAGTCAGTCAGTCAGTCAGTCAGTCAGTCAGTCAGTCAGTCAGTCAGTCAGTCAGTCAGTCAGTCAGTCAGTCAGTCAGTCAGTCAGTCAGTCAGTCAGTCAGTCAGTCAGTCAGTCAGTCAGTCAGTCAGTCAGTCAGTCAGTCAGTCAGTCAGTCAGTCAGTCAGTCAGTCAGTCAGTCAGTCAGTCAGTCAGTCAGTCAGTCAGTCAGTCAGTCAGTCAGTCAGTCAGTCAGTCAGTCAGTCAGTCAGTCAGTCAGTCAGTCAGTCAGTCAGTCAGTCAGTCAGTCAGTCAGTCCGTCCGTCCGTCCGTCCGTCCGTCCGTCCGTCTGTTTTACCTCCACTGTGCGTCAGCAGCAGCTGAGCTGTCTTTTCTGCTAAGCCTAGCATCACTGGGAGCAGAAGACCCAGATCCAAGCTGCCTGTGCTGAGCCCAGCAACGTTCTAGTTGTGAACGAATACAAATAAATATTAGACAAAGAAGAAAATCACTGAATACATGTCAATACTTATATTAACTTATAACAGCCTAACTGCTTAATAATGCAAATGTATGTCTGTAATGTGTCCCCCCCCCCCCTGCCCACTTAGCTAAGTGTTTATTAGGCTATATATACAATCAAAACATTAAGCAACTGGAAGACTCTCTCTCTCTCTCTCCATCTCTATGTTTTCTTCTTTTGAATTCGATTTTAAACCTCCTTCTGTGTTTATCATAGAACGATGGGAGTAGTTTCTGTCGATGCGGATAGATTTCCATCGCTGTGCTTCGTTTGACAGTATCCATATGCGTGTCCTTCTGCCAAGAAGTGACTGGCACTCCGATGAGCAAATGACATTTTAGGCGGGACTTTCCGTCCTCCAATGGCATGTTATATGTAATGTAATCCGACACCAGCGTTCACTACATTTCATCCACTCAGAACCTTGCCTTTCTGGCTGAAGAGATTGAGATTCAGAAGCGAACAAACACTGATAAAGAAATGTAAATACACAGACTTTTAACAGGATTATTTAGCAATTATTATGCATGAATTCAGTGCTATACATAATCATGTCTAATGTGATGCTAATCCATTTTCAAGCAACTCAGTTAAGAACAAATTCTTATTTAAAATGACGGCCTACACCGGCCAAACCCAGACAACACTGGGTTAATCGTGTGCCATCCTATGGGACTCCCAATGACAGCCAGATGTGAACACAGCCTGGATTTGAACCAGGGACTGCAGTGACACCTCTTACACTGAGATGCAGTACCTTCTCTTACACTGAGATGCAGTGCCTTCTCTTACACTGAGATGCAGTGCCTTCTCTTACACTGAGATGCAGTGCCTTCTCTTACACTGAGATGCAGTGCCTTCTCTTACACTGAGATGCAGTGCCTTCTCTTACACTGAGATGCAGTGCCTTCTCTTACACTGAGATGCAGTGCCTTCTCTTACACTGAGATGCAGTGCCTTCTCTTACACTCAGATGCAGTGCCTTCTCTTACACTCAGATGCAGTGCCTTCTCTTACACTGAGATGCAGTGCCTTCTCTTACACTCAGATGCAGTGCCTTCTCTTACACTCAGATGCAGTGCCTTAGACAGCTGCGCCGCTCTGTAGCCCATAAATGTTAGTGTCTATCATATGTGTTCCCAGAAGCCCCCATTCCCTAATTAAGTGTAAATTCACCTACTATTTCACACGCTATACAGCCAAAATATGAACAGGCAGCATTAGGCAGAAATTGGAGACATTGCCCTGTGAAGGGTGCTGTCTTTCTGATGGAACGTTAAACGGGTGACCTGACTCTCTGTGGTCACTAAAGATACCATGGCACTTATTGTAAGAGTAAGGGTGTTAACCCCGGTGTCCCCGATAAACTCCCAATCTGGCCCTCATACCATCGTGGCCATTTAATCATTCCCAGCTTCCAATTGGCTCATTCATCCCCCTCCTCTCCCCTGTAACTATTCCCCAGGTCGTTGCTGTAAATGAGAACGTGTTCTCAGCCAACTTACCTGGTAAAATAGAGGGATAAATAAATCAAATGAAGTAAAAATGGGCTATACCTGTGTCAATGTGTGTCTTTCTCTGTTTTTCTGTCTGTGCATTGTTTTGTCACAACATTTGGACCAGCAAGAGACAGAACCGTTAGAAAAATAAGTTGTTAATTTCAAATGTCGGACTTAAGAGCCTTTTTTTGATGTTGGTCTCTCTAACCTTTTCTGGGAGTTTTTTTTTACGATCAATGATCTTTGCTGACTGATGACAGAGAGTCAGAGTGGGTCTCTGCTGATGCACGTTCGACTTTGAATGTGAATTCATGACCAGCTCAGCCAATCAGAAAACCAGGCCGGCTCATCTTGGTAGGGGAGCTGGCCATTGGCCACTGATCACGTAAATGCTCATTATATTTTATTATGACAAAAGAGAAATTGCGCAAAAATCATTAAAAAAATCTTAACAGGCCCAAAAGCCATCGCCCGTATCCCTAAAAAAAGTGTTTTATATATTTTTTTGTTGTACAATTTGAACAGCCAACCCAACTAAAAGATGGTCCAGACCCTTTGGCATTTGCCAGAATTGACAGATGGCCAGTCCGTCCCTTGTGTTGGATAATATTTTCAGGTGAGATGGAGTGGTGCATCATTTTGGGGACTTTTGAAGCCATTTCAATCATTTTTAACAACTCTTTACTCTGGGACAGTAACGGTAGCCTGTTGCCTGAACAGTGAAGCAAATTTAGGAGTTTTATCAAATCTAATAAAAATGTATTTGTCACATGCGCTGAATACAACAAATGTGGACTTTACCGTGAAAAACGTACTTACGAGCCCCTTTCTAACAATGCTGAGTTAAAACGTACTTACGAGCCCCTTTCTAACAATGCTGAGTTAAAACGTACTTACGAGCCCCTTTCTAACAATGCTGAGTTAAAACGTACTTACGAGCCCCTTTCTAACAATGCTGAGTTAAAACGTACTTACGAGCCCCTTTCTAACAATGCTGAGTTAAAACGTACTTACGAGCCCCTTTCTAACAATGCTGAGTTAAAACGTACTTACGAGCCCCTTTCTAACAATGCTGAGTTAAAACGTACTTACGAGCCCCTTTCTAACAATGCTGAGTTAAAACGTAGGGAACATTTACAAATAAGAATAGAAAAAAGTAAAACAATAGGTAACATTAGCGAGGCTGTATACAAGGAGTACAGGTATCGAGTTAATGTGCAAGGGTACGAGGTAGTGTGCAAGGGTACGAAGTAATATGCAATGGTGGAAAAAGTACCCAATTGTCAATGCTTGAGTAAAAGTAAAGATACCGTCATAGAAAATGACTCAAATAAAAGTGAAAGTCACCCAGAAAAATACTACTTGAGAAAAAGATAAATAAAGAGAAAAATACTATAAAACATTTTTTTTAATTCAGACAGGGGCACACCACAACACCACGACACCACGACACCACCACACCACCACAACAACACCACCACAACACCACAACACCACCACGACACCACAACACCACCACAACAACACCACCACGACACCACAACACCACCACAACACCACCACGACAACACCACCACAACAACAACCCCACAACACCACAACACCACCACAACATCACAACACCACCACGACACCACGACACCACAATACCACCACGACACCACCACACCACCACGACACCACGACACCACGACACCACCACGACACCACGACACCACCACGACACCACTCTTACAAATGAAGCATTTGTGTTTAGTGAGTCCTCCAGATCAGAGGCAGTACAGATGACCAGGGATGGTCTCTTGATAAGTGAGTGTTTAGTGAGTCCTCCAGATCAGAGGCAGTACAGATGACCAGGGATGGTCTCTTGATAAGTGAGTGAATTGGAACACTTTCCTGTCCTGCTAAGCATTGAAAATGTAACGAGTACTTTTGGGTGTCAGGAAAAATGAATGCAGTAAAAAGTACATTATTTTATTTAGGAATGTAAGGATGTAAAAGCAGTCAAAAATATACAGTTGAAGTTGGAATTTTACATACACCTGAGCCAAATACATTTAATCTCAGTTTTTCACGACGCCTGACATTTAATCCTGATAAAAATGATCTGTCTTAGGTCAGTTAGGATCACCACTTTATTCTAAGAATGTGAAATGTCTGAATAATAGTAGAGAGGATGATTTATTTCAGCTTTTATTGCTTTCACCACATTCCCAGTGGGTCAGAAGTTTACATACACTCAATTATTATTTGGTAGCATTGCCTTTAAGTTGCTTAACTTGGGTCAAAAGTTTTGGGTAGCCTTCCACAAGTTTCCCACAATAAGTTGGGTGAATTTTGGCCCTTTCCTCCTGACAGAGCTGGTGTAACTGAGTCAGGTTTATAGGCCTCCTTGCTCACACACGCTTTTTCAGTTCTGTCCACTAATTTTCTATAGGATTGAGGTCAGGGCTTTGTGATGGCCACTCCAATACCTGGACTTCGTTGTCCTTAAGCCATGTTGACACAACTTTGGAAGTATGCTTGGGGTCCTTAACCATTTGGAAGACCCATTTGCGACCAAGCTTTAACTTCCTGACTGATGTCTTGAGATGTTGCTTCAATATATGCACGTATTTTCCCACCTCATTATGCCATCTATTTTGTGAAGTGCACCAGTCCCTCCTGCAGCAAAGCACCCCCACAACATGATGCTGCCACCCACGTGCTTCACGATTGGGGTGGTGTTCTTCGGCTTGCAAGACTCCCCCTTTTTCCTCCAAATATAACGATGGTCATTATGGCCAAACAATTCTATTTTTGTTTCATCAGACCAGAGGACATTTCTCCAAAAAGTACGATCTTTGTCCCCATGTGTAGTTGCAAACCGTAGTCTGGTAAATTCATTTCAGTTTTGGAGCAGTGGCTTCTTTCTTGCTGAGCGCCCTTTCAGGTTATGTCAATATAGGACTTGTTTTACTGTGGATATAGATACTTTTGTACCTGTTTCCTCCAGCATCTTCACAAGGTCCTTTGCTGTTGTTCTGGGATTGATTTGGACATTTCGCACCAAAGTACGTTCATCTCTAGGAGCGGTATGGCGGCTGCGTGGTCCCATGGTGTTTATACTTACGTACTATTGTTTGTACAGATGAATGTGGTACCTTCAGGTATTTGGAAATTGCTCCCAAGGATGAACCAGAATCTAATTTTGTTCCTGAGGTCTTGGCTGATTTCTTTTGAATTTCCCATGATGTCAAGCAAAGAGGAACTGAGTTTGAAGGTAGGCCTTGAAATACATCTACAGGTACACCTCCAATTGACTCAAATTTAGTCAATTACCCTATCAGAAGCTTCTAAAGCGTGACATCATTTTTCTGGAATTTTCAAAGATTTTAAAAGGCACAGTCAACTTAGTGTATGTAAACTTCTGACCCACTTCACTTTTTTGATACAGTGAATTATAAGTGAAATAATCTGTCTGTAAACAATTGTTGGAACAATTACTTGTGTCATGCACAAAGTAGATGTCCTAACAGACTTGCCAAAAGTATAGTTTGTTAACAATACATTTGTGGAGTGGTTGAAAAACAAGTTTTAATGACTCCAACCTAAGTGTATGTAAACTTCCGACTTCAACTGTAAATTGTAAAGTAAAGCTTAAGTAGTACAAAAAAAACTTAAGACGTTATTTAAAGTTTTTACGGGACGGTTGAGCTAACGTAGGCTAATGCGATTGGCATGAGGTTGTAGTAAGTAACAAGAAAGTAACAAGAAAGTTTCCCAGGACATGGACATCTGATATTGGCAGAAAGCTTAAATTCTTGTTAATCTAACTGCCCTGTCCAATTTAGAGTAGCTATTACAGTGAAAGAATACCATGCTATTGTTTGAGGAGAGTGCACAATTTTGAACATAAACGTTATTTATATACAAATTAGACACATTTGGGCCGTCTTGATACAAAATTTTTAACAGAAATCCAATGTTTCATTGGATTAGTCTAAAACTTTGCACATACACTTCCTCCATCTAGTGGGCAAAATGTATATTGCACCTGGGCTGGAATAATAAATGATGGCCTTTCTCTTGAATTTCAAAGATGGTGGTACAAAAGAACTGTTGTTTTTGTCTTTGTATTATGTCTTACCAGATCTATTGTGTTAAATTATCCTACATTCCTTTCACATTTCCACAAACTTCAAAGTGTTTTCTTTCAAATGGTACCAAGAATATACATATCCTTGCTTCAGGGCCTGAGCTAGACCCAGTTAGTTTTGAGTTTGTAATTTTAGGCAAAACATTTTTTTTTAAAGAGGCAGATCCTTAAGAGGTTTTTAAGAACTTTACACCACTGGTAATATGTACATGTAGGTAGGGATGAAAGTAACCAGCAATCATGATAGATAATAAACAGAGTAGCAGCAGCATATGTGAAGAGTGTGTGTGTGTGTGTGAGTTTAGACTGTTTAGCAGGGGTAGAAGCTGTTCAGCAGCCTTTTGGCAGTCTATGGCTTGGGTGGTTGCGGTCTTTGACAATTTTTAGGGCCTTCTTCTGACACCCACTGGTTTCGAGGTCCTGGATGGCAGAGAGCTTGGCCCCAGCGATGTACTGGGCTGTCCTCACCACCGTCTGTAGCGCCTTGCTGTTGAATGCCAAGCAGTTGTCATACCAAGTGGTGATGCAGCCAATTAAGATGCTCTCAACGGTGCAGCTGTGGAATATTTTGAGGATCTCAGTGCCCATGCCAAATTTTTTCAGCCTCCTGATGGAGAGGTGTTGTCGTGCCTTCTTCACGACTGTGTTGGTGTGTGTGGTCCGTGTTAATTCCTTAGGGATGTGAAAGCTCTACTCTCTCCACATCAGTGGATGGACTCTCAGACCCTCCGTTTCCTGTAGTCCACAGTCAGCTCCTTTGTCTTGCTGACGTTGAGGGAGAGGTTGTTGTCCTTGCACCATACTGCCAGGTCAATGACCTTCTCCCTACAGCCTATCTCATCATCGTTGGTGATCAGGTCTACCACCGTCGTATCATCAGCAAACTTGATGGTGTTGGAGTTGTGCAAGGCTGTGCAGTCGTGGGTGAAGAGGGAGTACAGGAAGGGACTGAGCATGCACCCCTGAGGGGGCTCCCGTGTTGAGGTTCAGCATTGTGGATGTGTTGTTACCTACACTCACCAGCTGGGGGCAGCCCGTCAGGATGTCCAGAATCCAGTTTCAGAGAGACGTGTTCAGTCCCAAGGTCCTGAGCTTATTGTTGAACTTGAAGAGCACTAAGGTGTTGAACACTGAGCTGTAGTCAATGAACAGCATTCTCACATACACTGTAAAAAATGTTCTGTAATTTTTTAAGTAAATTACTGGCAGCACAGTAGCCAGTAGGTTACTGTAAATTTACAGCAAATTATGGGCACCCCAGAAGCCAGTAAATTACTGTACATTTAGAGGACCTTTACTTTAACACAAATGTACAGCATATTACTGGAATACCCGACTGCAGCAAAATGTTGCATTTCTAGAATTTACAGTGGATTACCGGAAGCACAGTGGTTATAAGGCCTCCCGAGTGGCGTAACAGTCTAATACACTGCATCTCAGTGCAAGAGGCATCACATCTCAGTGCAAGACGCATCACATCTCAGTGCAAGAGGCATCACATCTCAGTGCAAGAGGCATCACATCTCAGTGCAAGAGGCATCACATCTCAGTGCAAGAGGCATCACATCTCAGTGCAAGACGCATCACATCTCAGTGCAAGACGCATCACATCTCAGTGCAAGAGGCATCACATCTCAGTGCAAGACGCATCACATCTCAGTGCAAGACGCATCACATCTCAGTGCAAGAGGCATCACATCTCAGTGCAAGAGGCATCACATCTCAGTGCAAGAGGCATCACATCTCAGTGCAAGAGGCATCACATCTCAGTGCAAGACGCATCACATCTCAGTGCAAGACGCATCACATCTCAGTGCAAGAGGCATCACATCTCAGTGCAAGACGCATCACATCTCAGTGCAAGAGGCATCGCATCTCAGTGCAAGAGGCATCGCATCTCAGTGCAAGAGGCATCGCATCTCAGTGCAAGAGGCATCGCATCTCAGTGCAAGAGGCATCGCATCTCAGTGCAAGAGGCATCGCATCTCAGTGCAAGAGGCATCACATCTCAGTGCAAGAGGCATCACATCTCAGTGCAAGAGGCATCACATTTCAGTGCAAGAGGAATCACATCTCAGTGCAAGAGGCATCACATCTCAGTGCAAGAGGCATCACATCTCAGTGCAAGAGGCATCACATCTCAGTGCAAGAGGCATCACATCTCAGTGCAAGAGGCATCACATCTCAGTGCAAGAGGCATCACATCTCAGTGCAAGAGGCATCGCATCACATCTCAGTGCAAGAGGCATCACATCTCAGTGCAAGAGGCATCACATCTCAGTGCAAGAGGCATCACATCTCAGTGCAAGACGCATCACATCTCAGTGCAAGAGGCATCACCTCTCAGTGCAAGAGGCATCACCTCTCAGTGCAAGACGCATCACATCTCAGTGCAAGACGCATCACATCTCATTGCAAGAGGCATCACATCTCAGTGCAAGAGGCATCACATCTCAGTGCAAGAGGCATCACATCTCAGTGCAAGAGGCATCACATCTCAGTGCAAGAGGCATCACATCTCAGTGCAAGTCGCATCACATCTCAGTGCAAGTCGCATCACATCTCATTGCAAGAGGCATCACATCTCAGTGCAAGAGGCATCACATCTCAGTGCAAGACGCATCACATCTCAGTGCAAGACGCATCACATCTCAGTGCAAGACGCATCACATCTCAGTGCAAGACGCATCACATCTCAGTGCAAGAGGAATCACATCTCAGTGCAAGAGGAATCACATCTCAGTGCAAGAGGCATCACATCTCAGTGCAAGAGGCATCACATCTCAGTGCAAGAGGCATCACATCTCAGTGCAAGAGGCATCACTACAACCCCTGGTTTGAATCCAGGTTGTATTACATCTGGCTGTGATTGGGAGTCCCATAGGGTGGGACACAATTGGCGAAGCATCGTCTGGATTTGGCCGGGGAAGGCCGTCATTGTAAAATAGGAATTTGTTCTTACTGACTTGCCTAGTTAAATAATAAAATATGATTTAGAGTGCAGCTAGCTAGTGCCAACAACAGGCAGTATTTCTGTGTTATATTTAAGTATTTCAAAATGTTCAATACCTACTTAGTAATTTTGTATTTCACTGTTCCGATATACAATTAATGTAGCCTATTTTGTCACAGTTTAATTAGAATAAATGTATTTTATATTTTCTAATACAAATATATACTTGCAAGTAGCCCGCTTAACTACAAAATTCTCAGTAACGGTAAAATAATATTTTGACTTGCTATGACTGTGGTATATTCTTGTTTACGTTGGCGTCACTGACTGTACTGTATGTCGCTTTGGAGTAAGTGTCTGCTAAATTACCAAAATGTAAATGTAAAAAATGAACACTTACAAAGCACACTGTTTGGTATGATCCTAATTATCTCTGTCCCCAAAACAACACCAAATGTGATCAAAATACAAACGGTTTGAGGGTGGAGCTCATTAGAATAATACCCAGCAGTGTGCTTTGCAAATTTACATTTTTACACTTTGGTCATTTACCAGACGCTCTTGTCCAGAGTGACTTAGAGTCATTCATCTACAGTAAGGTTGATAAAAACCACAGTCAAAGCAAGTCAAATGTTTCTGTAACCACGTCTGGAAATGTTTACATTGTTTTTCAACATATCTTGTAACAAGATATTAGTAGAATATATCAATGCATATATCTATAATTTACAGTAACTTGTCACCAGTTACTGGAAAATGCAGAGCAATTTATTTTTATTTATCCGTTATTTTACCAGGTAAGTTGACTGAGAATTTGCAGCAACGACCTGGGGAATAGTTACAGGGGAGAGGAGGGGGATGAACGAGCCAATCGTAAACTGGGGATTATTAGGTGACCGTGATGGTTTGAGGGCCAGATCGGGAATTTAACCAGGACACCGGGGTTAACACCCCTACTCTTACGATATGTGCCATGGATCTTTAATGAGCTCAGAGAGTCAGGACACCCGTTTTAACGTCCCATCCGAAAGACTGCACCCTTCACAGGGCAGTGTCCCCAATCACTGACCTGGGGAATTGGGATATTCTTTAGACCAGAGGAAAGAGTGCCTCCTACTGGCCCTCCAACACCACTTCCAGCAGCATCTGGTCTCCCATCCAGGAACTGACCAGGACCAACCCTGCTTCGCTTCAGAAGCAAGCCAGCAGTGGTATGCAATGACCTGGTACAATCAGGCTACATTTCTTACTACTGTAAGAAAGTAAAAGCTACTGTGATAATGTATTTTTTTTTATAGTATTTCACTGTAATTACATGGGATTTACCGCAAGCAGGTTAGCTGCAAGGTATTTGCATAGTACAGCATCTTCATGAATATTCAGTATTTTATATCACCATTTAGAGGCCTAAACAAAGGCTTCCAAGCTGACTGTGATTACAAGACAAAATGACATGGCTTAATATTCAACCATTAAAGGTTTAATTAAGACCCACTGTCACTCTGCGCTATCACCGATATATATATATATATATTCAACTGTTGAAGTATTACCATCTTGAGATCTTGTGTGGAGCCCCAGATTGAGGGAGATTATCAGTGGTCTTGTATGTCTTCCATTTCCTAATAATTGCTCCCACAGTTGATTTCACAGTCTCATCAACGTGTGCAAGTGTAGCTACTTACAAGGGACGCCTCATTATGTGTTAAATGAGCCAGCATCCACAAAAGGTTACGGCACTGTAGGGATGGAACTGAATTACAGTTAATTACTGGCAGCATATAGCTAGCAATTTACTGTAGATTTACACAACAGGGTTTTTAGATTCCCAAACTACAGTACGGTACTGTGTTCTGTCGGGTGGTAATGAATTACAGTAAAGACCGTAGAAGACAAATATACAGTATGGTACTGTATTATGTGGGGTACAGCACTCTCACAAATGCAATACATCATGCCTTGAAATATGTTAATGAGCCAGAGATTATTTCCCTCATTTTCTCACAACGCACAGTGTGCTGCTGTAAATATACAGCAAAACAGGTAATACAGTACTTTACTGTTATTTTTCAGCAGTGTAGCGGAACGCCGTTGAGACACCATAATGCATTGTACAGTACAACACTGTAATATAAAGTTGCAGTAGCTGACTGTAAACCATCTTGCTGTAAATGTACAGCCGTGGCCAAAAGTTTTGAGAATGACACAAATATTAATTTTCACAACGTCTGCTGCCTCAGTTTGTATGATGGCAATTTGCATATACTCCAGAATGTTATGAAGAGTGATCAGATTATTTGAAATTAATTGCAAATTCCCTCTTTGCCATGAAAAATGAACTGAATCCACAAAAAAACATGTCCACTGCATTTCAGCTCTGCCACAAAAGGACCAGCTGACATCATTCTCTCATTAACACAGGTGTGAGTGTTGACGAGGACAAGGCTGGAGATCACTATGTCATGCTGATTGAGTTCGAATAACAGACTGGAAGCTTCAAAAGGAGGGTGGTGCATGGAATCATTGTTCTTCCTCTGTCAACTATGGTTACCTGCAAGGAAACACGTGCCGTCACCATTGCTTTGCACAAAAAGAGCTTCACAGGCAAAGATATTGCTGCCAGTAAGATTGCACCTAAATCAACCATTTATCGGATCATCAAGAACTTCAAGGAGAGCAGTTCAATTGTTGTGAAGAAGGCTTCAGGGCACCCAAGAAAGTAGAGCAAGCGCTAGGACTATTTCCTAAAGTTGATTCAGCTGCGGGATTGGGGCACCACCAGTACAGAGCTTGCTCAGGAA
Source organism: Oncorhynchus nerka (assembly GCF_034236695.1). NCBI lineage: Eukaryota > Metazoa > Chordata > Actinopteri > Salmoniformes > Salmonidae > Oncorhynchus > Oncorhynchus nerka. Next base: position 39,606,269 of record NC_088411.1, read on the forward strand.
TGGCAGCAGGCAGGTGTGAGTTTATTTACACGCACAGTGAGGCAAATACTTTTGGAGGATGGCCTGGTGTCAAGAAGGGCAGCAAAAAAGCCTCTTCTCTCCATGAAAAACATCAGGGACAGACTGATATTCTGCAAACGGTACAGGGATTGGACTGCTGAGGACTGAGGTAAAGTAATTTTCTCTGATGAATCCCCTTTCCGATTGTTTGGGGCATTGAGAAAAAAGCTTGTCCAGAGAAGACAAGGTGAGCGCTACCATCAGTCCTGTGTCATGCCAACAGTAAAGCATCCTGAGACCATTCATGTGTGGGGTTGCTTCTCAGCCAAGGGAGTGGGCTCACTCACAATTTTTCCTAAGAACACAGCCATGAATAAAGAATGGTACATCCTCCGAGAGCAACTTCTCCAAACCATCCAGGAACAGTTTGGTGACGAACAATGCCTTTTCCAGCATGATGGAGCAACTTGCCATAATGCAAAAGTGAGTAGATCAGGGAACAAAACATCAAAATGTTGGGTCCATGGCCAGGAAACTCCCCAGACCTTAATCCCATTGAGAACTTGTGGTCAATCCTCAAGAGGCGGGTGGACAAACTAAAACCCACAAATTCTGACAAACTCCAAGCATTGATTATACAAGAATGAGCTGCCATCAGTCAGGTTGTGGCCCAGAAGTTAATTGACAGCATGCCAGGGCGGATTGCAGAGGTCTTGAAAAAGAAGGGTCAACACTGCAAATATTGACTCTTTGCATCAACTTCATGTAATTGTCAATTAAAGCCTTTGACACTTATGCAATGCTTGTAATTATATTTCAGTATTCCATAGTAACATCTGCCAAAAATATCTAGACACTGAAGCAGCAAACTTTGTGAAAATTAATATTTGTGTCATTCTCAAACCTTTTGGTCACAACTGTACAGCAATTTGTTGCAGTGTAGGTGTTCCTCTTATCCAGATGGGAGAGGAAAGTGTGGAGTGCAATAGAGATAGTGGTGTCTGTGGAACTGTTGGAGAAGTATACGAACCGGAGTGGGTCCAGGGTGTCTGGAATGATGGCGTCAATGCGAGCCATGACCAGCCTTTCAAAGCGTTTCATAGCTACGTATATAAGCGATACGGTGGTAGTGATGTACACAGGTTACCTGGGCGTTCATGGGCACAGGGACTATGGTGGTCTGCTTGAAACATGTTGGTATTACAGACTGGGTCGGGGAGAGGTTGAAATATATAACTTGTCCCCTTTGTAGACTAGAAAAATATACCCTAAAGGGGAAATTATGTTCCTGTGTTCTGCCTAAAATGAGATGACCCCCCCCCCCGCCCCAGGCAACCCAAAAACGAACAATCGATTTGTAATAGGAATAAGCACCGCTAAAAACAACCCATTTGGTGTTACGCATATCCCTCCTATCCAAACCCCTGACATGTGTCTCCCAAAACATTACTTGCGGTTTGTAGCCTATGCATTTTCACTCACACGGTTTCATACGTCAGTGTAAATGTATCAGCCTACTTCAACGCGTTCTTCCTCTCCGTCATACTATTGGCTGGGTAGGGTCCAGAAGGAGGGGCATGCCGGTATACGCTATTTAAATTACTTTGAGCACTATTCGCTAAGCACACTATTAAGACCAGTCATTTCATTGACATGAGGCAGTTTCAGTTCTCGCTGTCATCATAACAAGAAGGCAACATTAAATCCAAAACAGAAACAAACGCTTTGAAAAGTGTTTACCAGCGGACTTATCTTCTGGAATATAATGTCAACTAACTTTTGATTTTGTCCCGGTCTATAAATGTGCAACAGGTAAGGTTTAACAACCTCTTTGTAGCAATTCGTATCAAACGTATGGGGAAGTCGACGATGCTGCATAACATAGACTACTGTTTATTTGATATATTTGAGCATATTGGGTTAGTTGCACTTGGACAGTCGCTCCTTTGAATGGATGCGCTGCGCTGTAGTCACCCCGCCGACTTTCAGACAAAGTCATACCCACTGTGGCTAGAAGCTTGCAGAGCAGGACTTTTTATTGTTTATTAATGCATATCATTTCATCAACCTGTTTAAATCGATAATAATACATTTTAAGTGCAAAAACATGCCATGTTTATGCGTCGGCTGATTCATACAGTTATGATGTAATACACTGCTCACAAACAGGCAGAAACATCCCAAAAGTTACAATTTGTCATGCAATCAGTGTTAATCGTATATCTGTTTCCATGTAAACGTACATTCATGTACATTCATGTACAATTATAACGGTATGGATGGAATGTTTGAACGATGTATGAGAGATTGCATCACTCAGTCGGTTCACGTTTTTTAGCCCGCACCTGTTCGCGTTTCTCGTTGGCATGTCGAGTGCTGCTTGGAGTCTGGAGCCACATACTGTATTCTATATTAAAGGTCCAATGCAACCGTTTAACAAACAAAAAAAATCTCAATATCAAATCATTACTGGGTAACAATTACTTACTGCAATTGTTTTCAATTGAAATGATAAAAAAAATAAACAAAAAATAGCGTCTTAGCAAAGACCAATTTCTCAAGCAGTAATTTAGCTAAGACTGTCTGGGAGTAGTCTGAGTGGGGAGGGGGAAACTGAAAACTAGCTGTTATTTGCAGAAAGTTTTGGAACTCTCTTTCTTATTGGTCTATTAACTAATTTATCAGGCAGGCCAAAACTCCATTCCACCGAAACAGACAGAAATGTATTTTCAAACAGCTCTTACACTAAAAGAGCATTATCATCATTTTCACAAATTCACAGTATTATTCCAGCCTCATAGTGTGAAAATAGATGTATATATGAAACAGGAAAATCACGTTTTTTTTGACTCCACTGGGCCTTTAAAATGGTAGTCCTAGATGAGACAGCTTTTTGTGTACTGCAACAAGACCATCCTCAAGGTGACCGTAAATGACTGTGCGCTGGCAGCGGGTCAGGGAGTTACCATACATTCTGTAAGTTATGTTTCTGCAGGACACTTCAACCACGACATTGTTTCCACAGTGTGAATATTGGCACCGTATATACACCTCTCAGATTAGGCCAGTCCAGCAGTACTAATTCAATCAGAGATCAGAGGGATTCCATTTTCCACAGAACATAATTATCCCACTGATCAAAAAGGGGGATATAACCGAACAGTAAACAGTCATGTTTTTCCATTCTGTTATCATGGTGTCATAGCAACAGATGGGAAAATAGCATCTATTGATGTCACTAAAAGACAATACAAAATTCAACATGTCTGTAATAATTTTCCATTAAGTGTCCTCTCAACCCCCAAAAGCAAACATAGCTGTATCAATTTCTATTCACGTCACTCTGTCAGAAAACAGACTAGTACAAGTTGGAAAGATACTTATTTAGTTGACGGGTAAAAGCTCATATTAATCATGTACTGTGTAAACTGCACAGTCATCCTAACTGGCGTTGATTGAGGAGAGGTTGAGATGTAGACTGACGTTGCATGTCTAATTAGTAATTACTGTCAACAATCCAGAATTCCCCAAATTCCCAAAATTAGTTCCCATGTTTGATGAGAGAGTTCCTCCTGACTACTCACCACCAACATGCTATTTGAGATACAAGTTAATAAGAGAGAGAGAGAGTTAAGGAAACATTCAGGGAGCTGATACTGCAGATACCACTCTATAAACAATTTTTACAAACATGAAGGGAAATATCTGAAGGCAGTCTACATACTAGAGAACATTTGTAAATTGACTTAACAGAGACTGTAGTCTACTCATATCTTTTCACGGTTCACGAGTCAAAATCATTATATTTAGTGATTTCAGTTTTGCAATGGAGCAAGAAGAAAAGCTATATCTTATCCTTTTAATATTAAACGACAATAAGAAAAGCTATTTCTTCAACTTTACGTGTTAAAGAACACAAATAAATTCCCTATATTTTCCTCACGCACTCACATACCTTTTCATCACTGACTCTCATATCACAAAATCTCCCAAAAGTATTTTTTAAATAATCTAAACACATTTTTTTGGCATATAACCCCACCCCACCCCTAAAAAACATAACAGAAGAGTTCACAGTGTTCGTTGCAACCATGGTTGGTTGCTAAGACAGCGAGGTCTAGAACATGTATAACACTTCAGACACAGGCAGGCAGGGCTCTCTCTAATGAGTGGTGTTTCTGTAGTGCCAGAGACAGAATCCTCACAGGACAGCCATTATGCTGCTGAGAGAATATGAAGTCCCAGAGGACTCTGTGAGTCAACAAGCTATGCTGATGTACTCAAGTACACCCAGAGAGAGAGAGAGAGAGACAGAGAGAGACAGAGACAGAGACAGAGAGAGACAGACAGAGAGAGACAGAGAGAGAGATACAGAGAGAGATACAGAGACAGAGAGAGAGAGAGCGATTTCCCCCAGTAAAAAAATATGTATGTTTCATATTCATTTCTGCACATTCTACTATCCTCAACAAGCATATAAACGCAACATGTAAAGCGTTGGTCCCATGTTTCATGAGCTGAAATGAAGGAAAAAGGAAACCGCACACTGTTCTTGATAGTATCACTGATCTTGATAGTATCACTGATCTTGATAGTATCACTGCTCTTGATAGTATCACTGATCTTGATAGTATCACTGATCTTGGTAGTATCACTGATCTTGATAGTATCACTGCTCTTGATAGTATCACTGCTCTTGATAGTATCACTGCTCTTGGTAGTATCACTGATCTTGATAGTATCACTGCTCTTGATAGTATCACTGATCTTGATAGTATCACTGCTCTTGATAGTATCACTGATCTTGATAGTATCACTGCTCTTGATAGTATCACTGATCTTGATAGTATCACTGCTCTTGATAGTATCACTGCTCTTGATAGTATCACTGCTCTTGGTAGTATCACTGATCTTGATAGTATCACTGCTCTTGATAGTATCACTGATCTTGGTAGTATCACTGATCTTGATAGTATCACTGCTCTTGATATTATCACTGCTCTTGATAGTATCACTGCTCTTGGTAGTATCACTGATCTTGATAGTATCACTGCTCTTGATAGTATCACTGATCTTGATAGTATCACTGATCTTGATAGTATCACTGCTCTTGGTAGTATCACTGATATTTAATAAGCTTATGTATCGGCCTCACGGCCTTCTTCAGAGCTTTTGTGAATTTTTTAAAATGTGCACCCTTATGTAGACCTAGCCCCGCCCACATCCGCTCCACACATCGAATGGGGTTGGAGGAGAAGGAAAAACATAAGTGCTACCAAATATAACAATATGCATATCATAAATATTCAAATAAAGTGTGTAAATAAGACGTATTAAACACGTCTGAAAAACCACAATGAGGACATAGGAAGTTTTATTTGATCCTTTAGGAAATAATGTCTGGAGGGTGAAAATCCCCAAACATTCTCTTTTATTCAGAGTATTATTGATATCACCTCCCTTGTCTGATATCTTAACTTTCTCTATGCCACAAAATCTCAAGGTAGAAATGTCAGGCTTTAGGTCATTAAAATGTACTGCGACTGGATAATCCCTGTCGTTTCTCCTGATTTAACTTTTATGTTCACTAATTCTCTGTTTGAGAGAACGAGAGGTTCATGAGCTGAAATAAAATATCTCAGGATGGTTCCATATGCACCAAAAGCTTATTTCTCTGTTTACATCCTTGTTAGTGAGTATTTCTCCTTTGTCAAGATAATCTATCCACCTGACAGGTGTGGCATATCAAGAAGCTGATTAAACAGCATGATCTTTACACAGGTGCACCTTGTGCCAGGGACAATAACAAGGCCACTTTAAAATGTGCAGTTTTGTCACACAACACACTGCCACAGATGTCTCAAGTTTTGAGGGAGCGTGGAATTGGCATGCTGACTGCAGGAATGTCACCCGGAACTGTTGCCAGGGAATTGAATGTTCATTTCTCTATCATAAGCCGCCTCCAATGTCATTTTCGAGAATTTGGCAGTACGTCCAACCGACCTCACAACCGCCGACCACATGTAACTACACCAGCCCAGGACCTCCACATCCGGCTTCTTTACCTGCGGGATCATCTGAGACCAGCCACCCAGACAGCTGATGAAACTGAGGAGTATTTCTGTCTGTAATAAAGCACTTTTGTTGGCAAAAACTCATTCTGATTTGAGCCAGGCCCACCCATGGTTGCGGCCCTGCCCAGTCGTGTGAAATCCATAGATTACGGCATATTTAATTAATTTAAATTCACTGATTTCCTTATATAAATTGTAACTCAGTTCAGTGTAATATACGTGCAGTATGTTTCCATGCATGTAGGTCTAGTGTCCTAAGTCAAGTTATCACTAATCGGAAAGTCTCCACAAATATGAATATAAATGAAGTCACACAGAAAATGGAATAATATTTCTGTACAATTGACAACCCCTTAAAGTACCTCATTACAACCTGAAAACACCAATCTTGAGCCTTAGAAAGTTTCCAGAACCTCAATAAGTGACATTCGAGAAAAGAGCCCGTTCGGTCGTTTGGCCAAATTATGTGGTACTGTAGTTTACATTCAAGCAACAAAACATTTTCCAAGGTTGTGATTAGCAAGGTATGTGAAAATGGGTATTAAGAACGCACCAGTGGGTAATGAGGCAGTAGGATTGGTTCACGCACCGTGTAATTTGTCAAACAGGCTGGTGTGACAGACAGTAAGACTGTCTTCACAGAATGGAAGTGACGGGTCTACTTGTAAAGGAGTTTTAAACTGAAGACAATCGTTCATTTGCTGCTTTAACAAGACTGTTACTTCCTCTTCCATGTTGCAAGTAATGTGCTGTCTGTCATTGTTCTCCAGAAATAAGAAATTACAATGGTTGAACGTGCGTCTGAGCTCGATCAGTTATCATTTCTCTTCTTTTTTGTTTAGAAACAGTAGCGGTCCGGCTGGGGGGGGGGTCCAAAGAAGTCATGAGTGCACTTGATCCCGTAGAGGCCCCGCAACCCACAATCCAACGGGAAATGATCGTGTCGACACTCTGTGGGCACCAAAAAACAAGTATGCTTTGTGACTGACCATCAGTGGGACATCGCTCACATTGCACCCTGACCTCTCTGGAGAAGCCAGGATAGGGGTTAAATATGACTGTTGTCATAACCGAATGAAATATTGTTGGCATGAGGAGACGTGCTTGTTCTTGCCCTTGGATATACAGTATTTGATTGTTTTCTCAGGCTTCACACACGCCAGAGAAATCGATTGGATATTGAAGTAATCTTCATGACAGTTGGTGGTATTTCATGTATCATGACACATCAGCAAGTCTAAAACCTTTCTCTCTCTCTCTTTTTCCCTCAGCATACGTCATTGGTGAGGTCCGGCTGCCTGATGAGAGAGCACTACTCAACCCCAAGGACCTCTCCCTGGTTGCAGTCAAGCTAGAGGCAGTCGAAGACCGAGAGAGAGGCTTTGTCTCCTCCTCCCTCCTTTCCTTCGTCCGCCTCACTTCACCACCCCATTTTCTGCTTGAGTTGGTCCCGTTAGTGTTTCAAAACTGTTTCTCCAACGCTTTTTCAAGAAACTCAGACTGTTTTCCAAAGCAGAAGCAGCGCCACAGCCCTCCCACCAGAACGAGGTGATGGGAAGTGTGCGAGCCAACCGCTACAGCATAGTGTCAACCGAGGAGCACGGTATGAAGTTGGCCACCGTGGCAGTGCCCAACGGGTATGGGAATGGCAAGGGCAAGGTGCACACGCGGCACCAGCCCCAGAGCCGCTTCGTCAAGAAGGACGGTCACTGCAATGTGCAGTTCATCAATGTGTCCGAGAAAGGACAGCGTTACCTCGCTGACATCTTCACGACATGCGTGGACATCCGCTGGCGGTGGATGTTTGTCATCTTCTGCCTTGCCTTCCTCCTGTCGTGGCTGTTCTTCGGCTGCGTCTTTTGGCTGGTCGCCATCTTCCACGGGGACTTGGAGAACGGCTCTCAGAAGTGCGTCTCCAACGTGAGCAGTTTCACTGCAGCCTTCCTGTTTTCCATCGAGACCCAGACCACCATCGGCTACGGCTACCGCTACGTCACCGACGAGTGTCCTGTGGCGGTCTTCATGGTGGTCTTCCAGAGCATTGTGGGCTGCATTATCGACGCCTTCATCATCGGCGCCGTCATGGCCAAGATGGCCAAGCCCAAGAAGAGGAACGAGACGCTGGTGTTCAGCCACAACGCTACAGTGGCCATGAGGGACAACAAGCTGTGTCTGATGTGGCGCGTGGGCAACCTGAGGAAAAGCCACCTGGTGGAGGCCCACGTGCGTGCCCACCTCCTCAAGTCGCGCACCACTGCAGAAGGGGAGTTCATCCCTCTGGACCAGATGGACATTGATGTGGGCTTCGACAGCGGAGTCGACCGTATCTTCCTGGTGTCGCCCATCACCATCGTCCACGAGATCGACGAGGACAGCCCATTCTATAACATGAGCAAGCAAGAGCTGGAGACGTCTGAGTTCGAGATCGTGGTGATCCTGGAAGGGATGGTGGAGGCCACGGCCATGACCACCCAGTGCCGCAGCTCCTACCTGGCCAGCGAGATCCTGTGGGGCCACCGCTTCGAGCCGGTGCTCTTCGAGGAGAAGAGCTACTACAAGGTGGACTACTCTCGTTTTCATAAGACTTACGAGGTTCCCAGTACCCCGCTGTGCAGTGCCAGAGACCTGGCCGAGAAAAAATACATCCTGTCCAGCTCCAACTCCTTCTGTTACGAGAACGAGGTGGCGCTGACTAACAAAGAGGAGATGGACGAGGGGAACGGGGGTAGCGTGGGCCCAGATGTAACCCAGACAGACAATATGTCAGACTCAGAGCATCACCAGGCCACTGTGCCACTAGAGTCCAGGCCCCTGAGACGAGAATCTGAAATATGACTGTGCAGAGACTGCAGATCACCTCACAGAGAAGAAGATTCTGATTATAGAATCCCATCTAGTTGTTATAAATGGCACATTGAGCTGAGCTGGGCCTAGTGTAAAGGACATTGAGCTGAGCTGGACATTGGGTAAAGGACATTGAGCTGAGCTGGACATTGGGTAAAGGACATTGAGCTGACCTGGGCCTTGGGTGAAGGACAGGTTCATGCCGACGGTACTGCTGTGGGAAGGGGATAGCTGGGGACTTGTAACTTTTTTTAAACAATGTAATTGCATATTACAGCAAGCACAGCACTATGAAATACGTGCAGATAGGAAGGAAAACTTTCTTGAAAAAGGTTCCCACAAGAAAATGAAATGTATGTATCACTTTAGCATCTATGTATAGAAATGAATGTGCATCTGTATAACATATTGGAATGGGTGTTAGCTACGATGACTTGAAAATAGCAGGCATGTCTCTCTGTTTATCTGTCCAGCAAATCATGAACAAGATGAGAACAACGGTTGTATTTCTATTGTCTGCCTTGTAGTATATAAAACAAATGCTGCTATAATCAAATTCTCTACTTTCTCGTTTCAGAGAAACTCGAAGGGGAAAACTTGCAAAGATGCCTACCCATAGAGTAACAGAGAGATTTAGAAAGTTCTGCTCTGTGAAAACCAAATATTATTTTTATTTAGCTAATTTGCACTTTGAATTGATCCTGGGCACCCAGCTCCAAAGTACTCTAAAGTTTCGGAATGTTAATCCAAACAATTAAAGATGCAGTACAGCTTTGCAACGAAACCTTTTGCAGTGAATGCAAACTGTTTTAGCCTTTGAATAGACCGTCGTGTTGCAGTCAACTGGTGATCTTTGGTGAATTACATCCAAGGAAATGTAGCTCAATGTAGAGAGACATTCCTACTATCGGAGAAAACATACTATGCAGCCATTGTAAAGTAGTGCAATAAAAACTGGATCCAATGATCAATTAGAGAAATGTTTCTGAACTATTAGCCTTCATCCATACTGTACGTATCCAAAGCAGATATATGGTCATGTTGTATGTGCTGTTGGTAATGAGCCGGTCTCTTAACAGACGCACAACATAACGTACATGAAAGGGTCGTGCAATGCTGGTCAAATCAATAGAAACTTGCCTGTTTTGTTCGAAGGAAATTAGCAGGGTGGTATTAGTATTCGAAAGTGAAGCAGAACTGAACAAACAACACCGACAAGACAAGGGAGGAGGGAAAATTAGCATACGAATGTTCTTTTAAAAAAAGTGCTGCTACGTTGTTGCATTTTGTAGGGTTTGATAACAGAAGACGCCAATTATTATTATTATTATTATTATTATTATTATTATTATTATAATTATGTGTCTCATCCATTTGTTATAAGTGGTAGAATTAGAGTATATTTGAAGTATTTTTTTTTTTTTAAATCAAGACAAAATATTTATTTTCTAACCCGTGTATACAGTGTAGATGTTGCTAGAACTTAATTAATCAATATCACCGTGGTAACCGTCATGATAAACACAGTTATATGGCCCTTATGATGCCCGGGCTTCTGTAAGGTTTTTCCATCGTTTTCATATTCAAAGCTAAACATACAAGCCAGGTTCTAGGCCCTAGATGAGACCAGTAGCATGTTGTTAAGGCGAGATGTTCAGAACATAACAGTGTTACAATACTTCTCTTTTTTAAAATTTTAAGTAAAACAACAAAACATCCATTTTTTTTCATAGTACTTTACAATCGTCCACTATTCTGCCATCACAAAAATAGCACATCTTCACTTATAGGCTCTTTAAATAAGGAGGGAATAAAAGACAGTACATATACCCCTCTGTCATACCCTATCTTTGCTGTTCATGCATTCATATTTATATCCAGAGTAGGTCTATGGATTGCCATGCCTTGTTAGCAAATATCATTTTATTTTTCATTATAAGTTCTTTGTTGTTTTAACTAAGGAATCTTGGATTGGACAACATGGTTTAATAAGCCAACAGTACTGTATCCCAGGCATGTTAATAAGGGTTATTGAAAGCCTGTAGAGTTTGCATTATGACAAATCTTTCTCCTATTTCTTTATTTTGAATCAACGGTTAAAGGCCGTTAGGCTACAATGACCCGTTTCTTGTACATAGAACCCCGCCCTCCCTGTTCCAGTCATTTTCTATCAGAGTCTTCCAGTTGTACTGCAGAACAACGGAATGTACAGAGTTTTATATTATTCATAATATTATTGTTATTATTATTGTACAAGCGATTTATTATATTGTTCTTTTTTTCAATAAAACCTCAATGATCAATTGCAGTTCTGTTCATACCAGCCATGAATAGGCTGGTATTTGGGATGCAGATATGGAAAAATCCAGAATTCGCCAAAGCCCAGTGGGTCAGCTCTGGTAGAGTATGGTTTGAAGGGACTCTGTAGGGGTGAGTGGGGTAAGTTGAGCCATTTTTTACATTCAGCATCACTCCGTCAAGGGAAATATAGTATTGTTTCATTGTGTATCCATGGATATAATCAGAAAATGGTCTCTTGGTATGCGATAAGTTGAGCTGCCTACACATTTCTATACTGAATGAAATATTACCACTATCTTAATATAACCATGTATATCTTTATTTCCTAAACATAATTAAACACAATTCTTAATCATTTTAAGCATATTTTAACACCTAACAAGAACTTTTGACTCTTTAAAACACTTTAGCATGGGCCAGGCCCTGTTGTAACCTCATATCCCAGTGATAATGCCTTGCACTTCAATTACCTTAACTTCCCTTTGGCTCAACCATTGGCTCAATTTACCCCATGGCAATTGGCTCAACTTACCCCAAGACAAACATGTTGACTATATTAGCCAATAGCTAAAAGATGCATTTTCATGCAAGTTTTAGGACCTCATATTGAAGCGTATAGAGATCACAACTGACATGTAGAACAATCTTAAAATTATCTACTTTGGTTTAGTTACAAGCATCATGAGACTTGCTTGGCACAAGAAACATGAGCAATTTACATAAGACTGGAGGAAATTTTAGATTTTTGGTTCCAAACGCCGTGTCTTTGTGAAACACAGAGTAGGTTAACGGAAGATCTCCGCGTGTGTGGTTCCAACCGTGAAGCATGGAGGAGGAGGTGGGGGTGCTTTGCTGGTGACACTGTCTGTAATTTATTTAGAATTCAATACACACTTAACCAGCATGGCTACCACAGCATTCTGCAGTGACACACCATCCCATCTGGTTTGCACTTAGTGGAACTATCATTTGTTTTTCAACAGGACAATGACCCAAAACACACCTCCAGGCGGTGTAAGGGCTATTTCACCAAATAGAGTGATTGAGCGTGGCATTAGGTGACCTGGCCTCTACAATCACCCGACCTCAACCCAATTGAGATGGTTTGGGATGAGTTGGACCGCAGAGCGAAGGAAAAGCAGCCAACAATTGCTCAGCATATTTGGGAACTCCTTCAAGACTGTTGGAAAAGCATTCCAGGTGAAGCTGGTTGAGAGAATTCCAAGAGGTTGGAAAGCTGTCATCAAGCCAAAAGGTGGCTACTTTGAAGAATCTAAAATCTAAAACACTTTTTTGGTGACTACATTAATACATATGTGTTATTTCATAGTTTTGATGTCTTCACTATTATTCTACATTGTAGAAAATAGTAAAAATTAAAGAAAAACCCTTGAATTAGTAGGTGTTCAAATTTTCACTGGTACTGTACATATTTGCAACTCTGTGGGGAGTGGGGGAGCAGGTCTGCCTATTCAGCAGTGTGGGGGTAGAAGCTATTGGTTAGTTTTTACTTGATGCTCCTATACTGCCTGCGTCAAGTGTCGACCCGTCGTTCAGGGCCGCTGGAGCAGAGCCCCACCACATATCAGTTTGCAAACAATGTTTAAAAACAACTATCATTGAGTTAATAAAGCCGCATACAAATATTCTATTTTTTTTGCTTTTTTGAGTAAGGCAGCTCCAAAATTCAGATGTTTCAGCCTAGCTCAGTCAATCAATTAATCAATCAAATGTATTTATAAAGTCATTTTTACATCAGCCGATGTCACAAAGTGCTATACAGAAACCCACCCTAAAACCCCAAACAGCAAGAATCGCAGATGTAGAAGCATGGTGGCTAGGAAAAAAAAGAAAGGCAGGAACCTAGGAAGAAACCTAGAGAGGAACCTGGCTCTGAGGGGTGGCCAGTCCTCTTCTGGCTGTGACGATGGGAGATTATAACAGTACATGGCCAAGATGTTCAAACATTCATAGATGACCAGCAGGGTCAAACAATAATAATCACAGTGGTTGTAGAGGGTGCAACAGATCAGCACCTCAGGATAAAATGTCAGTTGGCTTTTCATAGCCGATCATGCAGAGTTAGAGACAGCAGGTGCGGTAGAGAGATAGTGAAAAACAGCAGGTCCGGGATAAGATAGCATGTCCGGTGAAAAGGTCAGGGTTCCATAGCCGCAGGCAGAACAGTTGAAACTGGAGCAGCAGCACGGCCAGGTGGACTGGGGACAGCAAGGAGTCATCAGGCCAGGTAGTCCTGAGGCATGGTCCTAGGCTCAGGTTCTCCAAGAAAAGAGAGAAAGAGAGAGAATTAGAGGGAGCATACTTAAATTCACACAGGACACCGGATAAAGACAGGAGAAATACTCCAGAAATAACAGACTGGCCCTAGCCCCCCGACACATAAACTACTGCAGCATAAATGCTGGTGGCTGAGACAAGACGGGTCGGGAGACACTGTGGCCTCGTCCGACAATACCCCCGGACAGGGCCAACCAGGCAGGGTATAACCCCACCCATTTTGCCAAAGCACAGACCCCACACCACTAGAGGGATATCTTCAACCACCAACTTACTACCCTGAGACAAGGCCACGTATAGCCCACGAAGATCTCCCCCACGGCATAAACCCGAGGCAGGCACCAACCCGGACAGGAAGATCACGTCAGTGACTCAACCCACTCAAGTGATGCTTTCCTCCTAGGGACGGCATGGAAGAAAGCCAGTAAGCCAGTGACTCAGCCCCCGTAATAGGGTTAGAGGCAGAGAATCCCAGTGGAGAGAGGGGAACCGGCCAGGCAGAGACAGCAAGGGTGGTTTGTCGCTCCAGTGCCTTTCCGTTCACCTTCACACCCCTGGGCCAGACTACACTTACTCATAGGACCTACTGAGGAGATGAGTCTTCAAGAAATACTTGAAGGTCGAGACCAAGTCTGAGTCTCTCACATGGATAGGCAGACCATTCCATAAAAATTGAGCTCTATAGGAGAAAGCCCTGCCTCCAGCTTAGAAATTCTAGGAACAATAATGAGGCCTGCGTCTTGTGACCGTAGCGTATGTGTACTGTAGGTATGTATGGCAGGACCAAATCAGAAAGATAGGTGGGAGCAAGCCCATGTAATGTTTGTAGGTTAGCAGTAAAACCTTGAAAACAGCCCTTGCCTTGACAGGAAGCCAGAGGCTAGCACTGGAGTAATATTCTAGTCAAGATTCTAGCAGCCGTGTTTAGCACTAACTGAAATGTATTTAGTGTTTTATCCGGGTATCCGGAAAGTAGAACATTGCAGTAGTTGTAACGGTTTTCTTGAGTTGAATGAGAGGCGGACCAAAACGCAGCGTGGTTATTATTCATGGTTCTTTAATCAAGAAACTATACATGAATAGACTATATTAGTGGCAATATTAGTAGATGGAAAAAAGCAGTCCTTGAAAAAGTCTTGATATGTTCGTCAAAAGAGAGATCAGGGTCCAGAGTAACACCGAGGTCCTTCACAGTTTTGTTTGAGACGACTGTTCAGCCATCAAGATGAATTGTCAGATCCAACAGAAGATTTATTTGTTTCTTGGGACCTACAACTGGCATCTCTATTTTGTCAGAGTTTAAAAGTAAAACATTTGCCGTCTTCCACTTCCTTATGCCTGAAACACAGGCTTCCAGGAAGGGAGGGACATTTTGGGGCTTCACCATGTTTCATCGAAAGCTACAGCTGTGTATTGTCAGCATAGCAGTGAAAATTAACATTATGTTTCAGAATGACATCACCAAGAGGTTAAATATACAGTGAAAACAATAGTGGTCATAAAACAAAACCTTGAGGAACACCAAAATGAACAGTTGATTTGAGTTGAGTTGAGTTGATCTAAACCACGCCAGAACTTGTCCGTGTAGACAAATTTGGGTTTCCAATCTCTCCAAAAGAATGCGGTGATCGATGGTATCAAAAGCAGCACTGAGGTCTAGGAGCACGAGGAGAGATGCAGAGCCTTGGTCTGACGCCATTAAAAAAAGGTAATTTACCACCTTCACGAGTGCAGTCTCAGTGCTATGATGGGGTCTAAAACCAAACTGAAGCATTTCATATACATTGTTTGTCTTCAGGAAGGCAATGAGTTGCTGCGCAAAATGTTTGAGATGAATGGGAGATTCGATATAGGCTGATAGTTTTTAATATTTTCTGAGCTAAGTTTTTGCTTTTTCAAGAGAGGCTTTATGACTGCCACTTTTAGTGAGCTTGGTACACATCCGGTGGATAGGAGGCCGTTTATTATGTTCAACATAGAATGGCCAAGCACAGGAAGCAGCTCTTTCAATAGTTTAGTTGGAATATGGTCCAGTATGCAGCTTGAAAGTTTAGAGGCCATGACTATTTTCATCAATGTGTCAAGAGATAAAATATTTTTTTTAAATTGAGTGTCTCCCTTGATCCTTAGTCCTTGCAGTGTTATGAGCGTCTCTCTGTATCCTAGGTCCTGGCAGAGTTGTGCAGACTCAGGACAACTGAGCTTTGGAGAAATACGCAGATTTAAAGAGGAGACCATAATTTGCTTTCTAATGATCATGATCTTTTCGTCGAAGAAGTTCATGAATTTATCACTGCTGAAGTAAAAGCCATTCTCTCTTGGGGAATGCTGCTTTTAAGTTAGCTTTATTCTCCTGAATTAAGTTGGAAAAATAGGATGATTGAGCAGCAGTGAGGGCTCTTTGATACTGCACGGTACTGTCTTTCCAAGCTAGTCGGAAGACTTCCAGTTTGGTGTGACGCCATTTCCGTTCCAATTTTCTGGAAGCTTGTATTTTCTGTATACCAGGGAGCTAGTTTCTTATGAAAAATATGTTTAGTTAATAAGGGTGCGACTGCAACTAGGGTATTACGCAAGGTTAAATGGAGTTTCTCAGTTAAGTGGGTATGTCACGACTTCCGCCGAAGTAAGGTCCTCTCCTTGTTCAGGTGGCGCTCGGCGTCGCTGGGCTTCTATCAATCCACTTTTCATTTTCCATATGTTTTGTCTTGTTTTTCCTCACACCTGGTTTTAATTCCCTCAATTACTTGTTGTATATTTAACCCTCTGTTCCCCCCATGTCTTTGTGTGGGATTGTTTATTGTAGTGCTTGTGCACGTTCCCCGTGAGCGTACGATGGGTTATTTTTGTGCCTATTTATCTTGTTGTTCTGAATTTATAGCACAGCTTTTGATGATCCTTGGTTGGGGTCTGAGCACATTATTTATTGCCAATCCGAACATAACAAAATGGTGGTCCAATGGTCCAGTATTATGAGGAAAAACATTAAGATCCACAATATTAGGTCCAAACTAGGTCCAGAGCATGACTATGTCAGTGAGTAGGTCTGGAGACATGTTGGGCGATGATGGCTCTGAAAGCTTTTTGGAGTGGGTCTGTGGACTTTTCCATCTTTTCCACATCCCAGAAGGCCTGTAAACAGTATCTAAAAAAAAGTGATTGAGTAGCCTGCATAGATTTCATGACTAGAAGCTCAAAAGATGAAAACACAGTAATTGTTTGGGGGGTAAATTGAAATTTGCTATCGTAAATGTTAGCAACAAATCCGCTTTTGTGGGATACACGGGGTTATGGTCACTAGCGTAACCAGGAGGAGAGGCCTCAGTTAACATAGCACATTCCTCATGTTTAAGCCATGTTTCCGTCAGGCCAATCACATCAAGATTATGATCAGTGATTAGTTAATTGACTATAACTGTATTGGAAGTGGGGGATCTTACATTAACTAGACCTATTATGAGAGTTGAGATTTCACCGTCTCTTTCAATAATGACAGGAATGGGGGAGGTCTTTATTCCAGTGAGATTGCTAAGGCGAACAACGCCATGTTTAGTTCTGCCCAACCTAGATCGAGGCACAGACACGGTCTCAATGGTAATAGCTGGCTAACAGCCTGCTGCCTGGCCTGCACCCTATTTCATTGTGGAGCAGCCAACGAAAAATACAGAGCATAGGGGTTGGTAATATTCTCTAGTTGCACCGTGATTGGCTCAGTGTTCTGTCACTCATAGGGACACTATGTGATGAGCTAGAATATTCAAGCCCCTTGTGTGCTCAGGTAGATGTACATTAGAAGTGCCCATCAAGAAGGCCTAAGGTCATTGGCCACAGATAAAATGCCGTAGCATTGATTGGAATGATCATGTGAACTTTCAAAATCTTAGCTAGTGGGTTGGACAAGCCGTCACGATCATGAATTACACATTACACAACGAGTTGGAAATCACAACTTCAACAATGAGTGGTTTGGAAGGAATCAGTGGCTAACTGCTAGCGTTGAAAAGCAAAAACTTGGAAATGGGAAATCAAAGACCCCAGTGAATTCAAAACAACTGTAAACTCTGAAAATTCCAATCTCTGACTGGGAAAATCCAACTCGGAATTTCCAAGTCTGGAACTCTGGCCTCTTTCTGGAGCTCCAACCTGAAGATCATTGGCATCATTTCACTTTGTTTTTTTTTCAGAGCTTCTAGTAGTCTTGAAAGCACCATAAATCCAGAGAATGACAGACTTTGATGACAAAGTTTGAAGACAAAATTTGCCCACAAGAAGGACGGCCGTGCCATCTTCCTGTTAAAGTGAGCACAGCACAAGGTCCAAAATTGTCTTGTAAGCTTTGCAAGTTGGGACTTCAGGTCATCCCTAACAGTTGGGACTTTAGGTAGGCCCTAAGAGTTTGGACTTTAGGTAGGCCCTAACAGTTGGGACTTTAGGTCGGCCCTAACAGTTGGGACTTTAGGTAGGCCCTAAGAGTTTGGACTTTAGGTAGGCCCTAACAGTTGGGACTTTAGGTCGGCCCTAAGAGTTTGGACTTTAGGTAGGCCCTAACAGTTGGGACTTTAGGTCGGCCCTAACAGTTTGGACTTTAGGTAGGCCCTAACAGTTGGGACTTTAGGTCGGCCCTAACAGTTTGGACTTTAGGTAGGCCCTAACAGTTTGGACTTTAGGTCGGCCCTAAGAGTTTGGACTTTAGGTAGGCCCTAACAGTTGGGACTTTAGGTCGACCCTAACAGTTTGGACTTTAGGTAGGCCCTAACAGTTTGGACTTTAGGTAGGCCCTAACAGTTGGGACTTTAGGTCGGCCCTAAGAGTTTGGACTTTAGGTAGGCCCTAACAGTTGGGACTTTAGGTCGGCCCTAACAGTTTGGACTTTAGGTCGGCCCTAAGAGTTTGGACTTTAGGTAGGCCCTAACAGTTGGGACTTTAGGTCGGCCCTAAGAGTTTGGACTTTAGGTAGGCCCTAAGAGTTTGGACTTTAGGTAGGCCCTAACAGTTGGGACTTTAGGTCGGCCCTAACAGTTGGTACTTTAGGTAGGCCCTAACAGTTTGGACTTTAGGTAGGCCCTAACAGTTGGGACTTTAGGTAGGCCCTAACAGTTTGGACTTTAGGTAGGCCCTAACAGTTTGGACTTTAGGTAGGCCCTAACAGTTGGGACTTTAGGAAGAGCCCTAACAGTTTGAACTTTAGGTAGGCCCTAACAGTTGGGACTTTAGGTAGGCCCTAACAGTTTGGACTTTAGGTAGGCCCTAACACTTGGGACTTTAGGTAGGCCCTAACAGTTTGGACTTTAGGTAGGCCCTAACAATTGGGACTTTAGGTAGGCCCTAACAGTTTGGACTTTAGGTAGGCCCTAACAGTTGGGACTTTAGGTAGGCCCTAACAGTTTGGACTTTAGGTAGGCCCTAACAGTTGGGACTTTAGGTCGGCCCTAACAGTTTGGACTTTAGGTAGGCCCTAACAGTTGGGACTTTAGGTAGGCCCTAACAGTTGGGACTTTAGGTAGGCCTAACAGTTTGGACTTTAGGTAGGCCCTAACAGTTTGGACTTTAGGTAGGCCCTAACAGTTGGGACTTTAGGTAGGCCCTAACAGTTGGGACTTTAGGTAGGCCCTAACAGTTGGGACTTTAGGTAGGCCCTAACAGTTGGGACTTTAGGTAGGCCCTAACAGTTGGGACTTTAGGTAGGCCCTAACAGTTTGGACTTTAGGTAGGCCCTAACAGTTGGGACTTTAGGTAGGCCCTAACAGTTGGGACTTTAGGTAGGCCCTAACAGTTGGGACTTTAGGTAGGCCCTAACAGTTTGGACTTTAGGTAGGCCCTAACAGTTTGGACTTTAGGTAGGCCCTAACAGTTTGGACTTTAGGTAGGCCCTAACAGTTTGGACTTTAGGTAGGCCCTAACAGTTGGGACTTTAGGTAGGCCCTAACAGCTGGGACTTTAGGTAGGCCCTAACAGTTTGGACTTTAGGTAGGCCCTAACAGTTGGGACTTTATGTAGGCCCTAACAGTTTGTGGGCACCGTTTGTCACCATTATAGTGCAATCAATGTATTGTTTGCTGTCGTGTTGTGCAATGGCTTCGCTGGCATGCAACGAAAAAAAAACAAATTTTGTTTGCCCCACCAGGATTTACATGCTAATATCGCCTGAGTGATGGGAGCGGGGAGAACAGGCCGTGGCTCGGGTGGCTGAGGTCCTTGATGATCTTCTTGGCTTTCCTGCGACACCTGGTGTTGTAGGTGTGCTGAAGGGCAGGCGGTGTGCACCTAAGCTGAGCTCACAAACCTCTGTAGAGCCTTGCGGTCATCAGCATCGGAGTTGTCGTACAAATGCTTTCAATGGTGCTCCTGTAGAACACTGTGATTGCCCTCTGGGAAAGGCCAAATTTCTTCAGACTAATGAGGTTGAAGAGTCGCTGTCGTGCAGGGAGAGGTTGTTTACCTGGTACCACACCATCAGAGAGCTTACCTCCTCTCTGTAGGCTGTCTCATTGCTGTTGGTAATCAGGCCGACTATTGTCGTGTCGTCAGCAAACTTGATGATGAAGTTGGAACTGTGTGAGACCATGCAGTCGTGGGTATACAGGAAGTGCAGGAGGGGAGGGGCCCTCGTGTTGAGGATCAGTATGGAGGAGGTAATATTATCTACTCCCTGACGAAGGCCATGCAGCCGAAACGCGTAGTTTAAAATAAAACTTTGTTTCTATTGAACATGCCATACTAATAAAGGCATTTTAATCAATTATATGAAGAGTGCCTTGGTCCTCCTTTCTTTTTGATGACCAATTTACCCCTTTTACCAAAGAGCACCTTCTATCTACCAAAATGTACTATTGTGTACCTTAGTAGCGCTTCCCTCCCTCCTCGTTCTACTAGTGTGCATAGTCACTTTACCCCTACCTATATGTACATATCACCTCAATTTACCTCGAATAACCTGTATCCCGCACATTGAGTCAGTACTGGTATCCCTGTACATACAGTATCCTCGTTATTGTTATTTTATTGTGTTACTTTTTTCTTTCTTTAGTATATTTTATTTTATATAATTTATTTATATCAAATATTTTCCTGCTGACTTAAAACAAATCTGCATTGTTGGTTAAGGGCTTGTAAGTAAGTCTACCTACACCTGTTGTATTCAGCGCATGTGATATGGCCCGTCAGGAAGTTCGATACCCAGTTGCACAGGGAGGTGTTCAGGGCCAGAGCCGTGAGCTTTGTGGTATGCTCAGAGGGTAATATGGTTTTGAAGGAGAGCTGCAGTTGATGAACAGCATCCTCACATATGCATTCTTTTTGTCCAGGTGGTTAAGGGCAGTGTGCAGTGCGATTGCATCGTCTGCGGATCTGTCAGGGCGGTAGGCAAATTGGAGAGGGTTGAGTATGTCAGGGAGGGAGGATTTGATGTGTTCTTTGACTAGCCTCTCAAAGCATGTTGTCTCTCTGGTTTCCAAACTACAGCTACTGTAACTGTAAGACAATTAGAATTGATTGTTATATTTCAAGTATGACCAGAGGTCAGACTTTGGGCTACTTCTCAATCCTCCACAGTATCAAGTGTTTTTCTTGCTGATTTCTCTCTACATTTACATTGAGTGCAAAATTGAGTTTTGGTCTCCAAAGGATATTCAACAATTTAATAATTTTACGTTTCAAACACAGTCAGTTTCTTTCAATGGTCTCTTCAAAACAGACCATTTTATACTTTCAGGGAAATACGCATTGATACATCTCCAGGTTAAGTTTCCATAGCAACATTTTAGTGTTCTACGTTGTAGCATACACAATCATATACACACATGAAACAATCAGCTCACCCAGGTTGGGGTGCCCAAGGAGGAGGAGAGTAGATCTCAGTGTAAACTTTACCAGTGCTATTACGCACAATACATAAAGGGAATAAACAGGCATTCTATTTCCCAGATGAAATAGTCTCACAGTGATCAAAAAACAGCAACAATAATATTTGTTACAGATTAAAATGATTCAGAATTTGAGAAAAAATTAACCCTAATTCTCACGTGAGCCTATCAGTGCATCTGTA
Source organism: Oncorhynchus nerka (assembly GCF_034236695.1). Classification (NCBI taxonomy): domain Eukaryota; kingdom Metazoa; phylum Chordata; class Actinopteri; order Salmoniformes; family Salmonidae; genus Oncorhynchus; species Oncorhynchus nerka. The sequence continues at coordinate 39,627,830 of NC_088411.1, forward strand.
TCCTTGGATTAGAGGGGTGCAGGGAGCACTATTATAATGAGCTCAGACTGACACGCCTATTGATACACCTACTGCCCCAACACATGTAAAGTGTTGGTCCCATGCTTCACATACCACTGTGTTTTTCTTGTTGACTATCCAGGCAATCAACATGAAGCTGATTCTTGGTTTATGGATGGAGAGTAAAAATGGAGATAGACAAATGGATCAAATTCAACATTCACTCCAATCTGTATGGGAATGGTAAACAATTTATGTATATCTTATGAGCACATACTGGCAATGTTTGGATGTAGCTTTCCTATCTTCCAATCTGGGTCTGCTAGCTAAATATATTAGCTAAGATAGCTTGATGTGAGTGGTAGTTAGCTAGGTAGCTTAGCTAATGTCAATGCAAGCTGTACGAACACTTGGCCCCTAAGCCCTTTATCAAGTGGACACTTGCTGATTTGTTCAATAGTGATCCCTTGAGTCTGCAAGCATTTTGGCCAAAATTGTTTTGAGACGATGGGCACTCAACGTCCCAACAATATTCCAAAATGTTCAATCCTTTCACAAGCATTGTCTCCCATGACCTGTCTCGTAGCACGAGTCACTATGAAACACGGGCACTCAGGCAGACACAGACACACACTCCGATAGACAGTGAGAATGTTGTAAAAACAAAATGACAACTAGCTTGCAAAGTGCCATTATAGTTGACAAAGAGTAAACAGATCTTTCCTTTGTAGAACAGAACGTATAAGTCAGACAGATAAGATGTGGTTTGTTCTGTATTCATCCCATGTATTAACTGATAGGCTACTATAGCTAAAGATACTAAAGATACTCTTTGATAAAGCCGTTGCTAATGGGATCAATGCAGGATAAATCACTGTTTGAAGAGGTTTACGAGGATAAGGCACATCTGTTCTAATTCATGTTGATAGCTTTGCTATTGTCTCTTGGATTGTTTCGAAGAACGTATTTCCCCAACTACTTACAAATTATGTTTGCAATGTAAATAGTAAAGCTATGTAACTTCTTATCAACAGGTGTAAGTTGTAAGGTGCGTTTGTAGGTAAGGTGTAAGGTGTAAGTTGTAAGGTGCGTTTGTAGGTAAGGTGTAAGGTGCGTTTGTACGTAAGGTGTAATGTGTAAGTTGTAAGGTGCGTTTGTAGGTAAGGTGTAATGTGTAAGTTGTAAGGTGCGTTTGTAGGTAAGGTGTAAGGTGTAAGTTGTAAGGTGCGTTTGTAGGTAAGGTGTAAGGTGTAAGTTGTAAGGTGCGTTTGTAGGTAAGGTGTAATGTGTAAGTTGTAAGGTGTAAGGTGCGTTTGTAGGTAAGGTGTAAGGTGTAAGTTGTAAGGTGCGTTTGTAGGTAAGGTGTAAGGTGTAAGTTGTAAGGTGCGTTTGTAGGTAAGGTGTAAGGTGTAAGTTGTAAGGTGCGTTTGTAGGTAAGGTGTAAGGTGTAAGTTGTAAGGTGCGTTTGTAGGTAATGTGTAAGGTGTAAGTTGTAAGGTGTAAGGTGCGTTTGTAGGTAAGGTGTAAGTTGTAAGTTGTAAGGTGCGTTTGTAGGTAAGGTGTAAGGTGTAAGTTGTAAGGTGCGTTTGTAGGTAAGGTGTAAGGTGTAAGTTGTAAGGTGCGTTTGTAGGTAAGGTGTAATGTGTAAGTTGTAAGGTGTAAGGTGCGTTTGTAGGTAAGGTGTAAGGTGTAAGTTGTAAGGTGCGTTTGTAGGTAAGGTGTAATGTGTAAGTTGTAAGGTGCGTTTGTAGGTAAGGTGTAAGGTGTAAGTTGTAAGGTGCGTTTGTAGGTAAGGTGTAAGGTGTAAGTTGTAAGGTGCGTTTGTAGGTAAGGTGTAAGGTGTAAGTTGTAAGGTGTAAGGTGCGTTTGTAGGTAAGGTGTAAGTTGTAAGTTGTAAGGTGCGTTTGTAGGTAAGGTGTAAGGTGTAAGTTGTAAGGTGCGTTTGTAGGTAAGGTGTAAGGTGCGTTTGTAGGTAAGGTGTAATGTGTAAGTTGTAAGGTGCGTTTGTAGGTAAGGTGTAATGTGTAAGTTGTAAGGTGCGTTTGTAGGTAAGGTGTAAGGTGTAAGTTGTAAGGTGCGTTTGTAGGTAAGGTGTAATGTGTAAGTTGTAAGGTGTAAGGTGCGTTTGTAGGTAAGGTGTAAGGTGTAAGTTGTAAGTTGTAAGGTGCATTTGTAGGTAAGGTGTAAGGTGTAAGTTGTAAGGTGCGTTTGTAGGTAAGGTGTAAGGTGTAAGTTGTAAGGTGCGTTTGTAGGTAAGGTGTAATGTGTAAGGTGCGTTTGTAGGTAAGGTGTAAGGTGTAAGTTGTAAGGTGCATTTGTAGGTAAGGTGTAAGGTGTAAGATGTAAATTGTAAGGTGCGTTTGTAGGTAAGGTGTAAGTTGTAAGTTGTAAGGTGCGTTTGTAGGTAAGGTGTAAGGTGTAAGTTGTAAGGTGCGTTTGTAGGTAAGGTGTAAGTTGTAAGGTGCGTTTGCTGTAAAATTATATGTAATGTATAAGGTGCGTTTGTGCGTTTGTAGGTAAGGTGTAATGTGTAAGTTGTAAGTGCGTTTGTAGGTAGGTGTGTAAGTTGTAAGGTGCGTTTTGTAGGTTTTAAGGTGTTGTAAGTTGTAAGTGTTTAAGGTGTAAGGTGTAAGTTGTAAGGTGCGTTTGTAGGTAAGGTGTAAGGTGTAAGTGCGTTTGTAAGTAAGGTGTAAGTTTGTAGGTAAGGTGTAAGGTGTAAGTTGTAAAATTGTAAGTTGTAGGTGCGTTTGTAGGTAAATGCGTGTGTAAGTTGTAAGGTGCGTTTGTAGGTAAGGTGTAAGTTGTGCGTTTGTAAAAATTGTAAGGTGTAAGTTTTGTAAGGTAAGGTTTGTAGTAAGGTGTAAGTTGTAAGGTGCGTTTGTAGGTAAGGTGTAAGGTGTAAGTTGTAAGGTGCGTTTGTGGTAAGGTGTAAGGTGTAAGTAAGTTGTGGTGCGTTTGTAGGTAAGGTGTAAGGTGTAAGTGCATTTGTAGGTAAAATTAGTGTAGGTGTAGGTGTAAGTTTTGTAGGTAAGGTGTAAGGTGTAGGTGCGTTTTGGTGTAAGTAGGTGTAAGTTGTAAGGTGCGTTTGTAGGTAGGTGTAAGGTGCGTTTGTAGGTCAAGTGTAAGTTGTTTGTAGGTAAGGTGTAGTTTGTAGGTAAGGTGTAAGGTGTAAGGTGCGTTTGTAGGTAAGGTGTAAGGTGTAAGTTGGAGTGTAAGTGTAAAGGTGCGTTTGTAGGTAAGGTGTAAGTTGTAAGGTAGGTTTGTAAGTAAGTGCGTTTGTAGGTGTAAGGTAAGGTGTAATGTTGTAAAAGTAAGGTGTAAGGTGTAAGGTGCGTTTGTAGGTAAGGTGTGCGTTTGTAAGTAAGTGTAAGTTGTAAGGTGCGTTTGTAGGTAAGGTGTAAGGTGTAAGTGTATGTTGTAGTAAGTGTTTGTAGTGTAAGGTGTAAGTTGCGTTTGTGTAAAATTATAGTGTAAGGTGTAAGGTGTAAGGTGCGTTTGTAGGTAAGGTGTAGGTGTAAGTTGTAAGGTGCGTTTGTAGGTAAGTGTAAGGTGTAAGATGTAAAATTGTAGTAAGTACAGGTAAGGTGCGTTTGTAGGTAAGGTGTAAGTTTGTGTAAGGTGTAAGGTGTAAGTAAGGTGCGTTTGTAGGTAAGGTGTAAGGTGTTTGTAGGTAAGAGTGCGTTTGTAAGGTGCGTTTGTAGGTAAGTGTAAGGTGCGTTTGTAGGTAAGGTGTAAGGTGTAAGGTGTAAGAGTGCGTTTGTAGGTAGGTGTAAAGGTGTAAGTTGTAAGGTAAGAATGCGTTTGTAGGTGTAAGGTTAGGTAGTGTAAGTGTAAGTGTAGGTGCGTTTGTAGGTGTAAGGTGTAAGGTGTAAGTTATGAAGGTAAGTGCGTTTGCGTTTGGTGTAAGTGTAGGTTGTAAAGGTGCGTTTGTAGGTAAGGTGTAAGTGTAAGGTGTAAGGTGTAAGTTGTAAGTGCGTTTGTAGGTAAGGTGTAAGGTGTAAGGTTGTAAGAATGTGTTTGTAGGTAAGGTGTAAGGTGTAAGTTGTAAGGTGCGTTTGTAGGTAAGGTGTAAGGTGTAAGGTGCATTTGTAAAGGTGTAAGGTGTAAGTTGTAAAGTGCGTTTGTAGGTAAGGTGTAAGGTGCGTTTGTAAGGTGTAAGGTGTAAGGTGCGTTTGTAAAATGTAAGGTGTAAGGTGTAAGTGTAAGGTGCGTTTGTAGGTAAGGTGTAAGGTGTAAGGTGTAAGGTGTAAAAATTAGTGTTAGTGCGTTTGTAGGTAAGGTGTAAGGTGTAAGTTGTAAGGCGTTTGTAAGTAAGTGTAAAGGTAAAGGTGTGTAAGGTGTAAGTTTGTAAGGTAAAATTAGTTTGTAGGTGCGTTTGTAGGTGCGTTTGTAGGTAAGTGTAAGGTGTAAGGTGTAAGTGCGTTTGTAGGTAAGGTTGTAAGGTGCGTTTGTGTAAAATTATTAGGTGTAAGGTGCGTTTGTAGTGCGTTTAAAAAAGTGTAAGGTGCGTTTGTAGGTAAGGTGTAAGGTGTAAGTTGTAAGGTGCGTTTGTAGGTAAGGTGTAAGGTGTAAGGTGTAAGGTGCGTTTGTAGGTAAGGTGTAAGGTGTAAGTTAAGGTGTAAGTGCGTTTGTAGGTAAGGTGTAAGTAGGTAAGGTGTAAGTGTAAGAGTTGTAAGGTGCGTTTGTAGGTAAGGTGTAAGGTGCGTTTTGTAGGTAAGGTGCATTTGTAAAGGTGTAAGGTGTAAGGTGCATTTGTAGGTGTAAGGTGTAAGATGTAAGGTGCGTTTGTAGGTAAAGGTGTGTGTGTAAGGTGTAAGTTGTAAGGTGCGTTTGTAGGTAAAAATGTAAGGTGCGTTTGTAAGTAAGGTGTAAGGTGTAAGGTGTAAGGTGCGTTTGTAGGTAAGGTGTAAGGGTGTAAGTTGTAGTTTGTAGGTAAAGTTGTAAGGTGCATTTGTAGGTAGGTAAGGTGTGTTTTGTAAGGTGTAAGGTGTAAGTTGTAAGGTGCGTTTAGGTAAGGTGTAAGGTGTAAGGTTGCGTTTGTAGGTAAGTGTAAGGTCGTTTGGTGTAAGGTGTAAGTGTAAGGTGCGTTTGTAGGTAAGGTGTAAGGTGCGTTTGTAGGTAAGGTGTAAGGTGTAAGTTGTAAAAAGTGCGTTTGTAGGTAAGGTGTAAGGTGCGTTTGTAGGTAAGGTGTAAGGTGTAAGTTGTAAGGTGCGTTTGTATAAGGTGTAAGAGTGCGTTTGTAGGTAAGGTGTAAGGTGTAAGTTGTAAGTGCGTTTGTAGGTAAGGTGTAAGGTGTAAGATTGTAAGTTTGTAGGTGCGTTGTAAGGTGTAAGTTGTAAGTTGCATTTGTAGGTAAGGTGTAAAGGTGTAAGGTGTAAGGTGCGTTTGTAGGTAAGGTGTAAGGTGTAAGGTGTAAGTTGTAAGTTTGTAGGTAAGGTGTAAGGTGCGTTTGTAGGTAAGGTGTAGGTGTAAGTTGTAAGGTGCGTTTGTAGGTAAGGTGTAAATGTGTAAGGTGGTGCGTTTGTAGGTAAATGTAGGTGTAAGGTGTAAGTGTAAGTTGTAAGGTGCGTTTGTAGGTAAGGTGTAAGGTGTAAGGTGTAAGTTGTAAGAGTGTAAGTTGTAAAAAAGGTGCGTTTGTAGGTAAGGTGTAAGGTGTAAGTTGTAAGGTGCGTTTGTAGGTAAGGTGTAAGGTGTAAGTTGTAAGGTGCGTTTGTAGGTAAGGTGTAATGTGTAAGATGTAAGTTGTAAGGTGCGTTTGTAGGTAAGGTGTAAGGTGCGTTTGTAGGTAAGGTGTAAGTTGCGTTTGTAGGTAAGGTGTAAGATGTAAGTTGTAAGGTGCGTTTGTAGTTAAGGTGTAAGTTGCATTTGTAGGTAAGGTGTAAGGTGTAAGGTGCGTTTGTAGGTAAGGTGTAAGGTGTAAGTTGTAAGGTGCGTTTGTAGGTAAGGTGTAAGGTGTAAGTTGTAAGGTGCGTTTGTAGGTAAGGTGTAAGGTGTAAGTTGTAAGTTGTAAGGTGCGTTTGTAGTTAAGGTGTAAGTTGCATTTGTAGGTAAGGTGTAAGGTGTAAGTTGTAAGGTGCGTTTGTAGGTAAGGTGTAAGGTGTAAGTTGTAAGGTGCGTTTGTAGGTGAGGTGTAATGTGTAAGATGTAAGTTGTAAGGTGCGTTTGTAGGTAAGGTGTAAGGTGCGTTTGTAGGTAAGGTGTAAGTTGCGTTTGTAGGTAAGGTGTAAGATGTAAGTTGTAAGGTGCGTTTGTAGGTAAGGTGTAAGTTGTAAGGTGCGTTTGTAGGTAAGGTGTAAGGTGTAAGGTGTAAGGTGTGTTTGTAAGTAAGGTGTAAGGTGTAAGGTGCGTTTGTAGGTAAGGTGTAAGGTGCGTTTGTAGGTAAGGTGTAAGGTGTAAGTTGTAAGGTGCGTTTGTAGGTAAGGTGTAAGGTGTAAGATGTAAGTTGTAAGGTGCGTTTGTAGTTAAGGTGTAAGTTGCATTTGTAGGTAAGGTGTAAGGTGTAATTTGTAAGGTGCGTTTGTAGGTAAGGTGTAAGGTGTAAGGTGCGTTTGTAGGTAAGGTGTAAGGTGTAAGTTGTAAGGTGCGTATGTAGGTAAGGTGTAATGTGTAAGGTGTAAGGTGTAAGGTGTAAGGTGCGTTTGTAGGTAAGGTGTAAGGTGTAAGTTGTAAGGTGCGTTTGTAGGTAAGGTGTAAGGTGTAAGGTGTAAGTTGTAAGGTGCATTTGTAGGTAAGGTGTAAGGTGTAAGGTGCATTTGTAGGTAAGGTGTAAGGTGTAAGTTGTAAGGTGCGATTGTAGGTAAGGTGTAAGGTGTAAGTTGCGTTTGTAGGTAAGGTGTAAGGTGCGTTTGTAGGTAAGGTGTAAGGTGTAAGGTGCGTTTGTAGGTAAGGTGTAAGGTGCGTTTGTAGGTAAGGTGTAAGGTGTAAGTTGTAAGGTGCGTTTGTAGGTAAGTTGTAAGGTGCGTTTGTAGGTAAGGTGTAAGGTGTAAGTTGTAAGGTGCGTTTGTAGGTAAGGTGTAAGGTGCGTTTGTAGGTAAGGTGTAAGGTGTAAGTTGTAAGGCGCGATTGTAGGTAAGGTGTAAGGTGTAAGGTGTAAGTTGTAAGGTGCGTTTGTAGTTAAGGTGTAAGTTGCATTTGTAGGTAAGGTGTAAGGTGTAAGGTGTAAAGTGTAAGGTGCGTTTGTAGGTAAGGTGTAAGGTGTAAGGTGTAAGTTGTAAGGTGCATTTGTAGGTAAGGTGTAAGGTGTAAGGTGCATTTGTAGGTAAGGTGTAAGGTGTAAGTTGTAAAGTGCGTTTGTAGGTAAGGTGTAATGTGTAAGGTGTAAGGTGTAAGGTGTAAGGTGCGTTTGTAGGTAAGGTGTAAGGTGTAAGGTGTAAGTTGTAAGGTGCGTTTGTAGGTAAGGTGTAAGGTGTAAGGTGTAAGTTGTAAGGTGCATTTGTAGGTAAGGTGTAAGGTGTAAGGTGCATTTGTAGGTAAGGTGTAAGGTGTAAGTTGTAAGGTGCGATTGTAGGTAAGGTGTAAGGTGTAAGTTGCGTTTGTAGGTAAGGTGTAAAGGAGTGCGTTTGTAGGTAAGGTGTAAGGTGTAAGGTGCGTTTGTAGGTAAGGTGTAAGGTGCGTTTGTAGGTAAGGTGTAAGGTGTAAGTTGTAAGGTGCGTTTGTAGGTAAGGTGTAAGGTGTAAGTTGTAAGGTGCGTTTGTAGGTAAGGTGTAAGGTGCGTTTGTAGGTAAGGTGTAAGGTGTAAGTTGTAAGGTGCGTTTGTAGGTAAGGTGTAAGGTGTAAGGTGTAAGTTGTAAGGTGCGTTTGTAGTTAAGGTGTAAGTTGCATTTGTAGGTAAGGTGTAAGGTGTAAGGTGTAAAGTGTAAGGTGCGTTTGTAGGTAAGGTGTAAGGTGTAAGGTGTAAGTTGTAAGGTGCATTTGTAGGTAAGGTGTAAGGTGTAAGGTGCATTTGTAGTAAGGTGTAAAATTGTAAGTTGTAAAAGTACGTTTGTAGGTAAGGTGTAAGGTGTAAGGTGTAAGTGTAAGGTGTAAGGTGCGTTTGTAGGTAAGGTGTAAGGTGTAAGTTGTAAGTTGTAAGGTGCGTTTGTAGGTAAGGTGTAAGGTGTAAGTTGTAAGGTGCATTTGTAGGTAAGGTGTAAGGTGTAAGGTGCGTTTGTAGGTAAGGTGTAAGGTGTAAGTTGTAAGGTGCGTTTGTAGGTAAGGTGTAAGGTGTAAGTTGTAAGGTGCGTTTGTAGGTAAGGTGTAAGGTGTAAGTTGTAAGGTGCGTTTGTAGGTAAAGGTGTAAGTAAGTGCGTTTGTAGGTAAGGTGTAAGAGTGTAAGTTGTAAGGTGCGTTTGTAGGTAAGTGTAAGTTGTTTGTAGGTAGGTGTAAGGTGTAAGTTGCGTTTGTAGGTAAGGTGTAAGGTGTAAGTTGTAAGGTGCGTTTGTAGGTAGGTGTAAGTTAAGTTGTAAGTGTAAGTGTAAGTTGTAAGGTGCGTTTGTAGGTAAGGTGTAAGTTGCATTTGTGGTAAGGTGTAAGGTGTAAGTTGTAAGGTGCGTTTGTAGGTAAGGTGTAAGGTGTAAGTTGTAAGGTGCGTTTGTAGGTAAGGTGTAAGTTGTGTAAGTTGTAAGGTGCGTTTGTAGTAAGGTGTAGGTGCGTTTGTAGGTGTGTAAGTTGTAAGTTTGTAGGTGCGTTTGTAGGTAAGGTGTAAGGTGTAAGGTGTAAGTTGTAAGGTGCATTTGTAGGTAAGGTGTAAGGTGTAAGGTGCGTTTGTAGGTAGGTGTAAGGTGTAAGTTGTAAGTTGTAGGTAGGTGTAATGTTAGGTGTAAGAGTGTAAGTTGTAAGGTGCGTTTGTAGGTAAGGTGTAAGTTGTAAGGTGCGTTTGTAGGTAAGGTGTAAGGTGTAAGGTGTAATTGTAAGGTGCGTTTGTAGGTAAGGTGTAAGGTGTAAGGTGCGTTTGTAGGTAAGGTGTAAGGTGTAAGTTGTAAGGTGCGTTTGTAGGTAAGGTGTAATGTGTAAGGTGTAAGGTGTAAGTGTAAGGTGCGTTTGTAGGTAAGGTGTAAGGTGTAAAGTTGTAAGGTGCGTTTGTAGTAAGGTGTAAAAAGGTGTAAGTTGTAAGGTGCATTTGTAGGTAAGGTGTAAGGTGTAAGGTGCATTTGTAGGTAAGGTGTAAGGTGTAAGTTGTAAGGTGCGTTTGTAGGTAAGGTGTAAAATGTGTTGCGTTTGTGTAAGTGTAAGGTGCGTTTGTAGGTAAGGTGTAAGGTGTAAGGTGCGTTTGTAGGTAAGGTGTAAGTGCGTTTGTAGGTAAGGTGTAAGGTGTAAGTTGTAAAGGTGCGTTTGTAGGTAAGTTGTAAGGTGCGTTTGTAGGTAAGGTGTAAGGTGTAAGGTTGTAAGGTGCGTTTGTAGGTAAGGTGTAAGTAGGTAAGGTGTAAGTAAGTGTAAGGTGCGTTTGTAGGTAAGGTGTAAGGTGTAAGATGTAAGTTGTAAGGTGCGTTTGTAGTTAAGGTGTAAGTTGCATTTGTAGGTAAGGTGTAAGGTGTAAGTGTAAAGTGTAAGGTGCGTTTGTAGGTAAGGTGTAAGGTGTAAGGTGTAAGTTGTAAGGTGCATTTGTAGGTAAGGTGTAAGGTGTAAGGTGCATTTGTAGGTAAGGTGTAAGGTGTAAGTTGTAAAGTGCGTTTGTAGGTAAGGTGTAATGTGTAAGGTGTAAGGTGTAAGGTGTAAGGTGCGTTTGTAGGTAAGGTGTAAGGTGTAAGGTGTAAGTTGTAAGGTGCGTTTGTAGGTAAGGTGTAAGGTGTAAGGTGTAAGTTGTAAGGTGCATTTGTAGGTAAGGTGTAAGGTGTAAGGTGCATTTGTAGGTAAGGTGTAAGGTGTAAGTTGTAAGGTGCGATTGTAGGTAAGGTGTAAGGTGTAAGTTGCGTTTGTAGGTAAGGTGTAAGGTGCGTTTGTAGGTAAGGTGTAAGGTGTAAGGTGCGTTTGTAGGTAAGGTGTAAGGTGCGTTTGTAGGTAAGGTGTAAGGTGTAAGTTGTAAGGTGCGTTTGTAGGTAAGTTGTAAGGTGCGTTTGTAGGTAAGGTGTAAGGTGTAAGTTGTAAGGTGCGTTTGTAGGTAAGGTGTAAGGTGCGTTTGTAGGTAAGGTGTAAGGTGTAAGTTGTAAGGTGCGTTTGTAGGTAAGGTGTAAGGTGTAAGGTGTAAGTTGTAAGGTGCGTTTGTAGTTAAGGTGTAAGTTGCATTTGTAGGTAAGGTGTAAGGTGTAAGGTGTAAAGTGTAAGGTGCGTTTGTAGGTAAGGTGTAAGGTGTAAGGTGTAAGTTGTAGGTGCATTTGTAGGTAAGGTGTGGTGTAAGGTGCATTTGTAGGTAAGGTGTAAGGTGTAAGTTGTAAAGTGCGTTTGTAGGTAAATGTAATGTGTGTGTAAAGGTGTAAGGTGTAAGGTGCGTTTGTAGGTAAGGTGTAAGGTGTAAGGTGTAAGTTGTAAGGTGCGTTTGTAGGTAAGGTGTAAGGTGTAAGGTGTAAGTTGTAAGGTGCATTTGTAGGTAAGGTGTAAGGTGTAAGGTGCGTTTGTAGGTAAGGTGTAAGGTGTAAGGTGTAAGGTGCGTTTGTAGGTAAGGTGTAAGGTGTAAGTTGTAAGGTGCGTTTGTAGGTAAGGTGTAATGTGTAAGATGTAAGTTGTAAGGTGCGTTTGTAGGTAAGGTGTAAGGTGCGTTTGTAAGGTGTAAGTTGTAAGGTGTAAGGTGCGTTTGTAGGTAAGGTGTAAGGTGTAAGTTGCGTTTGTAGGTAAGGTGTAAGAGGTGCGTTTGTGGTAAGTGTAAGTGTAAGGTGCGTTTGTAGGTAAGGTGTAAGGTGCGTTTGTAGGTAAGGTGTAAGGTGTAAGTTGTAAGGTGCGTTTGTAGGTAAGTTGTAAGGTGCGTTTGTAGGTAAGGTGTAAGGTGTAAGTTGTAAGGTGCGTTTGTAGGTAAGGTGTAAGGTGCGTTTGTAGGTAAGGTGTAAGGTGTAAGTTGTAAGGTGCGATTGTAGGTAAGGTGTAAGGTGTAAGATGTAAGTTGTAAGGTGCGTTTGTAGTTAAGGTGTAAGTTGCATTTGTAGGTAAGGTGTAAGGTGTAAGGTGTAAAGTGTAAGGTGCGTTTGTAGGTAAGGTGTAAGGTGTAAGGTGTAAGTTGTAAGGTGCATTTGTAGGTAAGGTGTAAGGTGTAAGGTGCATTTGTAGGTAAGGTGTAAGGTGTAAGTTGTAAAGTGCGTTTGTAGGTAAGGTGTAATGTGTAAGGTGTAAGGTGTAAGGTGCGTTTGTAGGTAAGGTGTAAGGTGTAAGGTGTAAGTTGTAAGGTGCGTTTGTAGGTAAGGTGTAAGGTGTAAGGTGTAAGTTGTAAGGTGCGTTTGTAGGTAAGGTGTAAGGTGCATTTGTAGGTAAGGTGTAAGTTGTTGTAAGGTGCGTTTGTAGGTAAGGTGTAAGGTGTAAGGTGTAAGGTGTAAGGTGCGTTTGTAGGTAAGGTGTAAGGTGTAAGTTGTAAGGTGCGTTTGTATTGTAGGTGTAAGGTGTAAGTTGTAAGGTGCGTTTGTAGGTAGGTGTAAGGTGTAAGGTGCATTTGTAGGTAAAATGTAAGGTGTAAGTTGTAAGGTGCGATTGTAGGTAGGTGTAAGGTGTAGGTGCGTTTGTAGGTAAGGTGTAAGGTGCGTTTGTAGGTAAGGTGTAAGTGTAAGGTGCGTTTGTAGGTAAGTGTAAGGTGCGTTTGTAGGTAAGGTGTAAGGTGTAAGTTGTAAGGTGCGTTTGTAGGTTGTAATTTGTAGGTAGGTGTAAGGTGTAAGTTGTAAGGTGCGTTTGTGGTAAGGTGTAAGGTGCGTTTGTAGGTAAGGTGTAAGGTGTAAGTTGTAAGGTGCGATTGTAGGTAAGGTGTAAGGTGTAAGATGTGTAAGGTGCGTTTGTAAAGGTGTAAGTTGCATTTGTAGGTAGGTGTAGGTGTAGGTGTAAAGTGTAAGGTGCGTTTGTAGGTAAGGTGTAAGGTGTAAGGTGTAAGTTGTAAGGTGCATTTGTAGGTAAGGTGTAAGGTGTAAGGTGCATTTGTAGGTAAGGTGTAAGGTGTAAGTTGTAAAGTGCGTTTGTAGGTAAGGTGTAATGTGTAAGGTGTAAGGTGTAAGGTGTAAGGTGCGTTTGTAGGTAAGGTGTAAGGTGTAAGGTGTAAGTTGTAAGGTGCGTTTGTAGGTAAGGTGTAAGGTGTAAGGTGTAAGTTGTAAGGTGCATTTGTAGGTAAGGTGTAAGGTGTAAGGTGCGTTTGTAGGTAAGGTGTAAGGTGTAAGTTGTAAGGTGCGTTTGTAGGTAAGGTGTAAGGTGTAAGTTGTAAGGTGCGTTTGTAGGTAAGGTGTAAGGTTAAGTTGTAAGAATGCGTTTGTAGGTAAGGTGTAAGTAAGGTAAGGTGTAAGATGTAAGTTGTAAGGTGCGTTTGTAGTTAAGGTGTAAGTTGCATTTGTAGTAAGGTGTAAGGTGTAAGATGTTTGTAGTTGTAAGGTGTAAGGTGTAAGGTGCGTTTGTAGGTAAGGTGTAAGGTGTAAGTTGTAAGCGCATTTGTAGGTAAAATGTAAGATTGTAAGTTGTAAGGTGCGTTTGTAGTTAAGGTGTAAGTTGCATTTGTAGGTAAGGTGTAAGGTGTAAGTTGTAAGGTGCGTTTGTAGGTAAGGTGTAAGGTGTAAGTTGTAAGGTGCGTTTGTAGGTAAGGTGTAATGTGTAAGATGTAAGTTGTAAGGTGCGTTTGTAGGTAAGGTGTAAGGTGCGTTTGTAGGTAAGGTGTAAGATGTAAGTTGTAAGGTGCGTTTGTAGGTAAGGTGTAAGTTGTAAGGTGCGTTTGTAGGTAAGGTGTAAGGTGTAAGGTGTGTTTGTAGGTAAGGTGTAAGGTGTAAGGTGCGTTTGTAGGTAAGGTGTAAGGTGCGTTTGTAGGTAAGGTGTAAGGTGTAAGTTGTAAGGTGCGTTTGTAGGTAAGGTGTAAGGTGTAAGATGTAAGTTGTAAGGTTTTGTAGTTAAAAGTTGCATTTGTAGGTAAGGTGTAAAATGTAATTTGTAGGTGCGTTTGTAGGTAAGGTGTAAGGTGTAAGGTGCGTTTGTAGGGTGTAAGTGTAAGTTGTAAGTTGTAAGGTGCGTTTGTAGGTAAGGTGTAATGTGTGTGTAAGTTGGTGTAAGGTGCGTTTGTAGGTAAGGTGTAAGGTGTAAGTTGTAAGGTGCGTTTGTAGGTAAGGTGTAAGGTGTAAGGTGTAAGTTGTAAAATGCATTTGTAGGTAAAATGTAAGGTGTAAAATGCATTTGTAGGTAAGGTGTAAGTAAGTGTAAGGTGCGTTTGTGGTAGGTGTAAGGTGTAAGTTGCGTTTGTAGGTAAGGTGTAAGGTTTGTAAAGGTGTAAGGTGTAAGGTGCGTTTGTAGGTAAGGTGTAAGGTGCGTTTGTAGGTAAGGTGTAAGGTGTAAGTGTAAGGTGCGTTTGTAGGTAAGTTGTAAGGTGCGTTTGTAGGTAAGGTGTAAGGTGTAAGTTGTAAGGTGCGTTTGTAGGTAAGGTGTAAGGTGCGTTTGTAGGTAAGGTGTAAGGTGTAAGTTGTAAGGTGCGTTTGTAGGTAAGGTGTAAGGTGTAAGGTGTAAGTTGTAAGGTGCGTTTGTAGGTAAGGTGTAAGTGCATTTGTAGGTAGGTGTAAGGTGTAGGTGTAAAAGTGTAAGGTGCGTTTGTAGGTAAGGTGTAAGGTGTAAGGTGTAAGTTGTAAGTGCATTTGTAGGTAAGGTGTAAGGTTAAGGTGCATTTGTAGGTAAGGTGTAAGGTGTAAGTGTAAGTTGTAAGGTGCGTTTGTAGGTAAGGTGTAATGTGTAAAGGTGTAAGGTGCGTTTGTAGGTAAGGTGTAAGGTGTAAGTTGTAAGGTGCGTTTGTAGGTAGGTGTAAGGTGTAAGGTGTAAGTTGTAAGGTGCATTTGTAGGTAAGGTGTAAGGTGTAAGGTGCATTTGTAGGTAAGGTGTAAGGTGTAAGTTGTAAGGTGCGTTTGTAGGTAAGGTGTAATGTGTAAGGTGCGTTTGTAGGTAAAGGTGTAAAAGGTGTAAGGTGCGTTTTGTAAGTAAGGTGTAAGGTGTAAGGTGTAAGGTGTAAGGTGCGTTTGTAGGTAAGGTGTAAGGTGTAAGGTGTAAGGTGCGTTTGTAGTGTAAGTGTAAGTTAGTGTAAGTAATGCGTTTGTAGGTAAGGTGTAAGGTGTAAGGTGCGTTTGTAGGTAAGGTGTAAGGTGTAAGTTGTAAGGTGCGTTTGTAGGTAGGTGTAAGGTGTAAGGTGTAAGTTGTAAGGTGCGTTTGTAGGTAAGGTGTAAGGTGTAAGGTGCGTTTGTGTAAGTTGTAAGGTGCGTTTGTAGGTAAGGTGTAAGTTGTAAGGTGTAAGTTGTAAGGTGCATTTGTAGGTAAGGTGTAAGGTGCGTTTGGTGTAAGGTGCATTTGTAGGTGTAAGGTGTAAGGTGCGTTTGTAGGTAAGGTGTAAGGTGTAAGTTGTGTTTGTAGGTAAGGTGTAAAATGTAAGGTGCAAGTTGTAAGGTGCGTTTGTAAGGTGTAAGCGTTTGTAGGTAAGTAAGGTGTAAGGTGTAAGTGTAAGGTGCGTTTGTAGGTAGGTGTAAGGTGTAAGGTGTAAGTTGTAAGGTGCATTTGTAGGTAAGGTGTAAGGTGTAGGTGCATTTGTAGGTAAGGTGTAAGGTGTAAGTTGTAGGTGCGTTTGTAGGTAAGGTGTAATGGTGCGTTTGTAAGGTGTAAGGTGTAAGGTGCGTTTGTAGGTAAGTGTAAGGTGTAAGGTGTAAAGTTGTAAGGTGCGTTTGTAGGTAAGGTGTAAGGTGTAAGGTGTAAGTTGTAAGGTGCGTTTGTAGGTAAGGTGTAAGGTGTAAGTTGCATTTGTAGGTTGTAAGTGTAAGTTGTAAGGTGCGTTTGTAGGTAAGGTGTAAGTGTGTTGCAAAGTGCGTTTGTAGGTAAGGTGTAAGATGTAAGTTGTAAGGTGCGTTTGTAGGTAAGGTGTAAGGTGCGTTTGTAGGTAAAGTGTAAGTTGCGTTTGTAGTAAAGATGTAAGTGTAAGGTGCGTTTGTAGTTAAGGTGTAAGTTGCATTTGTAGGTAAGGTGTAAGTGTAAAATGCGTTTAAGGTGTAGGTAAGGTGTAAGGTGTAAGTTGTAAGGTGCGTTTGTAGGTAAGGTGTAAGGTGTAAGTTGTAAGGTGCATTTGTAGGTAAGGTGTAAGTGTAAGTTTGTTGTAAGGTGCGTTTGTAGTTAAGGTGTAAGTTGCATTTGTGGGTGTAAGTGTAAAGCGTTTGTAGTAAGGTGTAAGTTGTAAGGTGCGTTTGTAGGTAAGGTGTAAGGTGTTAAGGTGCGTTTGTAGGTAAGGTGTAAGGTGCGTTTGTAAGTTGTAAGGTGCGTTTGTAGGTAAGGTGTAAGATGTAAGTTGTTGTAAAATGCGTTTGTAGGTAAGGTGTAAGTTGTAAGGTGCGTTTGTAGGTAAGGTGTAAGGTGTAAGTTGTAAAGGTGCGTTTGTAGGTGTAAGGTGTAAGGATGGTGTAAGTTGTGTAGGTGCGTTTGTAGGTAAGGTGTAAGGTGTAAGTTGTAAGGTGCATTTGTAGGTAAGGTGTAAGGTGTAAGATGTAAGTTGTAAGGTGCGTTTGTAGTTAAGGTGTAAGTTGCATTTGTAGGTAGGTGTAAGGTGTAAGTTGTAGGTGGTTTGTAAGGTGTAGGTGTAAGGTGCGTTTGTAGGTAGGTGTAAGTGTAAGTTGTAAGGTGCGTTTGTAGGTAAGGTGTAATGTGTAAAATGTAAGGTGTAAGGTGTAAGGTGCGTTTGTAGGTGTAAGGTGTAAGTTGTAAGGTGCGTTTGTAGGTAGGTGTAAGGTGTAAGGTGTAAGTTGTAAGGTGCATTTGTAGGTAAGGTGTAAGGTGTAAGGTGCATTTGTAGGTAAGGTGTAAGGTGTAAGTTGTAAGGTGCGTTTGTAGGTAAGGTGTAAGGTGTAATTTGCGTTTGTAGGTAAGGTGTAAGGTGCGTTTGTAGGTAGGTGTAAGGTGTAAGGTGCGTTTGTAGGTAAGGTGTAAGTGCGTTTGTAGGTAAGGTGTAAGTGTAAGTTGTTTAAAAGCGTTTGTAGGTAAGTTGTAAGGTGCGTTTGTAGGTAAGGTGTAAGGTGTAAGTTGTAGGTGCGTTTGTAAGGTGTAAGGTGCGTTTGTAGGTAAGGTGTAAGTTGTAAGGTGCGTTTGTAGGTAAGGTGTAAGGTGTAAGTTGTGTAATTTGTAGGTGCGTTTTGTAAGTTGTAAGGTGTAAGTTAAAAAGTGCGTTTGTAGGTAAGGTGTAAGTGTAAAGGTGTAAGTTGTAAGGTGCGTTTGTAGGTAGGTGTAAGGTGTAAGTGTAAGGTGCGTTTGTAGGTAAGGTGTAAGGTGTGCGTTTGTAGGTAAAGGTGTAAGGTGTAGGTAGGTGTAAGGTGTAAGGTGCATTTGTAGGTAAGGTGTAAGGTGTAAGTTGTAAGTTTGTAGGTAAGGTGTAAGGTGTAAGTTGTTTGTAAGGTGCGTTTGTAGGTAAGGTGTAAGAGTGTAAGGTGCGTTTGTAGGTAAGGTGTAAGGTGTAGGTGTAAGGTGTAAGGTGCGTTTGTAGGTAAGTGTAAGGTGCGTTTGTAGGTAAGGTGTAAGGTGTAAGTGTAAGTTGTAAGGTGCGTTTGTAGGTAAGGTGTAAGGTGTAAGTTGTAGGTAAGGTGTAAGGTGTAAGGTGTAAAAGTTGTAAGGTGCGTTTGTAGGTAAGGTGTAAGGTGTAAGGTGTAAGTTAGTGCGTTTGTAGGTAAGGTGGTGTAAGGTGCATTTGTAGGTAGGTGTAGTGTAAGTTGTAAGTGCGTTTGTAGGTAAGGTGTAAGTGTTGTAAGGTGTTTGTTTGTAAAAATGTAAGGTGTAAGGTGTAAGTTGTAAGGTGCGTTTGTAGGTAAGTTGTAAGGTGCGTTTGTAAAGGTGTAAGTGTAAGTTGTAAGGTGCGTTTGTAGGTAAGGTGTAAGGTGTGTGTTTAAGGTGTAAAAATTGTAAGGTGTAAGGTTGTTTGTAGGTGTAAGGTGTAAGGTAAGGTGTAAGGTGTAAGGTGTAAGGTGCGTTTGTAGGTAAGGTGTATAGTGTAAGGTGTAAGTTGTGTAGGTGCATTTGTAGGTAAGGTGTAAGGTGTAAGGTGCATTTGTAGGTAAGGTGTAAGGTGTAAGGTGCGTTTGTAGGTAAGGTGTAAGGTGTAAGGTGCGTTTAGTAAGGTGTAAGGTGTAAGGTGTAAGTTGTAAGGTGCGTTTGTAGGTAAGGTGTAAGGTGTAAGGTGTAAGTTGTAAGGTGCATTTGTAGGTAAGGTGTAAGGTGTAAGGTGCGTTTGTAGGTAAGGTGTAAGGTGTAAGTTGTAAGGTGCGTTTGTAGGTAAGGTGTAAGGTGTAAGTTGTAAGGTGCGTTTGTAGGTAAGGTGTAATGTGTAAGATGTAAGTTGTAAGGTGCGTTTGTAGGTAAGGTGTAAGGTGCGTTTGTAGGTAAGGTGTAAGTTGCGTTTGTAGGTAAGGTGTAAGATGTAAGTTGTAAGGTGCGTTTGTAGTTAAGGTGTAAGTTGCATTTGTAGGTAAGGTGTAAGGTGTAAGGTGCGTTTGTAGGTAAGGTGTAAGGTGTAAGTTGTAAGGTGCGTTTGTAGGTAAGGTGTAAGGTGTAAGTTGTAAGGTGCATTTGTAGGTAAGGTGTAAGGTGTAAGTTGTAAGTTGTAAGGTGCGTTTGTAGTTAAGGTGTAAGTTGCATTTGTAGGTAAGGTGTAAGGTGTAAGTTGTAAGGTGCGTTTGTAGGTAAGGTGTAAGGTGTAAGTTGTAAGGTGCGTTTGTAGGTGAGGTGTA
This sequence comes from Oncorhynchus nerka, assembly GCF_034236695.1. NCBI lineage: Eukaryota > Metazoa > Chordata > Actinopteri > Salmoniformes > Salmonidae > Oncorhynchus > Oncorhynchus nerka. Next base: position 39,645,637 of record NC_088411.1, read on the forward strand.
ATGTGTAAGATGTAAGTTGTAAGGTGCGTTTGTAGGTAGGTGTAAGGTGCGTTTGTAGGTAAGGTGTAAGTTGCGTTTGTAGGTAAGGTGTAGATGTAAGTTGTAAGGTGCGTTTGTAATTAGGTGTAAGTTGTAAGGTGCGTTTGTAGGTAAAGGTGTAGGTGTAAGGTGTAAGGTGTGTTTGTAGTAGGTGTAGGTGTAAGTTTGTAAAGGTGCGTTTGTAGGTAAGGTGTAAGGTGTAAGTTGTAAGGTGCGTTTGTAGGTAAGGTGTAAGGTGTAAGTTGTAAGTTGTAAGGTGCGTTTGTAGTTAAGGTGTAAGTTGCATTTGTAGGTAAGGTGTAAGGTGTAAGTTGTAAGGTGCGTTTGTAGGTAAGGTGTAAGGTGTAAGGTGCGTTTGTAGGTAAGGTGTAAGGTGTAAGTTGTAAGGTGCGTATGTAGGTAAGGTGTAATGGTAAGGTGTAAGAGTGCGTTTGTAGGTAAGGTGTAAGGTGTAAGTTGTAAGGTGCGTTTGTAGGTAAGGTGTAAGGTGTAAAATGTAAGTTGTAAGGTGCATTTGTAGGTAGGTGTAAGTGTGTGAGTAAGGTGTAAGGTGTAAGTTGTAAGGTGCGTTTGTAGGTAAGGTGTAAGGTGTAAGTTGCGTTTGTAGGTAAGGTGTAGGTGCGTTTGTAGGTAGGTGTAAGGTGTAAGTGCGTTTGTAGGTAAGGTGTAAGGTGCGTTTGTAGTGTGTAGGTGTAAGTTGTAAAGGTGCGTTTGTAGGTAAGGTGTAAGTTGCGTTTGTAGGTAAGGTGTAAGGTGTAAGTTGTAAGGTGCGTTTGTAAGTAAGTGTAAGGTGCGTTTGTAGGTAAGGTGTAAGGTGTAAGTTGTAAGGTGCGTATGTAGGTGTAAGGTGTAAGTTGTAAGGTGCGTTTGTAGTTAAGGTGTAAGGTGCATTTGTAGGTAAGGTGTAAGGTGTAAGTTGTAAGGTGCGTTTGTAGGTAAGGTGTAAGGTGTAAGGTGTAAGTTGTAAGGTGCATTTGTAGGTAAGGTGTAAGGTGTAAGGTGCATTTGTAGGTAAGGTGTAAGGTGTAAGTTGTAAAGTGCGTTTGTAGGTAAGGTGTAAGGTGGTGTAAGTGTAAGGTGTAAGTGCGTTTGTAGGTAAGGTGTAAGTGTAAGGTGTAAGTTGTAAAGGTGCGTTTGTAGGTAAGGTGTAAGGTGTAAGGTGTAAGTTGTAAGCGTTTGCATTTGTAGGTGTAAGGTGTAAGTTGTAAGGTGCATTTGTAGGTAAGGTGTAAGGTGTAAGTTGTAAGTTTGTAGGTAAGGTGTAAGGTGTTTGTAAAGGTGTAAGGTGCGTTTGTAGGTAAGGTGTAAGGTGTAAGTTTTGTAGGTAAGGTGTAAAAAGTGCGTTTGTAGGTAAGGTGTAAGGTGTAAGTTGTAAGGTGCGTTTGTAGGTAAGGTGTAAGGTGGTTTGTAGGTAAGGTGTAGGTGTAAGTTGTAAGGTGCGTATGTAGGTAAGGTGTAAGGTGCGTTTGTAGGTAAGGTGTAAGGTGTAAGTTGTAAAATTACGTTTGTAGGTAAGGTGTAAGGTGTAAGTTGTAAGTTGTAGGTGCGTTTGTAGTTAAGGTGTAAGGCATTTGTAAAGGTGTAAAGTTGTAGGTGCGTTTGTAGGTAAGGTGTAAGGTGTGTGCAAGGTGCGTTTGTAGGTAAGGTGTAAGTGTAAGGTGCGTTTGTAGGTAAGGTGTGGTGTAAGTTGTAAGGTGCGTTTGTAGGTAAGGTGTAATGTGTAAGGTGTAAGGTGTAAGGTGTAAGGTGCGTTTGTAGGTAAGGTGTAAGGTGTAAGGTGTAAGTTGTAAGGTGCGTTTGTAGGTAAGGTGTAAGGTGTAAGGTGTAAGTTGTAAGGTGCATTTGTAGGTAAGGTGTAGGTGTAAAGTGCGTTTGTAGGTAAGGTGTAAGGTGTAAGTTGTAAGGTGCGTTTGTAGGTAAGGTGTAAGGTGTAAGTTGTAAGGTGCGTTTGTAGGTAAGGTGTAATGTTTGTAAGATGTAAGTGTAAAATTTGTAGGTAAGGTGTAAGGTGCGTTTGTAGGTAAGGTGTAAGGTGTAGCATTTTGTAGGTAAGTGTAGGTGTAAGTTGTAAGGTGCGTTTGTAGGTAAGGTTAAGGTGTAAGTTGTAAGGTGCATTTGTAGGTAAGGTGTAAAGTGTGCAAGTTGTAGGTGCGTTTGTAAGGTGTAGTTGTAAGTGTAAAGGTGTAAGTTGTTGTAAGGTGCGTTTGTAGGTAAGGTGTAAGGTGTAAGTTGTAAGGTGCGTTTGTAGGTGAGGTGTAATGTGTAAGATGTAAGTTGTAAGGTGCGTTTGTAGGTAAGGTGTAAGGTGCGTTTGTAGGTAAGGTGTAAGTTGCGTTTGTAGGTAAGGTGTAAGATGTAAGTTGTAAGGTGCGTTTGTAGGTAAGGTGTAAGGTGTAAGGTGCGTTTGTAGGTAAGGTGTAAGGTGTAAGGTGTAAGGTGCGTTTGTAGGTAAGGTGTAAGGTGTAAGGTGCGTTTGTAGGTAAGGTGTAAGGTGCGTTTGTAGGTAAGGTGTAAGGTGTAAGATGTAAGTTGTAAGGTGCGTTTGTAGTTAAGGTGTAAGTTGCATTTGTAGGTAAGGTGTAAGGTGTAAGGTGCGTTTGTAGGTAAGGTGTAAGGTGTAAGTTGTAAGGTGCGTTTGTAGGTAAGGTGTAATGTGCGTTGTAAGGTGCGTTAAGGTGTAAGGTGCGTTTGTAGGTAAGGTGTAAGTGCGTTTTTGGTAAAATTATAAATGTAAGTTGTAAGGTGTAAGTTGTGCGTTTGTAGGTAAGGTGTAAGGTGCGTTTAAGTGGGTGTAGGTGGTAAAAGTTGTAAAGTGCGTTTGTAGGTAAGTTGTAAGGTGCGTTTGTAGGTAAGGTGTAAGGTGTAGTAAGTTGTAAGGTGCGTTTGTAGTAAGGTGTAAGGTGCGTTTGTAGGTAAGGTGTAAGGTGTAAGTTGTAAGGTGCGTTTGTAGGTAAGGTGTAAAGTGCAAAGGTGCGTTTGTAGGTAGGTGTAAGATGCGTTTGTAGTAAAGGTGTAAAATGTAAGGTGTAAGGTGCTGTAAGGTGTAAGGTTGCATTTGTAGGTAAAATTTGTAAGGTGCGTTTGTAGGTAAGGTGTAGGTGTAATTTGTAAAGGTGTGTTTGTAGTAAGGTGTAAGTTGTAAGGTGCGTTTGTAAGTAAGTGTAAGGTGTAAAGGTGTAAGGTGCGTTTGTAGGTAAGGTGTAAGGTGCGTTTGTGTAGGTGGTGTAAAGGTAAGGTGTAAGTTGTAGAGGTGCGTTTGTAGGTAAGGTGTAAGGTGTAAGATGTAGGTAAGTGTAGGTGCATTTGTAGGTAAGGTGTAGGTGTAAGTTGCATTTGTAGGTAAGGTGTAAGGTGTAAGTTGTAGGTGCGTTTGTAAGGTAAGGTGTAAGGTGTAAGGTGCGTTTGTAGGTAAGGTGTAAGGTGTAAGTTGGTAAGGTGCGTTTGTAGGTAAAGGTGTAATGTGTAGGTGTAAGGTGTAAGGTGTAAAGGTGCGTTTGTAGGTAAGGTGTAAGGTGTAAGTTGTAAGTTGTAAGGTGCGTTTGTAGGTAAGGTGTAAGGTGTAAGGTGTAAGTTGTAAAGTGCATTTGTAGGTAAGGTGTAAGGTGTAAGGTGCATTTGTAGGTAGGTGTAAGGTGTAAGTTGTAAGGTGCGATTGTAGGTAAGGTGTAAGGTGTAAGTTGCGTTTGTAGGTAAGGTGTAAGGTGCGTTTGTAGGTAAGGTGTAAGGTGTAAGGTGCGTTTGTAGGTAAAGGTGTGTAAGGTGCGTTTGTAGGTAAGGTGTAAAGGTGTAAGGTGTAAGTTGTAAAGGTGCGTTTGTAGGTAAGTTGTAAGGTGCGTTTGTAGGTAAGGTGTAAGGTGTAAGTTGTAAGGTGCGTTTGTAGGTAAGGTGTAAGTTGTGCGTTTGTAGGTAAGGTGTAAGGTGTAAGTTGTAAGGTGCGTTTGTGGTAGGTGTAAGGTGTAAGGTGTAAGTTATGTTTGTAGGTGTTTGTAGTTAAGGTGTAAGTTGCATTTGTAGGTAAGGTGTAAGGTGTAAGGTGTAAGTTGTAAGGTGCGTTTGTAGGTAAGGTGTAAGGTGTAAGGTGTAAGTTGTAAGGTGCATTTGTAGGTAAGGTGTAAGGTGTAAGGTGCATTTGTAGGTAGGTGTAAGGTGTAAGTTGTAAGTGCGTTTGTAGGTAAGGTGTAATGTGTAGGGTGTAAGGTGTAAGGTGCGTTTGTAGGTAGGTAAGGTGTAAGGTGTAAGGTGTAAGTTGTAAGGTGCGTTTGTAGGTAAGGTGTAAGGTGTAAGGTGTAAGTTGTAAGGTGCATTTGTAGGTAAGGTGTAAGGTGTAAGGTGCGTTTGTAGGTAAGGTGTAAGGTGTAAGTTGTAGGTGTGAATGCGTTTGTAGGTAAGGTGTAAGGTGTAAGTTGTAGTGTAAGTTGTAAGGTGCGTTTGTAGGTAAGGTGTAATGTGTAAGATGTAGGTAGTTGTAAGGTGCGTTTGTAGGTAAGGTGTAAGGTGCGTTTGTAGGTAAGGTGTAAGTTGCGTTTGTAGGTAAGGTGTAAGATGTAAGTTGTAAGGTGCGTTTGTGAGGTAAGGTGTAAGGTGCGTTTGTAGGTAGGTGTAAAGTGTAAAAAGGTGTAAGGTGCATTTGTAGAGGTAAGGTGTAAAGGTGTAAGTTGTAAGGTGCGTTTGTAGGTAAGGTGTAAGGTGTAAGTTGTAGGTTGCGTTTTAGGTTAAGGTGTAGGTGTAGTTGTAAGTTGTAATTTGGTGCGTTTGTAGTTAAGGTGTAAGTTAGCATTTGTAGGTAAAGGTGTAAGGTGTAAGTGTGTAAGGTGCGTTGTAGGTAAGGTGTAATGTGTAGGTGTAAGTTGCGTTTGTAGGTAGGTGTAAGGTGTAATTATAAGGTAAGGAGGTGTAAGTTGTAAGGTGCGTTTGTAGGTAAGGTGTAAAATTGTTTGTAAAGTGTAAGTTTTGTAGGTAGGTGGTGTAAGGTGTAAAGGTGTAAGGTGCGTTTTGGTAAGGTTGTAAGTTGTGTAGTTTTGTAGGTAAAGGTGTAAGGTGTAAGTTGTAAGTGCGTTTGCGTGTAAGGTGTAAGGTGTAAGTGTGTAAGTTGTAAGGTGCGTTTGTAGGTAAGGTGTAAGGTGTAAGGTGTAAGTTGTAAGGTGCATTTGTAGTTAAGTGTAAGGTGTAAAAGGTGTAAGGTGCATTTGTAAGGTGCGGTGTAAGGTGTAAGGTGTAAGGTGCGTTTGTAGGTAAGGTGTAAGGTGTTTGTAAGTTGTGTAAGGTGCGTTTGTAGGTGAGGTGTAATGTGTAAGTGTATGTAAAATTGTAAGGTGCGTTTGTAGGTAAGGTGTAAGGTGTAAGTTGTAAGGTGCGTTTGTAGGTAAGGTGTAAGTGTAAGTTGCATTTGTGTAAGGTGTAAGGTGTAAGGTGTTTGTAGGTATGTAAGGTGTAAGTTGTAAGGTGCGTTTGTAGGTAAAGGTGTAAGTTGTAAGGTGCGTTTGTAGGTAAGGTGTAAGAGTGTTTGTAGGTAGTGTAATGTGTAAGGTAGTAGGTGTAAGGTGTAAGGTGCGTTTGTAGGTAAGGTGTAAGGTGTAGGGTGTATTGCGTTGTAAAGTGCGTTTGTAGGTAAGGTTTGTAAGGTGTAAGTGTTGTAGGTACGTTTGTAGGTAAGGTGTAAGGTGTAAGGTGCATTTGTAGGTAAAATGTAAGGTGTAAGTTGTAAGGTGCGTTTGTAGGTAGGTGTAAAATGTAAGTGCATTTGTAGGTAAAAAAGTGCGTTTGTAGGTAAGGTGTAATGTGTAAGATTTGTAAGTTGTAAGGTGCGTTTGTGGTAAGGTGTAAGGTAAGGTGTAAAGGTGCGTTTGTAGGTAAGGTGTAAGTTGTAGGTGCGTTTGTAGGTAAAGGTGTAAGATGTAAGTTGTAAGGTGCGTTTGTAGGTAAGGTGTAAGTTGTAAGTTGTGCGTTTGTAGGTAAGGTGTAAGGTGTAGTTGTAAAGGTGTGTTTGTAGGTAAGGTGTAAGGTGTAAGATTTGTAAGTTTGTAGGTAGGTGTAAGGTGTAAGTTGCATTTGTAAGGTTGTAAGGTGCGTTTGTAGGTAAGGTGTAAAAGTGTAAGTGCGTTTGTAGGTAAGGTGTAATGTGTAAGGTGTAAGGTGTAAGGTGCGTTTGTAAAAGGTGTAAGGTGCGTTTGTAGGTAAAATGTAAGGTGTAAGGTGTAAGTTGTAAGGTGCGTTTGTAGGTAAGGTGTAAGGTGCGTTTGTAGGTAAGGTGTAAGGTGCGTTTTGTAAGTAAGCGGTAAGGTGTAAGGTGTAAGGTGCGTTTGTAGGTAAGTAAGGTGTAAGGTGTAAGTTGTAAGGTGCGTTTGTAGGTAAGGTGTAAGGTGTAAGGTGCGTTTGTAGGTAAGGTGTAAGGTGCGTTTGTAAGGTGTGTAAGTTGTAGTGCATTTGTAGGTAAGGTGTAAGGTGTAAGTTGTAAGGTGCATTTGTAGGTAAGGTGTAAGGTAGTGTAAGTTGTAAGTTGTAGGTGCGTTTGTAGTTAAGTGTAAGGTGCATTTGTAGGTAAAGGTGTAAAGGTTAAAATAAGTTGTAAGGTGCGTTTGTAGGTAAGTTGGTGGTGTAAGGTGTAGGTGCGTTTGTAGGTAGGTGTAATGTGTAAGATGTAAGTTGTAAAATGCGTTTTGTAGGTAAGGTGTAATTGTGTAAGTTTGTAAAGGTGTAAAATAAAGGTGTAAGGTGCGTTTGTATGTAAGGTGTAAGGTGTAAGGTGTAAAAGGTGTAAGGTGCGTTTGTAGGTAAAGGTGTAAGGTGTAAGGTGTAAGTTGCGTAAGGTGCATTTGTAGTTGTAAGGTTTGTAGTAAGGTGTAAGGTGCATTTGTAGGTAAGGTGTAAGGTGTAAGGTGTAAGGTGCGTTTGTAGGTAAGTGTAAGGTGTAAGTTGTAAGGTGCGTTTGTAGGTAGGTGTAATGTGTAAGGTGTAAGTTGTAAGGTGCGTTTGTAGGTAAGGTGTAAAGTGCGTTTGTAGGTAAGGTGTAAGGTGTAAGTTGTAGGTGCGTTTGTAGGTAAGTTGTAAGGTGCGTTTGTAGGTAAGGTGTAAGGTGTAAGTTGTAAGGTGCGTTTGTAGGTAAGGTGTAGGTAAGTTGCGTTTGTAGGTGTAAGGTGTTTGTAGGTAAAGGTGTAAGTTGTAAGGTGCGTTTGTAGGTAAGGTGTAAGGTGTAAGGTGTAGTTTGTAAAGGTAGGTTTGTAGGTAAGGTGTAAAAGTGCGTTTGTAGGTAAGGTGTAAGGTGTAAAATTGTAAGGTGTAAGTGCGTTTGTAGGTAAGGTGTAAGGTGTAAGTTGTGTAAGGTGCATTTGTAGGTAAGGTGTAGGTGTAGTTAAGAGTGCGTTTGTAGGTAAGGTGTAAAATTGTAAAGGTGTAAGGTGTAAGGTGCGTTTGTAGGTAAGGTGTAAGGTGGTAAGTTGTAAGTTGCGTTTGTAGGTAAGGTGTAAGGTGTAAAAGTTGTAAGGTGCGTTTGTAGGTAAGGTGTAAAATTGTAAGTTGTGCGTTTGTAGGTAAGGTGTAAGTGTAAGTTGTAAGTGTAAGAGTGCGTTTGTAGGTAAGGTGTAAGTTTGTAGTGTAAGTTGTAATGCGTTTGTAGGTAAGGTGTAAGGTGTAAGTTGTAAGATGCGTTTGTAGGTAAGGTGTAAATTTGTAGGTAAGGTGTAAGTGCGTTTGTAGGTAAGGTAAGAGTGTAAGTTGTAAGGTGCGTTTGTAGTAAGGTGTAAGTGCATTTGTAAAATGTAAGGTGTAAGTTTGTAGGTAAGGTGTAAGGTGTAAGTTGTAGGTGCGTTTGTAGGTAAGGTGTAAGGTTAAGTTGTAAGGTGCGTTTGTAGGTAAGGTGTAAGGTGTAAGTTGTAAGTTGTAAGAATGCGTTTGTAAAATTAAAGGTGTAAGTTGCGTTTGTAGGTAAAATTGTAAGGTGTAAGTTGTAAGGTGCGTTTGTAGGTAAAAGTGTAAGATGCGTTTGTAGGTGTAAAATTGTTTGTAGGTAAGGTGTAAGTGCGTTTGTAGGTAAGGTGTAAGAATGTGTAAGTGTTGTAGTGCGTTTGTAGGTAAGGTGTAAGGTGTAAGGTGCGTTTGTAGTAAGGTGTAAGGTGTAAGTTGTAAGGTGCGTTTGTAGGTAAAGGTGCGTTTGTAGCGTTTGTAGGTGTAAGGTGTAAGGTGTAATTTGTAGTGCGTTTGTAGGTAAGGTGTAAGCGTTTGTAGGTAAGGTGTAAGGTGCGTTTGTAGGTAAAGGTGTAAGTTGTAAGTGCGTTTAGTAGGTAGTGTAAGTTGCGTTTTGTAGGTAAGGTGTAAGTTGTAAGGTCGTTTGTAGGTAAGGTGTAGGGTGTAAGGTGCGTTTGTAGGTAAGGTGTAAGGTGTAAGTTGTAAGGTAAAATTTGTATAAGTTGTAGGTGCGTTTGTAGTTAAGGTGTAAGTGCGTTTGTAGGTAAGGTAAGGTGTAAGGTGTAATGTGTAAGGTGCGTTTGTAGAGTAGGTGTAAAGTGTAAGGTGTAAGTTGTAAGGTGCGTTTGTAGTTGTAGGTGTAAGTTTGTAAGTGCGTTTGTAAGGTGTAAGGTGTAGGTGTAAGTTGTAAGGTGCATTTGTAGGTAAGGTGTAGGTGTAAGTTGTAAGGTGCGTTTGTAGGTAAGGTGTAAGGTGTAAGTTGTAAGGTGCGTTTGTAGGTAAGGTGTAGGTGTAATGCGTTTGTAGGTAAAAAAAGGTGTAAGTTTAAGGTGTAAGGTAAGTGCGTTTGTAGGTAAGGTGTAAGTTGTAAGGTGCGTTTGTAGGTAAGGTGTAAGGTGTTTGTAAGAGTAGGTGTAAGTGTAAGTAAGGTGCGTTTGTAGGTAAGGTGTAGGTGTAAGGTGTAAGTTGTAAGGTGCGTTTGTAGGTAAGGTGTAAGGTTGTAGGTGCGTTTGTAGGTAAGGTGTAAGGTGTAAGTAAGTTGTAAGGTGCGTTTGTAGGTAAGGTGTAAGTGCGTTTGTAAGTAAGGTGTAAGGTGTAAGTTGTAGGTAGGTGTAATGTGTAAGATGTAAGGTTGTAAGGTGCGTTTGTAAGGTAAAATTGCGTTTGTAGGTAAGGTGTAAGGTGTAAGTTTGTAGGTAAGGTGTAAAGTGTAAGTTGTAAGGTGCGTTTGTAGGTAAGGTGTAAGATGTAAGAAGGTGTAAAGTTGTAAGGTGCGTTTGTAGGTTAGGTGTAAGGTGTAAGTGCATTTGTAGGTAAGGTGTAAGGTGTAAGTTGTAAGGTGCGTTTGTAGGTAAGGTGTAATAAAGGTGTAAGGTGTAAGGTGTAAGGTGCGTTTGTAGGTAAGGTGTAAGGTGTAAGTGTAAGTTGTAAGGTGCGTTTGTAGGTAAAGTGTAAGTGTTTGTAAGGTAAGGTGTAAGTAAGGTGCGTTTGTAGGTAAGGTGTAAGGTGTAAGTTGTAAAGATGCGTTTGTAGGTAAGGTGTAAGGTGTAAGTGCGTTTGTAGGTAAGGTGTAAGTTGTAATGCGTTTGTAGGTAAGGTGTAAAATTTGTAGGTAAGGTGTATGTAAGTTGTAGGTAAGTTTGTAAGGTGCGTTTGTAGGTAAAATGTAAGCCAGTAAGGTGTAAGTAAAATGCGTTTTGTTGTAGGTAATGTTAAGTGTAAGGTGCGTTTGTAGGTAAAAGGTGTAAGTTAAGGTGCGTTTGTAGGTAAGGTGTAAAGGTGTAAGGTGTAAGTTGTAAGGTGCGTTTGTAGGTAAGGTGTAAGGTGTTTGTAAAGGTGTAAGTTGTAAGGTGCGTTTGTAGGTAAGGTGTAAGGTGCATTTTTGTAGGTAAGTAAGGTGTAAGTTTTTGTGTAAGGTGTAAGGTGCGTTTGTAGGTAAAGGTGTAAAAATGTAATGTGTAGGTGCGTTTGTAAGTGTAAGTTGTAAGGTGTGTAAGGTGTAAGTGTAAGATTGTAAGGTGCGTTTGTAGGTAAGGTGTAAAGGTGCGTTTGTAAGGTAAAATTATAAGGTGTAAGTTGTAAGGTGCGTTTGTAGGTAAGGTGTAAGGTGTAAGTGTAAGGTGCATTTGTAGGTAAGGTGTAAGGTGTAAGGTGTAAGTGTAAGGTGCGTTTGTTAAGGTGTAAGGTGTAAAATGTAAGTTGTAAGGTGCGTTTGTAGGTAAGGTGTAAGTGTAAAATTAGTAAAGTAAAGCGTTTGTAAGTGTAAGGTGTAAGGTGCGTTTTAGATGTAAGTTGTAAGGTGCGTTTGTAGGTAAGGTGTAAGGTGTTTGTGTAAGGGTGCGTTTGTAGGTAAGGTGTAATGTAAGTTTGTAGGTAAGGTGTAAGGTGTAAGTTGTAAGGTGCGTTTGTAGGTAAGGTGTAAGGTGTTTGTAGGTTTGTAAGGTGCGTTTGTGTAAGGTGTAAGGTGCGTTTGTAGGTAAGGTGTAAGGTGTAAGTTGTAAGGTGCGTTTGTAGGTGTAAGGTGTAAGGTGTAGTTGTAGGTAAGGTTGTAAGGTGTAAGTTTTTGTAGGTAAGGTGTAAGGTGTAAGGTGTTGTAAGGTGCGTTTGTAGGTAAGGTGTAAGATGTAAGTTGTAGGTGCGTTTGTAGGTAAGGTGTATGTGTAAGATGTAAGTTGTAGGTGCGTTTGTAGGTAAGGTGTAAGGTGCATTTGTAGGTAAGATGTAAGTTGTAAGGTGCGTTTGTAGGTAAGGTGTAAAATTTTAAGTTGTAAGAGTGCATTTGTAGGTGTAAGGTGTAAGTTGCATTTGTAGGTAAGTAAATGTGTAAGGTGTAAGTTGTAAGGTGCGTTTGTAAGGTGTAAGCAGTGTAATGTAGGTGCGTTTGTAGGTAAGGTGTAAGGTGTAAGTTGTAAGGTGCGTTTGTAGGTAAGGTGTAAAATGTATGTAAGTTGTAAGGTGCGTTTGTAGGTAAGGTGTAAGGTGTAAGTTGTAGGTGCATTTGTAGGTAAGGTGTAAGGTGTTTGTAGGTAGGTGTAAGTGTAAGTTGTAAGAGTGCGTTTGTAGGTAGTGTAAGGTGTAAGTTGTAAGGTGCATTTGTAGGTAAGGTGTAAGGTGTTGTAAGGTGCGTTTGTAGGTAAGGTGTAAGGTGTAAGGTGCGTTTGTAGGTAAGGTGTAAGGTGTAAGTTGTAAAGGTGCGTTTGTAGGTAAGGTGTAAGATGTAAAATGTAGTTGTAAGGTGCGTTTGTAGGTAAGGTGTAAGTTGCATTTGTGTAAGGTGTAAGTTGTAAGGTGCGTTTGTAGGTAAGGTGTAAGGTGTATGCGTGTAGGTGTAAGGTGTAAGGTGCGTTTGTAGGTAAGGTGTAAGGTGTAAGTTGTAAGGTGCGTTTGTAGGTAAGGTGTAAGGTGTAAGGTGTAAGGTGCGTTTGTAGGTAAGGTGTAAGGTGTAAGGTGCGTTTGTAGGTAAGGTGTAAGGTGTAAGTTGTAAGGTGCGTTTGTAGGTAAGGTGTAAGGTGTAAGGTGCATTTGTAGGTAAGGTGTAAGTGTACATTTGTAAGGTGCGTTTGTAGGTAAGGTGTAAGGTGTAAGTTGTAAGGTGCGTTTGTAGGTGTAAGGTGTAAGTTGTAGGTGCGTTTGTAGTTAAGGTGTAAGTGTGGTAAGGTGTAAGGTGTAAGGTGCGTTTGTAGGTAAGGTGTAAGGTGTAAGTTGTAAGTTGCGTTTGTAGGTAAGGTGTAAGGTGTAAGTTGTAAGGTGCGTTTGTAGGTAAGGTGTAAGTTGTAAGGTGTAAGTTGTAAGGTGCGTTTGTAGGTAAGGTGTAAGGTGTAAAGTTTGTAGGTGTAAGGTGCGTTTGTAGGTAAGGTGTAAGGTTTGTAAGATGTACGTTTGTAGGTAAAAAGTGTAAAATTGTTGTAAGGTGCATTTGTAGGTAAGTGTAAGAGTGTAAGGTGTTTAAGGTGCGTTTGTAAGGTAAGTTTGTGTAAGGTGTAAGGTGTAAGGTGCGTTTGTAGGTAAGGTGTAAGGTGTAAGTTGTAAGGTGCGTTTGTAGGTAAGGTGTAAGGTGTAAGGTGTAAGTTGTAAGGTGCGTTTGTAGGTAAGGTGTAAGGTGTAAGTAAAGGTGTAAGTGCGTTTGTAGGTAAGGTGTAAGATGTAAGTTGTAAGGTGCGTTTGTAGGTAAGGTGTAAGGTGTAAGGTGTAAGGTAAGGTGTTTTGTAGGTGTAAGTGTGCGCGTTTGTAGGTAAGGTGTAAGTTGTAAGGTGCGTTTGTAGGTAAGGTGTAAGGTGTAAGGTGCGTTTGTAGGTAAGGTGTAGGTGTAAGGTGTAGGTAAGTGTAAAGGTGCGTTTGTAGGTAAGGTGTAAGGTGTAAGTTGTAAGGTGCGTTTGTAGGTAAGGTGTAAGGTGTAAAGTTGTAGGTGCGTTTGTAGGTAAGGTGTAAGTGTAAGGTGCGTTTGTAGGTAAGGTGTAAGATGTAAGTTGTAAGGTGCGTTTGTAGGTAAGGTGTAATGTGTAAGTGTAAGTGTAAAGTGCGTTTGTAGGTAAGGTGTAAGTTGTAAGGTTTGTAAGGTGCGTTTGTAGGTGTAAGATGTAAGTTGTAAGGTGCGTTTGTAGTTAAGGTGTAAGTTGCATTTGTAGGTAAGGTGTAAGGTGTAAGGTGCGTTTGTAGGTAAGGTGTAAGGTGTAAGTTGTAAGGTGCGTTTGTAGGTAAGGTGTGTAAGGTGTAAGTTGTAAGTAGGTAAGGTGTAAGGTGCGTTTTGTAGGTAAGGTGTAGATGTAGTTGTAAGGTGTTTGTAGGTAAGGTGTAAGTTGCGTTTGTTTGTAAGGTGTAAGTGTAAGGTCGTTTGTAGGTAAAGGTGTAAGGTGTAAGTTGTAAGCGTTTGTAGGTAAGGTGTAGGTGTAAGGTGTAGGTGTGTAAGTTGTAAGGTGCGTTTGTAGGTAAGGTGTAAGGTGTAAGTTGTAAGGTGCGTTTGTAGGTAAGGTGTAAGGTGTAAGTTGTAAGGTGCGTTTGTAGGTAAGGTGTAAGGTGTAAGTTGTAAGGTGCGTTTGTAGGTAAGGTGTAAGGTGCGTTTGTAGGTAAGGTGTAAGGTGTAAGTTGTAAGGTGCGTTTGTAGGTAAGGTGTAAGGTGTAAGTTGTAAGGTGCGTTTGTAGGTAAGGTGTAAGTGTAAGTTTTAAGGTGTTTGTAGTTGTAAGGTGCGTTTGTAGTTAAGGTGTAAGTTGCATTTGTAGGTAAGGTGTAAGGTGTAAGTTGTAAGGTGCGTTTGTAGGTAAGGTGTAAGGTGTAAGGTGCGTTTGTAGGTGTAAGGTGTAATGTAGGTGCGTTGTAGTTAAGGTGTAAGGTGCGTTTGTAGGTAAGGTGTAAGGTGTAAGGTGTAAGTTGTAAGGTGCATTTGTAGGTAAGGTGTAAGGTGTAAGGTGCGTTTGTAGGTAAGGTGTTTGTAGGTAGGTGTAAGGTGTAAGGTGCGTTTGTAGGTAAGTGTAAGTGTAAGGTGTAAGGTGCGTTTGTAGGTAAGGTGTAATGTGTAAGGTAATGTAAGTGTAAGGTGCGTTTGTAGGTAAGGTGTAATGTGCGTTTGTAGGTAAGGTGTAAGTTGCGTTTGTAGGTAAGGTGTAAGATTTGTAAGTTGTAAGGTGCGTTTGTAGTTAAGGTGTAAGTTGCATTTGTAGGTAAGGTGTAAGGTGTAAGGTGCGTTTGTAGGTAAGGTGTAAGGTGTAAGTTGTAAGGTGCGTTTGTAGGTAAGGTGTAAGGTGTAAGTTGTAAGGTGCGTTTGTAGGTAAGGTGTAAGGTGTAGGTGTAAGTTGTAAGGTGCGTTTGTAGGTAAGTAAGTGTAAGGTGCGTTTGTAGGTAAGGTGTAAGGTGTAAGGTGCGTTTGTAGGTAAGGTGTAAGGTGTAAGTTGTAAGGTGCGTTTGTAGGTAAGGTGTAAGGTGTAAGTTGTAAGGTGCGTTTGTAGGTAAGGTGTAAGATGTAAGTTTTAAGGTGCGTTTGTAGTTAAGGTGTAAGATGTAAGTTGTAAGGTGCGTTTGTAGGTAAGGTGTAAGGTGTAAGATGTAAGTTGTAAGGTGCGTTTGTAGTTAAGGTGTAAGTTGCATTTTTAGGTAAGGTGTAGGTGTAAGGTGTATGGTGTAAGTTGTAAGGTGCGTTTGTAGGTAAGGTGTAAGGTGTAAGGTGCGTTTGTAGGTAAGGTGTAATGTGTAAGGTGTAAGGTGTAAGGTGCGTTTGTAGGTAAGGTGTAAGGTGTAACGTGTAAGTTGTAAGGTGCATTTGTAGGTAAGGTGTAAGGTGTAAGTTGTAAGGTGCGTTTGTAGGTAAGGTGTAAGGTGTAACGTGTAAGTTGTAAGGTGCATTTGTAGGTAAGGTGTAATGTGTAAGGTGTAAGGTGTAAGGTGTAAGGTTGGTTTGTAGGTAAGGTGTAAGTTGTAAGGTGCGTTTGTAGGTAAGGTGTAAGTTGTAAGTTGTAAGGTGCGTTTGTAGGTAGGTGTAAGTTGTAAAGGTGCGTTTGTAGTAAGGTGTAAGGTGTAAGTTGTAGGTGCGTTTGTAGGTAAGGTGTAAGGTGTAAGCGTTTTTGTAGGTAAGGTGTAAGGTGTAAGTTGTAAGGTGCGTTTGTAGGTAAGGTGTAAGATGTAAGTTTTAAGGTGCGTTTGTAGTTAAGGTGTAAGTTGCATTTTTAGGTAAGATGTAAGGTGTAAGTTGTAGTGCGTTTGTAGGTAAGTTAAGGTGTAAGTTGTAAGGTGCGTTTGGTAGGTAAGGTGTATGGTGTAAGGTGCGTTTGTAGGTAAGGTGTAAGGTGTAAGTAAGTTTGTAGGTGCGTTTGTGTAAGGTGTAAGTTGTAAGGTGCGTTTGTAGGTAAGGTGTAATGTGTAAGGTGTAAGGTGTAAGGTGCGTTTGTAGGTAAGGTGTAAGGTGTAAGTTGTAAGGTGCGTTTGTAGGTAAGGTGTAATGTGTAAGGTGTAAGGTGTAAGGTGTAAGGTTGGTTTGTAGGTAAGGTGTAAGTTGTAAGGTGCGTTTGTAGGTAAGGTGTAAGGTGTAAGTTGTAAGGTGCGTTTGTAGGTAAGGTGTAAGGTGTAAGGTGTAAGGTGCGTTTGTAGGTAAGGTGCGTTTGTAGGTAAGGTGTAAGGTGTAAGTTGTAAGGTGCGTTTGTAGGTAAGGTGTAAGATGTAAGTTTTAAGGTGCGTTTGTAGTTAAGGTGTAAGGTGCGTTTGTAGGTAAGGTGTAAGATGTAAGGTGTAAGGTGCGTTTGTAGGTAAGGTGTAAGATGTAAGGTGTAAGGTGCATTTGTAGGCAATAGTCTATACCTATTATGAGTGGCTATTAAATGTACAGGTTACCACAGGTTACCAAAAGGTGCAACAAGTTCCCTGACATCTCCAATTACTTCATAAACATTTGTTTAGAAATTATATCTCTCAAGTCAGTTTCTCTGTAAAGTGCCGTCTTGGAGCTGATCATAAGACTGTTGGATATAAAACAGCAGAATTAAATAAGCTTTGACTTCAATTAGTTTGTGACTACCTACAAATGAATCATATTTAGCCTACATCCCACCAATATACATTTCTGTATTTTAATATCAAGGAAAACACAAGATCAAAAAGATCTGTCTCGTAGGTTAATAAGGATTGGACCCTGTTTTTCCATTTTCGCCTAAAATGACATACCAAAATACCAAAATGTAACTACCTGAAGCAAGGATTTGCATTTTATTGAAACCATTTGAAAGGAAACACTTTGAAGTTTGTGGAAATGTGATCCTGTGGAGGTTTTAAGCATTACGAAACTTCTATTCAATGGAATAAACCTCATGTAGCAAATAAGCCATTCATTTTTTGTTGTTGATCAAATTCGACACTCTTATTGACTTCCAAAACTCCTTTCTTGGTGGGCGAAACAACGTTTTTCCATACAGGATATTTTTTTTTATTTTACCTTTATTTTACTAGGCAAGTCAGTTAAGAACAAATTCTTATTTTCAATGACGGCCTAGGAACAGTGGTTTAACTGCCTGTTCAGGGGCAGAACGACAGATTTGTACCTTGTCAGCTCGGGGGTTTGAACTTGCAACCTTTCGGTTACTAGTCCAATGCTAGGCTACCCTGCCGCCCATATGAAGGTTTGTGTCGTAAATATAACCTTAGCTCATTGACAAATAAATGAGCTTGATAGGTGGCTAATAATCTCTACTAATCTATGTTAGCTACCTACGTGATGATCCACCTTTGCTGCTGAGACTGTCAGTGGCAACTCAAGTGATGGGACTGCATCGGGTTTCAGTATCATGGGACTGCATCGGGTTTCAGTATCATGGGACTGCATCAGGCTTCAGTAATCATGGGACTGCATCGTGCTTCAGTATCATGGGACTGCATCGGGCTTCAGTATCATGGGACTGCATCGGGTTTCAGTATCATGGGACTGCATCGGGCTTCAGTATCATGGGACTGCATCGGGTTTCAGTATCATGGGACTGCATCGGGTTTCAGTATCATGGGACTGCATCGGGCTTCAGTACCAAGGGACTGCATCGGGTTTCAGTATCATGGGACTGCATCGGGCTTCAGTACCAAGGGACTGCATCGGGTTTCAGTATCAAGGGACTGCATCGGGCTTCAGTATCAAGGGACTGCATCGGGCTTCAGTATCAAGGGACTGCATCGGGTTTCAGTACCAAGGGACTGCATCGGGTTTCAGTATCATGGGACTGCATCGGGCTTCAGTATCAAGGGACTGCATCGGGCTTCAGTATCATGGGACTGCATCGGATTTCAGTATCATGGGACTGCATCGGGTTTCAGTATCATGGGACTACATCGGGTTTCAATATCATGGGACTGCATCGGGCTTCAGTATCAAGGGACTGCATCGGGTTTCAGTATCATGGGACTGCATCAGGCTTCAGTACCAAGGGACTGCATCGGGTTTCAGTATTATGGGACTGCATCGGTCTTCAGTATCAAGGGACTGCATCGGGCTTCAGTATCATGGGACTGCATCGGATTTCAGTATCATGGGACTGCATCGGGTTTCAGTATCATGGGACTGCATCGGGTTTCAGTATCATGGGACTGCATCGGGCTTCAGTATCATGGGACTGCATCAGGCTTCAGTATCATGGGACTGCATCGGGCTTCAGTATCATGGGACTGCATCGGGCTTCAGTATCATGGGACTGCATCGGGTTTCAGTATCATGGGACTGCATCGGGCTTCAGTATCATGGGACTGCATCGGGCTTCAGTATCATGGGACTGCATCGGGTTTCAGTATCATGGGACTGCATCGGGCTTCAGTATCATGGGACTGCATCGGGCTTCAGTATCATGGGACTGCATCGGGTTTCAGTATCATGGGACTACATCGGGCTTCAATATCATGGGACTGCATCAGGTTTCAGTATCATGGGACTGCATCGGGTTTCAGTATCATGGGACTGCATCGGGCTTCAGTATCATGGGACTGCATCGGGTTTCAGTATCATGGGACTGCATCGGGTTTCAGTATCATGGGACTGCATCGGGCTTCAGTATCATGGGACTGCATCGGGTTTCAGTATCATGGGACTGCATCGGGCTTCAGTATCAAGGGACTGCATCGGGCTTCAGTATCATGGGACTGCATCGGGCTTCAGTATCAGAAGCTTGGCATACCCCATCTTTTTTTTGCAGCAGCAGCAGGTTCTCAACGCACTCACCTGAAAGAAAATGTGCTCTGCAAATGGGAACTCTTTGTGATCAACTTGGTTGCATTCTGAGCTTGGGAAAGAAGTATAATTAATTTATCCTTTAACACTTACTTTTTGGGGGGAAGATGAACAACTGTAAATTGCTTTTATAACCGAAGACACAGTAACTACGAGTCATTTGCTTACCAGGTAGCTAACTAGCTACACTATATATACAAAAGTATGTGGACACCTCTTCAAATTAGTAGATTTGGCAATTTCAGCCACAGCCATTGCTGACAGGTGTATAAAATCGAGCAGACAGCCATGCAATCTCCATAGAGAAGAATTGGCAGTAAAATGTCCTTAATGAAGAGCTCAGCGACTTTCAATGTGGGAGCTTCATAGAATGCCACTTTATCAACAAGTGAGTTCGTCAAATTTCAGCCCTGCTAGAGCTGCCCCGGTCAACTATAAGTGCTGTTATTGTGAAGTGGAAACGTTTAGGAGCAACAACGGCTCAGCCCCGAAGTTGGTAGGCCACACAAGCTCACAGAACAGGACAGCCGAGTGCTGAAGCGCATAGCGCGTAAAAATCGTCTGTCCTCGGTTGCAACACTCACTACTGAGTTCCTAACTCCCTCTGGAAGCAACGTCAGCACAAGAACTGTTCATCAGGGGAGCTTCATGAAATGAGTTTCCATGGCCGAGCAGCTGCACACAAGCCTAAGATCACCATGAGCAATGCCAAGCGTTGGCTGGAGTGGTGTAAAGTGGAAAAACGTTATCTGTAGTGATGAATCACGCTTCACTATCTAGCAGTCTGACTGACAAATCTGGGATTTGTGCATGCCAGAAGAGCACTACCTGCCCGAATGCATAGTGCCAACTCTAAAGATTATTGGAGGAGGAATAATGGTCTGGGGCTGTTTTTCATGGTTCTAGCTAGGCCCCTTATTTCCAGTGAAGGGAAATCTTAAACCTACATCATACAATGTTAGACAATTCTGTGCTCCCAACTTTGTGGCAACAGTTTAGGGAAGGCCCTTTCCTGTTTCACCATGACAATGCCCCCATGCACAAAGCGAGGTCTATACAGAAATGGTTTGTTCGGTGTGGAAGAACTTGACTGGCCTGCACAGAGCCCTAACCTCAACCCCATCAATCATACAACTCAACCGACATCTGCGTTCAAATGTGAATTAAATTCAATAGACGGTAAATTGCAGTTGTCACTGCACAATCTTTTTTAAGACTCTCTGGATTTGTGCTGTCGCTCTCATCCTCCAAACACCAACTTTCCAAAACAATCTGTTGACAGGAGGAAGCGTTCTGCTTTAAAAATAATAATAATTGGCACAACCTTGATTAGCCAACCAGATGCACCTGGCGGGCGATACAGGGGGATGGAAGGCACTGGTCACACTTGAAATACAAAACTAAAGACCCAACAAACCAATATAGCATTAGTGACAGACATTATCATTAGTGACAGACATTGTCATTAGTGACAGACATTATGGTTAATCAGGGAGTCTATAGTTGTGCTTTAATCACAGGTCTGCTCTGAGGAAAAAAATTATGGGGAAAGAAATGTTGTTTTGACAAATTTTTTAACAGTGTCTCGTTTAACTCCCCTGTCATCACAATGATAAAACCCAGTTTTGGAAGAAAGGAAATGGAAATAAATGACAATAACACCCCTCTGTCGAGCCACGTGTCTTTAAGAGAAGAGGGGGATAATGGAGAGAAAAAAATGGACTAAACTGAGTTCCATGGAAAATTCCTACGTCTACGGTTCGGGAAGATTGACACTAATGTCAACTTCTGGAGTCTGGACTCTGGAGTCAGTGCTGTGGATGCGTGTGTTTGATCTATTCTGGCAGCTGAGTGATCTGATTCACTTCCTATTTTAAACTGGCAGAGAAAGAGAGAGAGAATTAGTCACATAACTCCAGTTACATTTTTAAGGATCGACTCATTTTCAAGGATGACTCAAAAGATTGCATTAAGAATAATGTATCGATATAACTCGCAAAATGCAACGTACGTTGACATAAAACGGGAATTATTGGGAGTAGTCTGAAATCACACTTTATACAAAATCACACACCTTCATTTGATACAAACTTCTCCACTACCTTTGTATGCATGTTTTACAATAATGTCAATGGTGAGGAGTGTAACTGAAGACTGTCAAGACCAGAGGAGAGGCCCTGCTCAAATGTAGTGCACTTTATAGCCAATAGGTTACCATTTGGGACGGAGACGCTATGTACCGCCGAGGGAGGAGGGAAATAAAAGTTGACACGGAGGGGAGGGACGTTGGTGGGAAAGTAAAGAGTCAACCCCGGTCACACCATTTAATAATCCATTTATTTATTGAATTATTCATTTAAAAGTAGTGACCAGGAAAGGCACATTGAGGCTACTTCCTGTTTGAAAGGAAAGAATAGTCCCACATTGTTAAGTGCCTTGAAGGGTAGCAGTAGTAGGGTAGTGGTTCTGGATATTGTAGGTGAGTTACTGTTCCTCTTTTGTACCATTCAACCCCCCACCCTCCACTCCCCTCCGTCTCCAACCTCCACCCTTCATCTCCGAACCTCCCCTGTTTATTAAAACAATGCAGTTGTATATGAGTAGAACAAACATCTCAATAGGAAGTGTTGGACTAACTCTCATTATGCAAACCCATGCGAGACAGGAGACCAGGTATCAGCGGCAGTTTATAATCGTTCATCTAATTGTATTACTTCTTTATCCCTTTATCAAGCTCCTGGATACTTGTGTTGTTCAGTGACCCTGAATCTAAGGACAAGAATGTAGAACGATAAAATGGTGGCAACAACACAACACAATCCACCTCCCTTTCCAAACTATGACCGGAACACCCTTTCTTGTATCTGAACCTGTATGGGAACTTCACTTTCAGACAGACCCAGCTCTCCTACAGACTTGTGATCTCCTGTGTTTTGTCTGCTGCTCGACTAAAAGTCTTCCTGCTTCACATGGACCCCTGTTTTGAAAGACAAAACCAGCCTCAGAGGAGCAGGGCTTTGCTGGCTTCCATTTTGCTTTGGAGACGGCAGGTTCAAACTGAAACACTTTTTTTGGCAGATATATTTTTTAAAAGGCAGTATCATTGTTTGATGTCATTAGAACCAGATTACAAAAGACCAAACAAATGGATGTAATATGTAACACAGCAGGCTGCTGAGAGGGGAGGACGGATCATAATAACGGCTGTAACGGAGCAAATGGAATGGCATCAAACGCAAAGCAACAATGTGTTTGATACCGGTCCACTTAACTCGCTCCAGCCATTACCACAGGCCCATCCTCCCCAATTAAGGTGCCACCAACCTCCTGTGGTTTAATGATGGATGAAGGTAGAGGAGGGCTTAGGAAATACCTGCCCAGTTGAAAAATAACTTTCCCTCCGAGTATGTGGATACCTCAGGGTCCACCGAAGAAGAGGTAAATATTTACCTCAGTATGATAGACACAAGATGAGTTGTGCGACTGGCCTCTCTCAGTCGCACAACTATAAGCGGTGGACGAGTTTGCCTCTCCCTTTGCATCTAAATCAAATCAAATCAAATCAAATTGTATTTGTCACATACACATGGTTAGCAGATGTTAGTGCGAGTGTTGCGAAATGCTTGTGCTTCTAGTTCCGACAATGCAGTAATAACCAACAAGTAATCTAGCTAACAATTCCAAAACTACTACCTTATAGACACAAGTGTAAGGGGATAAAGAATATGTACATAAGATATATGAATGATATATGAAGATATATGAATGAGTGATGGTACAGAGCGGCATAGGCAAGATACAGTAGATGGTATTGAGTGCAGTATATACATATGAGATGAGTATGTAAACAAAGTGGCATAGTTAAAGTGGCTAGTGATACATGTATTACATAAGGATGCAGTAGATGATATAGAGTACAGTATATACGTATACATATGAGATGAATAATGTAGGGTATGTAAACATTATATTAGGTAGCATTGTTTAAAGTGGCTAGTGATATATTTTACATCATTTCCCATCAATTCCCATTATTAAAGTGGCTGGAGTTGAGTCAGTGTGTTGGCAGCAGCCACTCAATGTTAGTGGTGGCTGTTTAACAGTCTGATGGCATTGAGATAGAAGCTGTTTTTCAGTCTCGCGGTCCCAGCTTTGATGCACCTGTACTGACCTCGCCTTCTGGATGATAGCGAGGTGAACAGGCAGTGGCTCGGGTGGTTGTTGTCCTTGATGATCTTTATGGCCTTCCTGTGACATCGGGTGGTGTAGGTGTCCTGGAGGGCAGGTAGTTTGCCCCCGGTGATGCGTTGTGCAGACCTCACTACCCTCTGGAGAGCCTTACGGTTGTGGGCGGAGCAGTTGCCGTACCAGGCAGTGATACAGCCCGACAGGATGCTCTCGATTGTGCATCTGTAGAAGTTTGTGAGTGCTTTTGGTGACAAGCCAAATTTCTTCAGCCTCCTGAGGTTGAAGAGGCGCTGTGCCTTCTTCACGATGCTGTCTGTGTGGGTGGACCAATTCAGTTTGTCTGTGATGTGTACACCGAGGAACTTAAAACTTACTACCCTCTCCACTACTGTTCCATCGATGTGGATAGGGGGGTGTTCCCTCTGCTGTTTCCTGAAGTCCAAAATCATGTCATTAGTTTTGTTGAGTGTGAGGTTATTTTCCTGACACCACACTCCGAGGGCACTCACCTCCTCCCTGTAGACCGTCTCGTCGTTGTTGGTAATCAAGCCTACCACTGTTGTGTCGTCCGCAAACTTGATGATTGAGTTGGAGGCGTGCGTGGCCACGCAGTCGTGGGTGAACAGGGAGTACAGGAGAGGGCTCAGAACGCACCCTTGTGGGGCCCCAGTGTTGAGGATCAGCGGGGTGGAGATGTTGTTGCCTACCCTCACCACCTGGGGGCGGCCCGTCAGGGAAGTCCAGTACCCAGTTGCACAGGGCGGGGTCGAGACCCAGGGTCTCGAGCTTGATGACAAGCTTGGAGGGCACTATGGTGTTAAATGCCGAGCTGTAGTCGATGAACAGCATTCTCAAATAGGTATTCCTCTTGTCCAGATGGGTTAGGGCAGTGTGCAGTGTGGTTGAGATTGCATCGTCTGTGGACCTATTTGGGCGGTAAGCAAATTGGAGTGGGTCTAGGGTGTCAGGTAGGGAGGAGGTGATATGGTCCTTGACTAGTCTCTCAAAGCACTTCATGATGATGGAAGTGAGTGCTACGGGGCGGTAGTCATTTAGCTCAGCTATCTTAGCTTTCTTGGGAACAGGAACAATGGTGGCCCTCTTGAAGCATGTGGGAACAACAGACTGGGATAGGGATTGATTGAATATGTCCGTAAACACACCAGCCAGCTGGTCTGCGCATGCTCTGAGGGCGCGGCTGGGGATGCCGTCTGGGGCTGCAGCCTTGCGAGGGTTGACACGTTTAAATGTTTTCCTCACGCCGGCTGCAGTGAAGGAGAGTCCGCATGTTTTAGTTGCGGGCCGTGTCAGTGGCACTGTATTGTCCTCAAAGCGGGCAAAACAGTTATTTAGTCTGCCTGGGAGCAAGACATCCTGGTCCGTGACGGTGCTGGTTTTCTTTTTGTAATCCGTGATTGACTGTAGACCCTGCCACATACCTCTTGTGTCTGAGCCGTTGAATTGAGATTCTACTTTGTCTCTATACTGACGCTTAGCTTGTTTGATTGCCTTGCGGAGGGAATAGTTACACTGTTTGTATTCGGTCATGTTTCCAGTCACCTTGCCCTGATTAAAAGCAGTGGTTCGCGCTTTCAGTTTCACGCGAATGCTGCCATCAATCCACGGTTTCTGGTTTGGGAATGTTTTAATCATTGCTATGGGAACGACATCTTCAACGCAAGTTCTAATGAACTCGCACACCGAATTAGCGTATTCGTCAATGTTGTCGTCTGACGCAATACGGAACATATCCCAGTCCACGTGATGGAAGCAGTCTTGGAGTGTGGAATCAGATTGGTCGGACCATCGTTGAACAGACCTCAGCGCGGGAGCTTCTTGTTTTAGTTTCTGTCTGTAGGCAGGGATCAACAAAATGGAGTCGTGGTCAGCTTTTCCGAAAGGAGGGCGGGGCAGGGCCTTATATGCGTCGCGGAAGTTGGAATAGCAATGATCCAAGGTTTTTCCAGCCCTGGTTGCGCAATCGATATGCTGATAAAATGTAGGGAGTCTTGATTTCAGATTAGCCTTGTTAAAATCCCCAGCTACAATGAATGCAGCCTCCGGATATATGGATTCCAGTTTACAAAGAGTCAAATAAAGTTCGTTCAGAGCCATCGATGTGTCTGCTTGGGGGGGAATGTATACGGCTGTGATTATAATTATAAGATAATTCCATCTACAACTGTTATAGATGTGTTCATAAACATTTGTATAT
The DNA here is from genome assembly GCF_034236695.1 of Oncorhynchus nerka. Classification (NCBI taxonomy): domain Eukaryota; kingdom Metazoa; phylum Chordata; class Actinopteri; order Salmoniformes; family Salmonidae; genus Oncorhynchus; species Oncorhynchus nerka. Next base: position 39,669,661 of record NC_088411.1, read on the forward strand.
TTAATTAATCTTGATGCACAAATGTTTGAAATATGCCTGTTCATATAAGTGTTCGATAAGATACTGTTTTGTTATGCTAGCTAACTGAGCCATTCAGACGACTTAACAAAGTGATAGAGGATTTTTTAAAGGATTGAATGGGACTGTCCATGGACTTCAAAAACATTGCTAACTCTAGCTCCTCTAACCCGACTTTGAAGCTTTGCCAGCTTTGCCAGCTTGGTCTCTCTTTCACCGTCAGAGACAAGTCCCTCTGTCACAAGACAGCACGCAAAACCTTGCTCTTGTGCTAAAACAAACCTCTCTTGTTCTCGTCAGAGAGCAGCAGTCAGAAACAGCAGTTCTGCTTTTGATCTTCAGTGATCCCTCCTTGTCATCTTCAGTGATCCCTCCTTGTCATCTTCAGTGATTCTTCCTTGTCATCTTCAGGGATTATTCCTTGTCATCTTCATTGATCCCTCCTTATCATCTTCTGGAGCATTTGGCTTCCAGTGTGAGTGGATGGGTAGCAATATTCGACAGCCAGAGGGCTAGGCCAAGACTGAATGCATAGGTAGCAGTATTTGGCAATCAAATATAGGAGGCTTAGGTAAAGTGGATGCCTGCTTTGTTTCCTTTCTGGCTTGTGCATGCTATGAAAAGGAACGCCAGGAAAGAAATGGAAACATTTAGGGACAACTATTTCAAAGTGAAACTCAGCTTGTGTCCCAGAAACTGTTAAGGCACTAAACCATTTATCAATCTGTCAATCTCTGATAACATGAGGTTTGATTGGCAATGTTGTTGATATGGAGCAACAAGTTATGGAGCAACAAGTTATGGAGCAACGAGTTATGGAGCAACAAGTACAGAAGCAACAAGTTTTGGAGCAACAAGGTATGGAGCAACAAGTTATGGAGAAACAAGGTATGGAGCAACAAGTTATGGAGCAAAAAGTTATGGAGCAACAAGTTATGGAGCAACGAGTTATGGAGCAACAAGTTATGGAGCAATGAGTTATGGAGCAACACGTTATGGAGCAACAACTTATGGAGCAACAAGGTCTGGAGCAACAAGGTATGGAGCAACAAGTTATGGAGCAACAAGTTATGGAGCAACAAGGTCTGGAGCAACAAGTTATGGAGCAACAAGTTATGGAGCAACGAGTTATGGAGCAACAAGTTATGGAGCAACAAGTTATGGAGCAACAAGTTATGGAACAACAAGTCACGAAACAACAAGTTATGGAGCAACAAATTCACGAAACAACAAGTTATGGAGCAACAAGTTATGGACCAACAAGTTATGGAGCAACAAGTTACGGAGCAACAAGTTATGGAGCAACAAGTTATGGAGCAACAAGTATAGAAGAAACAAGTTATGGATCAATGAGTTATGGAGCAACAAGTTATGAAGCAACAAGTTTTGGAGCAACAAGTTATGGAGCAACAAGTCATGGAGCAACAAGTTATGGAGCAACAAGTTATGGAGCAACAAGGTATGGAGCAACAAGTTATGGAGCAAAAAGTTATGGAGCAACAAGAACAGAAGCAACAAGTTTTGGAGCAACAAGTTATGGAACAACGAGTTATGGAGCAACAAGAACAGAAGCAACAAGTTATGGAGCAACAAGTTATGGAGCAACAAGTTATGGAGCAACGAGTTATGGAGCAACAAGTTATGGAGCAATGAGTTATGGAGCAACACGTTATGGAGCAACAACTTATGGAGCAACAAGGTCTGGAGCAACAAGTTATGGAGCAACAACTTATGGAGCAACAAGTTATGGAGCAACAAGGTATGGAGCAACAACTTATGGAGCAACAAGTTATAGAGCAACAAGGTCTGGAGCAACAACTTATGGAGCAACAAGTTATGGAGCAACAAGTTATGGAGCAACAAGTTATGGAGCAACGAGTTATGGAGCAACAAGTTATGGAGCAACAAGTTATGGAGCAACAAGTTATGGAGCAACAAGGTCTGGAGCAACAAGTTATGGAGCAACAAGTTATGGAGCAACGAGTTATGGAGCAACAAGTTATGGAGCAACAAGTTATGGAGCAACAAGTTATGGAGCAACAAGTTATGGAACAACAAGTCACGAAACAACAAGTTATGGAGCAACAAATTCACGAAACAACAAGTTATGGAGCAACAAGTTATGGACCAACAAGTTATGGAGCAACAAGTTACGGAGCAACAAGTTATGGAGCAACAAGTTATGGAGCAACAAGTATAGAAGAAACAAGTTATGGATCAATGAGTTATGGAGCAACAAGTTATGAAGCAACAAGTTTTGGAGCAACAAGTTATGGAGCAACAAGTCATGGAGCAACAAGTTATGGAGCAACAAGTTATGGAGCAACAAGGTATGGAGCAACAAGTTATGGAGCAAAAAGTTATGGAGCAACAAGAACAGAAGCAACAAGTTTTGGAGCAACAAGTTATGGAACAACGAGTTATGGAGCAACAAGAACAGAAGCAACAAGTTATGGAGCAACAAGTTATGGAGCAACAAGTTATGGAGCAACGAGTTATGGAGCAACAAGTTATGGAGCAATGAGTTATGGAGCAACACGTTATGGAGCAACAACTTATGGAGCAACAAGGTCTGGAGCAACAAGTTATGGAGCAACAACTTATGGAGCAACAAGTTATGGAGCAACAAGGTATGGAGCAACAACTTATGGAGCAACAAGTTATAGAGCAACAAGGTCTGGAGCAACAACTTATGGAGCAACAAGTTATGGAGCAACAAGTTATGGAGCAACAAGTTATGGAGCAACGAGTTATGGAGCAACAAGTTATGGAGCAACAAGTTATGGAGCAACAAGTTATGGAGCAACAAGTCACGAAACAACAAGTTATGGAGCATCAAATTCATGAAACAACAAGTTATGGAGCAACAAGTTATGGAGCAACAAGTTATAGAGCAACAAGGTCTGGAGCAACGAGTTATGGAGCAACAAGTTATGGAGCAACAACTTATGGAGCAACAAGTTATGGAGCAACAAGGTATGGAGCAACAACTTATGGAGCAACAAGTTATAGAGCAACAAGGTCTGGAGCAACAACTTATGGAGCAACGAGTTATGGAGCAACAAGTTATGGAGCAACAAGTTATGGAGCAACAACTTATGGAGCAACGAGTTATGGAGCAACAACTTATGGAGCAACAAGTTATAGAGCAACAAGGTCTGGAGCAACAACTTATGGAGCAACGAGTTATGAAACAACAAGTTATGGAGCAACAAGTTATGGATCAACAAGTGAAGGAGCAACAGGTTATGGATCAATGAGTTATGAAACAACAAGTTATGGAGCAACAAGTTATGGAGCAACAAGTTATGGAGCAACAAGTTATGGAGCAACAAGGTCTGGAGCAACAACTTATGGAGCAACAAGTTATGGAGCAACAAGTTATGGATCAATGAGTTATGGAGCAACAAGTTATGGAGCAACAAGTTATGGAGCAACAAGTTATGGAGCAACAAGTTATGGAGCAACAAGGTCTGGAGCAACAACTTATGGAGCAACAAGTTATAGAGCAACAAGGTCTGGAGCAACAACTTATGGAGCAACGAGTTATGGAGCAACGAGTTATGGAGCAACAAGTTATGGAGCAACAAGTTATGGAGCAACAACTTATGGAGCAACGAGTTATGGAGCAACAACTTATGGAGCAACAAGTTATAGAGCAACAAGGTCTGGAGCAACAACTTATGGAGCAACGAGTTATGAAACAACAAGTTATGGAGCAACAAGTTATGGATCAACAAGTGAAGGAGCAACAGGTTATGGATCAATGAGTTATGAAACAACAAGTTATGGAGCAACAAGTTATGGAGCAACAAGTTATGGAGCAACAAGTTATGGATCAATGAGTTATGGAGCAACAAGTTATGGAGCAACAAGTTATGGATCAATGAGTTATGGAGCAACAAGTTATGGAGCAACAAGTTATGGAGCAACAAGTTATGGAGCAACAAGTTATGGAGCAACAAGGTCTGGAGCAACAACTTATGGAGCAACAAGTTATAGAGCAACAAGTTCTATTTTCTTCTTCTTCGTTGAGGTTTTATGGCGGTATGCACATTATTTAGTGCATTATTGCCACAACAAATTATGGATTAAGTTATGACATGTATAGCTCCAGAGTTAGGATCATGTATAATGCATTCATTTCAAAGAGGAACATTGTACCTGGTGAGAAATTATCCAATATCTATTGTACTGTACAAGCTAACTTCACTTCAAAAGTGTTAAAATGACCATGAATTTTACACAATATTGCTTTGTAATTTTCACGTAAAAGTGTTGGTCAGGATACCTGTAGTTTTCTATTTCTATAACTGGGCTAAATCAGTTAATTAATTAATAAACAATGGGGATACAATTATCTCACACTCTTTATAATTCATAATTCTCCCTCTTCCAATTGAGTTAGTTACCCTCTAGTGACTGAATGAACTGTCATGTGCTGTGGAGCAGACCAGCTGGATCCGTTCCTTATAACCAGAGGACTTGTTTCCATTTCCTGCATCTGCTGTTTGGCAGCAGCCCCAGGCAACAGACAGACACACAGAGACTCAAATCTTATAGCACGACATCACGTGCCCGCTGTGTAAAGAAATTGAAATGCCAAGTATGTCTTGGTGATAACTCTACCCAGACCTGAATGAGAAAATGAGCCATTACCCTGGTGACAATCTTGTTTAATATCTTAGAGGATCTTGTCAGATGTTGATACTCTTGTCCTACAATATATATAAGGTACCATCATCTAGGAAAAGGTATTAGAGAGCACTTGATGAAATAAGGTAAACTTCCAGAATAATGTTTCTTGCATCTGAACAGTCAATCAACTACGCCATCATCATCTACACGTCAAGGGAAGGTATTTCAAGCATGGTGCTATTTCTAATGGTATCTCTTTGTCTCATGTCCTATCCTCTCCTCTGTCTGTCAAAAATCAGCCTGGATTAAAGAAAGGAAAAAGCTCCGCTCAACCTGGCGCATGCAGACGGTCAGGCACAAACTTAATCAGACAGTGGTGATGGGCCAGGGATAGGGGTTAAGGAAGGGTCAGGGATAGGGGTTAAGGAAGGGTCAGGGATAGGGGTTAAGGAATGGTCAGGGGTAGGGGTTAGGGAATGGTCAGGGTCAGGGGTAGGGGTTAGGGAATGGTCAGGGGTAGGGGTAGGGGTTAGGGAATGGTCAGGGGTAGGGGTAGGGGTTAGGGAATGGTCAGGGGTAGGGGTAGGGGTTAGGGAATGGTCAGGGGTAGGGGTAGGGGTTAGGGAATGGTCAGGGGTAGGGGTAGGGGTTAAGGAATGGTCAGGGTCAGGGGTAGGGGTTAAGGAAGGGTCAGGGATAGGGGTTAAGGAATGGTCAGGGGTAGGGGTAGGGGTTAAGGAATGGTCAGGGTCAGGGGTAGGGGTTAGGGAATGGTCAGGGGTAGGGGTAGGGGTTAGGGAATGGTCAGGGGTAGGGGTAGGGGTTAGGGAATGGTCAGGGTAGGGGTAGGGGTTAAGGAATGGTCAGGGGTAGGGGTAGGGGATAGGGAATGGTCAGGGATAGGGGTTAGGAATGGCCAGGGATAGGGGTAGGGGTTAGGAATTGCCAGGGATAGGGGGGTTAAGGAATGGCCAGGGATAGGGATAGGGGTTAAGGAATGGCCAGGGATAGGGATAGGGGTTAAGGAATGGCCAGGGATAGGGATAGGGGTTAAGGAATGGCCAGGGGTAGGGGTTAAGGAATGGCCAGGGATAGGGATAGGGGTTAAGGAATGGTCAGGGATAGGGGTTAAGGAATGGTCAGGGATAGGGGAGGGGTTAAGGAATGGTCAGGGATAGGGGTTAAGGAATGGTCAGGGATAGGGGTTAAGGAATGATCAGGGATAGGGGTTAATGAATGGCCAGGGATAGGGGTTAAGGAATGATCAGGGATAGGGGTTAATGAATGGCCAGGGATAGGGGTTAAGGAATGGCCAGGGATAGGGGTTAAGGAATGGCCAGGGATAGGGGTTAAGGAATGGCCAGGGATAGGGGTTAAGGAATGGCCAGGAATAGGGGTTAAGGAATGGTCAGGGATAGGGGTTAAGGAATGGCCAGGGATAGGGGTTAAGGAAGGGATAGGGGTTAAGGGTCAGGGATAGGGATAGGGATAGTGATAGGGGTTAAGGAATGGTCAGTTATAGGGGTTAAGGAATGGCCAGGGATAGGGGTTAAGGAATGGCCAGGGGTAGGGGTTAAGGAATGGTCAGGGATAGGGGTTAAGGAATGGTCAGGGATAGGGGTTAAGGAATGGTCAGGGATAGGGGATAAGGAATGGTCAGGGATAGGGGTTAAGGAATGGTCAGGGATAGGGGTTAAGGAATGGCCAGGGGTAGGGGTTAAGGAATGGCCAGGGATAGGGGTTAAGGAATGGTCAGGGATAAGGGTTAAGGAATGGTCAGGGATAGGGGTTAAGGAATGGTCAGGGATAGGGGTTAAGGAATGGCCAGGGGTAGGGGTTAAGGAATGGTCAGGGATAGGGGTTAAGGAATGGTCAGGGATAGGGGTTAAGGAATGGTCAGGGATAGGGGTTAAGGAATGGCCAGGGGTAGGGGTTAAGGAATGGCCAGGGATAGGGGTTAAGGAATGGTCAGGGATAGGGGTTAAGGAATGGCCAGGGGTAGGGGTTAAGGAATGGCCAGAGATAGGGGTTAAGGATGGGTCAGGGGTAGGGGTTAAGGAATGGCCAGAGATAGGGGTTAAGGATGGGTCAGGGGTAGGGGTTAAGGAATGAGGGAGAACACCAGCTTCTAAAAGGCTGAGGGAGAACACCAGCTTCTAAAAGGCTGAGGGAGAACACCAGCTTCTAAAAGGCTGAGGGAGGACACCAGCTTCTAAAAGGCTGAGGGAGGACACCCGCTTCTAAAAGGCTGAGGGAGGACACCAGCTTCTAAAAGGCTGAGGGAGGACACCAGCTTCTAAAAGGCTGAGGGAGAACACCAGCTTCTAAAAGGCTGAGGGAGGACACCACCTTCTAAAAGGCTGAGGGAGAACACCAGCTTCTAAAAGGCTGAGGGAGGACACCAGCTTCTAAAAGGCTGAGGGAGGACACCCGCTTCTAAAAGGCTGAGGGAGGACACCAGCTTCTAAAAGGCTGAGGAGAACACCAGCTTCTAAAAGGCTGAGGAGAACACCAGCTTCTAAAAGGCTGAGGAGGACACCAGCTTCTAAAAGGCTGAGGGAGAACACCAGCTTCTAAAAGGCTGAGGGAGGACACCAGCTTCTAAAAGGCTGAGGGAGGACACCAGCTTCTAAAAGGCTGAGGGAGGACACCAGCTTCTAAAAGGCTGAGGGAGGACACCAGCTTCTAAAAGGCTGAGGGAGAACACCAGCTTCTAAAAGGCTGAGGGAGGACACCAGCTTCTAAAAGGCTGAGGGAGGACACCAGCTTCTAAAAGGCTGAGAGAGAACACCAGCTTCTAAAAGGCTGAGGGAGAACACCAGCTTCTAAAAGGCTGAGGGAGGACACCAGCTTCTAAAAGGCTGAGGGAGGACACCAGCTTCTAAAAGGCTGAGGGAGAACACCAGCTTCTAAAAGGCTGAGGGAGAAGAGCAGCTCAATAGAAACTAAAAGGGTTTTGATGCCGTATTTATAGTAAAGGCCATTTGAGTGCAACTTTTTAAAAAGCTTCTGAATCCTGTCTAACGGGGGAAATTAAGCATTATACTGAAAACGACAATTTCACTCAAAAAGACAGAGAGAGGTTGGCCTTTTTCCTGGCTTTGGTCAATAAGAGAAAAATGACTCTGATTGATGACAGGGTATGGGCTATTTTGGAATCAATTTCTTTCTACTGGTGCTGTTACAGAACACACATACTGTACATGCACAATGGTACTACTTCTGACCAGGGCCCACCGTGCACTACTTCTGACCAGGGCCCACCGTGCACTACTTCTGCCCAGGGCCCACCGAGCACTACTTCTGACCAGGGCCCACCATACACTACTTCTGACCAGGGCCCACCGTGGACTTCATAGGATATACGAGTGTCAATCGGAATACACACCAGATTCACAGTGGAGGGGAAACGACTCACCAGAAGAAAAACGTGGTGACAGACACCTTTCTCTGTGTCTGTTTGAAGGCACAATCTGGGATATCTCCCACAGTTCAATGACCCTTTCCAAATGAATGATATACAAGCTGAAACACAAACTCAGTATTGTGGCGTTAAAGTGTACTCTGAGTTCCTGCCTTGGTCTTAATAATATACCCAGATAAAGCTAGAATCCAGTCTAAAGTTGAACCATAGACCACCAACCTTCCATTACACCACCGCGAGCTACAATAGACTAAACAAGCTTTAAACCCTTCTCTCGTCTAGTTAATTCAATACTTGTGTCCCAAATAGTACCCTACTCCCTTATTAATAGTGTGCTAATTTTGACCAGGTCCCATAGGGCTCTAGTCCAAAGTAGTGCACTATATCCAAAGTAGTGCACTATATCCAAAGTAGTGCACTATATCCAAAGTAGTGCGCTATATCCAAAGTAGTGCACTATATCCAAAGTAGTGCACTATATCCAAAGTAGTGCATTATATCCAAAGTAGTGCACTATATCCAAAGTAGTGCACTATATCCAAAGTAGTGCACTATAAAGGGAATAGAGTGCCATTTGGGACATAAACCAACATGTTCAAAGGCAGATGCATGCCTGAATTCCTGAAACGTACATTCAAATTGCCTTGATAAAATAACACACGCAGTATTATCAGCAACGTGCGCAATAAGATACCTGTTGAAGGAAAGCAACATGGTTTACTCTAATCATAATCATGTTGATTCTACTCAAATGTTACCCTAATTAGCATAATATACCTTATGTAAATGTGTGAAAGGGTTTTACAATGAATGTAGCACTGTAATGACAAAGTAATTAAGTGGTTTTAAATGTGAAGTACCAACATCTGCATGACAATGCATAAGGAGGGTGTCAAGTCTGTGGTTTGGGCATGCGCCTAGCTGCCTCCTGGGCTCAATCAGACATGGGTTCAACTATAATTTGTTTTTCTTTTTTGTAGACTTTATCAGCGCTTGATTGAACTTGCCTGACGCGGTGGAATCATTGGAATAATCCCAAAAGTGCAAACCTCACCCATCTGGCTCTCCAGGCAGGCTCAATGAAATGCTGAAAAGAGTTTGAAAGGAAACAAATGCTTGTTTGAACGCAGGTCTGGCCTGGGTACAGGCTGCCTGGGTACAGGCTGCCTGGGTACAGGCTGCGTTGCCTCTGCTCACTGACAACCGTAAACAATAACACTTAATTAGGAAGCAGTCACATCGTCATCATCATTGCATGACTAGATCCTTTGGTTAATTCAATCTTATCTCACTCATTCTTTTCTTAGAATCATGACACAGCCACTATGAGTGGTCGGTATGGAAATCAAATGTAGCATTTTCACTTTTGTGGGGGGGGGTTCTATAAAACTGTGAAACTAGAAAGGAGCAAGATATTAATTACAACAACGAAAGAGAAAACAACGTAGTGGGTGAGTGCTTCACACTCAGGTAGCTTAGTAGGTGATTTGATACTAGAGTACAGAGTAAAAAGCCTACATAACGTTGTTCTAGTCTAGCGACAATCGTTTTCTAGTCTGAGAGGGCTATCTAGACCTAGTGAAGGTACGGTGTCCGTTGGACAGATAAATCACATTATGCGATATCGAAGGCTCAACGAGCCTGCTGAGTAAGCTGGTCATTACACAATAGTACCTGGCACCAATGCAACGGCAGTGGTGTCCCGTGTTTGTCATTATGGCATGTTGAAGGTAATGGATGTTGACTTCATGTCAGTGACACCATTCCCCATCAAATTCACACAATCTATTAACAGGCTCCATTTGGGGGGAGTCTAAATGAAACGGACAATGATCTTTTAGGATGTCAAATGAAGGAATGATACATGCCACATAAAATCAGAGTTAGTCTTTTCAATTTGGCCATAATGACAAAGACAAAGCATGTATGTAAGTATTTTTGTAAATTAAAAAAATTATAATATATATATATATATATATATATATATATATATATATATATATATATATATATATAAATATCTTAATTACATACGTATTCACACCCCTGAATAAATCCTTTGTAGAAAAACCCTTGGCAGCTATAAGAGCTGTGAGTCTTTCTGGGTAAGTCTCTCTAAGAGCTGTGAGTCTTTCTGGGTAAGTCTCTCTAAGAGCTGTGAGTCTTTCTGGGTAAGTCTCTCTAAGAGCTGTGAGTCTTTCTCGGTAAGTCTCTCTAAGAGCTGTGAGTCTTTCTGGGTAAGTCTCTCTAAGAGCTGTGAGTCTTTCTGGGTAAGTCGCTCTAAGAGCTGTGAGTCTTTCTGGGTAAGTCTCTCTAAGAGCTGTGAGTCTTTCTGGGTAAGTCTCTCTAAGAGCTGTGAGTCTTTCTGGGTAAGTCTCTCTAAGAGCTGTGAGTCTTTCTGGGTAAGTCTCTCTAAGAGCTGTGAGTCTTTCTCGGTAAGTCTCTCTAAGAGCTGTGAGTCTTTCTGGGTAAGTCTCTCTAAGAGCTGTGAGTCTTTCTGGGTAAGTCTCTCTAAGAGCTGTGAGTCTTTCTGGGTAAGTCTCTCTAAGAGCTGTGAGTCTTTCTGGGTAAGTCTCTCTAAGAGCTGTGAGTCTTTCTGGGTAAGTCTCTCTAAGAGCTGTGAGTCTTTATGGGTAAGTCTCTCTAAGAGCTGTGAGTCTTTCTGGGTAAGTCTCTCTAAGAGCTGTGAGTCTTTCTGGGTAAAGTCTCTCTAAGAGCTGTGAGTCTTTCTGGGTAAGTCTCTCTAAGAGCTGTGAGTCTTTCTGGGTAAGTCTCTTAAAGCTTTGCACACCTGGATTTGTACAGTATTTGCCCATGATTTATTTAATAATTCTTCAAGCTCTGTCAAATTGATTGTTGATCATTGCTAGACAGTAATTTTCAAGTCTTGCCATAGATTTTCAAGCCGATTTAAGTCAAAACTAAAACTAGGCCGATCAGGAACATTCTATGTCATCTTGATAAACAACTCCAGTGAATATTTGGCCTTGTGTTTTAGGTTATTGTCCTGCTGAAAGGTGAATTAATCTCTCAGTGTCTGTTTGAAAGCAGATTAAACCAGGTTTTCCTCTAGGAAAATCTAGATCTAGGATCCCCTAGTCCTTGCCAATGACAAGCATACCAATAACATGATGTAGCCACCAACATGCTTGAAAATATGAAAAGTGGTACTCAGCGATATGTTATGTTGGATTTGCCTCAGACATAACACTTTGTATTTAGGCCATAAAGTACATTTGTAAGCCACATTTCTTGCAGTATTACGTATGTGCCTTGTTGCAAACAGGATGCATGTTTTGGAGTAGTGCCTTGTTACTTCCGGGTTGGAGCGAGCGGTCGCATTCACACTTCGGTCCGCAGGTAGTATACATTTCATTACATTTCACTATAGTACAACGGTTTGATTTGTCTAATCTTAGCAATTTCTTCTTAGCTAGCTACATAGCCGTCTTTGTATCAAAGATAATTGCGTAATTATCGTATTTCGTCATCCTAACTTAGTCTACACTGCTATCTGCCCAGCAGCTAGCCAGCTAGCTAGCTAGCTAACGTCCACCGTCTACCGAATAGCAGCACTGTAAAAACTATTACACTCAACTGAATGACCTGATTAGTGTAGTGTTAGCTAGCTACATAGTTGTCTTTGCTGTCTTCGTATCCAAGATAATTGTGTAGTTTAGAGTGTGTAATCTTAGAGTGATCATCTTAATTTACCGAGGTTAGCTAGCCAGCTATTTGTCGTCCTTAACGTAGGAGACACTGCTAGCTAGCCAACAGCTAGCCAACGTCTACCGAATATAACTTCCTCACTCAACAACCCGGTCGCATTCCACTTCGCTCCACAGGTAGTATCACATCTTCATTTCAATTCATTACAGTACAACGGTTTGATTTGTTTGATCGTAGCTAGCTACATAGCTAGCTACATAGCCGTCTTTGTATCAAAGATAATTGTGTAGTCTAGAGCGATTTTCTAGGTTAGCTAGCCAGCTATTGTCATTCTTTTAACGCAACGTAACGTAATCAACACTGCTAGCTAGCCAGCTAGCCCCGAATAGCAGCACTGTAGAAACTATCACACTCAACGGAACGACTTGATTATTGTAGTGTCAACAACGCAGCCACTGCCAGCTAGCCTACAAAGTCAACAACGCAGCCACTGCCAGCTAGCCTACTTCAGCAGTACTGTATCATTTTAATAATTTTAGTCAATAAGATTCTTGCTACGTAAGCTTAACTTTCTGAACATTCGAGACGTGTAGTCCACTTGTCATTCCAATCTCCTTTACATTAGCGTAGCCTCTTCTGTAGCCTGTCAACTATGTGTCTGTCTATCCCTGTTCTCTCCTCTCTGCACAGACCATACAAACGCTCCACACCGCGTGGCAGCGGCCACCTAATCTGGTGGTCCCAGCGCGCGACCCACGTGGAGTTCCAGGTCTCCGGTAGCCTCTGGAACTGCCGATCTGCGGCCAACAAGGCAGAGTTCATCTCAGCCTATGCCTCCCTCCAGTCCCTCGACTTCTTGGCACTGACGGAAACATGGATCACCACAGATAACACTGCTACTCCTACTGCTCTCTCTTCGTCCGCCCACGTGTTCTCGCACACCCCGAGAGCTTCTGGTCAGCGGGGTGGTGGCACCGGGATCCTCATCTCTCCCAAGTGGTCATTCTCTCTTTCTCCCCTTACCCATCTGTCTATCGCCTCCTTTGAATTCCATGCTGTCACAGTTACCAGCCCTTTCAAGCTTAACATCCTTATCATTTATCGCCCTCCAGGTTCCCTCGGAGAGTTCATCAATGAGCTTGATGCCTTGATAAGCTCCTTTCCTGAGGACGGCTCACCTCTCACAGTTCTGGGCGACTTTAACCTCCCCGTCTACCTTTGACTCATTCCTCTCTGCCTCCTTCTTTCCACTCCTCTCCTCTTTTGACCTCACCCTCTCACCTTCCCCCCTACTCACAAGGCAGGAAATACGCTCGACCTCATCTTTACTAGATGCTGTTCTTCCACTAACCTCATTGCAACTCCCCTCCAAGTCTCCGACCACTACCTTGTATCCTTTTCCCTCTCGCTCTCATCCAACACTTCCCACACTGCCCCTACTCGGATGGTATCGCGCCGTCCCAACCTTCGCTCTCTCTCCCCGCTACTCTCTCCTCTTCCATCCTATCATCTCTTCCTCTGCTCAAACCTTCTCCAACCTATCTCCTGATTCTGCCTCCTCAACCCTCCTCTCCTCCCTTTCTGCATCCTTTGACTCTCTATGTCCCCTATCCTCCAGGCCGGCTCGGTCCTCCCCTCCCGCTCCGTGGCTCGGGACTCATTGCGAGCTCACAGAACAGGGCTCCGGGCAGCCGAGCGGAAATGAGGAAAACTCGCCTCCCTGCGGACCTGGCATCCTTTCACTCCCTCCTCTCTACATTTTCCTCTTCTGTCTCTGCTGCTAAAGCCACTTTCTACCACTCTAAATTCCAAGCATCTGCCTCTAACCCTAGGAAGCTCTTTGCCACCTTCTCCTCCCTCCTGAATCCTCCTCCCCCTCCCCCCTCCTCCCTCTCTGCAGATGACTTCGTCAACCATTTTGAAAAGAAGGTCGACGACATCCGATCCTCGTTTGCTAAGTCAAACGACACCGCTGGTTCTGCTCACACTGCCCTACCCTGTGCTCTGACCTCTTTCTCCCCTCTCTCTCCAGATGAAATCTCGCGTCTTGTGACGGCCGGCCGCCCAACAACCTGCCCGCTTGACCCTATCCCCTCCTCTCTTCTCCAGACCATTTCCGGAGACCTTCTCCCTTACCTCACCTCGCTCATCAACTCATCCCTGACCGCTGGCTACGTCCCTTCCGTCTTCAAGAGAGCGAGAGTTGCACCCCTTCTGAAAAAACTTACTCTCGATCCCTCCGATGTCAACAACTACAGACCAGTATCCCTTCTTTCTTTTCTCTCCAAAACTCTTGAACGTGCCGTGCCGTCCATGGCCAGCTCTCCCGCTATCTCTCTCAGAATGACCTTCTTGATCCAAATCAGTCAGGTTTCAAGACTAGTCATTCAACTGAGACTGCTCTTCTTTGTATCACGGAGGCGCTCCGCACTGCTAAAACTAACTCTCTCTCCTCTGCTCTCATCCTTCTAGACCTATCGGCTGCCTTCGATACTGTGAACCATCAGATCCTCCTCTCCACCCTCTCCGAGTTGGGCATCTCCGGCGCGGCCCACGCTTGGATTGCGTCCTACCTTTTTTATTTTTTTTATTTTATTTTTTTACCTTTATTTAACCAGGCAAGTCAGTTAAGAACAAATTCTTATTTTCAATGACGGCCTAGGAACAGTGGGTTAACTGCCTGTTCAGGGGCAGAACGACAGATTTGACCTTGTCAGCTCGGGGGTTTGAACTTGCAACCTTGCAACCTACCTGACAGGTCGCTCCTACCAGGTGGCGTGGCGAGAATCTGTCTCCTCACCACGCGCTCTCACCACTGGCGTCCCCCAGGGCTCTGTTCTAGGCCCTCTCCTATTCTCGCTATACACCAAGTCACTTGGCTCTGTCATAACCTCACATGGTCTCTCCTATCATTGCTATGCAGACGACACACAATTAATCTTCTCCTTTCCCCCTTCTGATGACCAGGTGGCGAATCGCATCTCTGCATGTCTGGCAGACATATCAGTGTGGATGACGGATCACCACCTCAAGCTGAACCTCGGCAAGACGGAGCTGCTCTTCCTCCCGGGGAAGGATTGCCTGTTCCATGATCTCGCCATCACGGTTGACAACTCCATTGTGTCCTCCTCCCAGAGCGCTAAGAACCTTGGCGTGATCCTGGACAACACCCTGTCGTTCTCAACTAACATCAAGGCGGTGGCCCGTTCCTGTAGGTTCATGCTCTACAACATCCGCAGAGTACGACCCTGCCTCACACAGGAAGCGGCGCAGGTCCTAATCCAGGCACTTGTCATCTCCCGTCTGGATTACTGCAACTCGCTGTTGGCTGGGCTCCCTGCCTGTGCCATTAAACCCCTACAACTCATCCAGAACGCCGCAGCCCGTCTGGTGTTCAACCTTCCCAAGTTCTCTCACGTCACCCCGATGCACTATTAGATGCACTATTGTAAAGTGGCTGTTCCACTGGATGTCATAAGGTGAACGCACCAATTTGTAAGTCGCTCTGGATAAGAGCGTCTGCTAAATGACTTAAATGTAAAATGTAAATGACTTAAATGTATTCTGTACAGCTGTCCTTCTTTTCAGTCTGTCATTTAGGTTAGTATTGTGAAATAACTACAATGTTGTTGATCCAACCTCAGTTTTCTCCTATCACAACCATTGAACTCTGTAACTGTTTTAAAGTTACCATTGGCCTCATGGTGAAATCCCTGAGCGGTTTCTTTCCTCTCCGGCAACTGAGTTAGGAAGGACGCCTGTATCTATGTAGTGACTGGGTGTATTGATACACCATCTTAAAGTGTTAGTAATAACTTCACCACGCTCAAAGGGATATTCAGCATCTGCTCTTTTTACTTTTATGCATCCTGTCATTACTGCACGTGTAATGTGAAAGGTATTTTAATATTTATAAAAAATGTACCCCCAAAAATGTGATTAAACAAATATTTAATCAGGGGTCTTCTTCAAAAAAGGGATGTCTTTGCGAAAGGGATGTCTTTGTTTTTGTTGGTCTTCCACTCGCAGCACAGACACACTGTGAGTTAGCCTGCCCCGAAGTAGGTTAGTAAAGAAGGATTCCTTGCCATAGAAACATACCTGACTAAAAGGTGGCACCTGTTATCCCGAGTTGAACTCAGAGTTGACCCAAGTTACCTCGCTAACTCCTCAAACCTGATTCGTAGTATAGGGTTCTGGTCCCCCATGGCAGCTAAAGATGGACGAGGGTAACTGCACACATGGAGTATGTCTGAAAGTGGGCGTGTCAACAGAAGTAGGAGGATCAACAGAAGTGTGTGTATGGAAAGTGAATCAGCTAATTGTGCAGATACCATTCAAGACCATGTTGCGTAGCTGATTGTGCTGCATGATGAATCGATTGTTGACAAACGGTAACATTTTAACTAAGCTCTAACTCATTGTCCTAACCTGCTACGTTAATTCTCCTAACCTGCTACGTTAATTCTCTTAACCTGCTACATAAATTCTCTTAACCTGCTACATAAATTCTCCTAACCTGCTACATAAATTCTCCTAACCTGCTACATAAATTCTCCTAACCTGCTACATAAATTCTCCTAACCTGCTACGTTAATTCTCCTAACCTGCTACATAAATTCTCTTAACCTGCTACATAAATTCTCTTAACCTGCTACATAAATTCTCCTAACCTGCTACATAAATTCTCTTAACCTGCTACATAAATTCTCTTAACCTGCTACATAAATTCTCCTAACCTGCTACATAAATTCTCCTAACCTGCTACATAAATTCTCTTAACCTGCTCTGTAAACATTGAGCTGACACGTGGTGCACCTTGCTATGTCTAACCAATACAGCGCACTGATTTTACACCCATCGCTGTTGATCCACCCACTTCTTTTGCAACGCAGACACACTCCAAGTGTGCAGTTACCCAAACTTGAGATGGAGTGACATGATGTCACGCTGTATAATGATCGGAGACACGCGTAGGAATATGTAATAGGGGTTTTTATTTTCTCCACTCAAACAAAAGAGCGAGGTGTAAACCTCTAAATAATACACGGGATGAGACCCGTAAAACAAGGGAACAATAACACGTAGCATGGAAGCCGACACAACAGCACAGGTACTCACAGGACCAACGGACATGGTAACAATAACACGTAGCATGGAAGCCGATACAACAGCACAGGTACTCACAGGACCAACGGACATGGTAACAATAACACGTAGCATGGAAGCCGATACAACAGCACAGGTACTCACAGGACCAACGGACATGGTAACAATAACACGTAGCATGGAAGCCGATACAACAGCACAGGTACTCACGGAACCAACGGACATGGTAACAATAACACGTAGCATGGAAGCCGACACAACAGCACAGGTACTCACGGAACCAACGGACATGGTAACAATAACACGTAGCATGGAAGCCGACACAACAGCACAGGTACTCACGGGACCAACGGACATGGTAACAATAACACGTAGCGTGGAAGCCGACACAACAGCACAGGTACTCACGGGACCAACGGACATGGTAACAATAACCAACAAGGACAATGGGGAACAGAGGGCACATATGCTAATCAGGGGGAATGGAAACCAGGTGTGCGTAACTGTCCTGCAATACAGGAAATTGTAGTGTATTTGAGGTTTAAAAAGGCTTTTGAACTTTGTAATTTCCACTTAGAAATTTTAGACTTGATTTTCCCTCAAGAAAAATGTATCAACCCTTACAAAAATGTCCATTAATAATTCACATTTCCTGTTGCCGCAGGACTGTTTTCCTTCTGTAGCAAACTGTCTCAAATTAAGATCCTACATCTGTACATATTGTCCCCATGAGAGACTCTTGCTATTTCAATTAATTGCTCAAACTAGTTCATTTCTCAATTTTTTTATCTTGGAAAATTCACCCCCCCCTGCCCCCAATGGGAGTGTACGTTGCACTCATCCTGCAAGCAGAAGCTACCGGCCCAGAACAGTAGTGTAGTGCTGTTTCCCTTTTGAGTTGCATGTGTCGTTTCACAGTCAGGAACAAGGAAGGTTTCAATTAGACTGTTTGTTAGTAGGCCTTAGATGCAGATGTCAGCAGCAGACAAACTCCTATCACAGGTAAAGACTAGTTTCATTTTTTCAACAACATAACTAACTAACTAGCTAGCCAGCTACCTAGCTGATTTACAACATCTACATTCGCTATAATAAACTAATAGCCTTCCCTCTTTGCCCTCTCTTTGAACAGTAGACTATAAGTTTGCTTGCAGTGGAAAAAGTGCCCAATTGTCATACTTGAGTAACAGTAAAAAATACCTTAATAGAAAATGTTAAAGTGAAAGTCACCAAGTAGAATACTACTTGAATAAAAGTCTAAGAGTATTTAAGAAGTATTAAGGTTTTAAGAACAAATTATTATTTACAAGGAAGGCTTACCGGGGAACAGTGGCCTTGTTCAGGGGAAAAATGACAGATTTTTACTGTCGGGATTCGATTCAGCGACCTTATGGTTTCTGGCCCAACACTCTAACCACTAGGATACCTGCTCTAACCACCAGGATACCTGCTCTAACCACTAGGATACTTGCAGCCCCTACACTCAAACCACTAGGATACCTGCCGCCACTACACTCTAACCACTAGGCCATCCCTACACTCTAACCACTAAGATACCTGCCGCCCCACGCTCTAACCACTAGGATACCTGCCGTCCCAGCGCTCTAACCACTAGGATACCTGCTCTAACCACTAGGATACCTGCTCTAGCCACTTGGATATTTGCTCTAACCACTAGGATACCTGCTCTAACCACTAGGGTACCTGCCGTCCCTACACTCTAAACACTAGGAAACTTGCCGTCCCCACACTCTAACCACTAGGATACCTGCTCTAACCACTAGGATACCTGTCGTCCCTACACTCTAACCACTTGGATACCTGCCGTCCCTACACACTAACCACTAGGAAACCTGCCGTCCCCACACTCTAACCACTAGGATACCTGCTCTAACCACTAGGATACCTGTCGTCCCTACTCTCTAACCACTAGGATACCTGCCGTCCCTACGCTCTAACCACTAGGATACCTGCCATCCCTACACTCTAACCACTAGGATCCCTGCCGTCTCTACTCTCTAAACACTAGGATACCTGCTCTAACCACTAGGATACCTGCTCTAACCACTAGGATACCTGCTCTAACCACTAGGATACCTGCTCTAACCACTAGGATAACTGCTCTAACCACTAGCATACCTACTCTAACCACTAGGATAACTGCTCTAACCACTAGGATACCTGCTCTAACCACTAGGATACCTGCCGTCCCTACTCTCTAACCACTAGGACACCTGCTCTAACCACTAGGATACCTGCTCTAACCACAAGTAAACCTGCCGTCCCTACTCTCTAACCACTAGGATACCTGCTCTAACCACTAAGATACCTGCTCTAACCACAAGGAAACCTGCCGTCCCTACACTCTAACCACTAGGATACCTGCTCTAACCACTAGGATACCTGCTCTAACCACAAGGAAACCTGCCGTCCCTACACTCTAACCACTAGGATACCTACCGTCCCTCATCTTAAAATAAGTTTTAACTGAATTATTGGTGATTTACAGTTTTTTTTTCAAACCAATACTAAAATCAATTTATTTATACATTTTTTTGCAAAACACGTTCGGGGGCCAAAATAAATAACTGTTGCTGATTTGTTGACATTTTGCTACAGCAGCGTTACATAATTATCTATGAATATAAGACATTGAAGTCAACATTTATTGCGTTTTTTTGTAAGGGGTGCCCTTTTTCTACTTTGAGCACCTGCCTCTCCAAATGCCACCCTTACCCATAGGGAAGTGTGTCGGGATGTGTGCCCGCCGTGTGTGTGTGTGTGTCGGATTCTCATTCTCAACCCCACCAACCGGGATGTTGGATATTATCTCCCTGTATCAATCTGGTTCACACTTCCTATGACACCAGCTCCCGTGCTACACATCCTCTGACAGCAGTAGGATGTTATGACAGTTTGCGGTTCCTATGATAAATGGGATTAATAAAGCTTGATATTCATACGTTATTAAGTGGCAGTGTTTGTCTTAGGCCTCACAACAGCTGTCATTATTGATACGTTTGGTGGCCCCTCTGTGGGTCGATGGGTGATCATGTTGTGTACTAGGCAGGTTCCCTTTGGGTGGGTGTGGGGGGGGGGGGGGGGGTCAGACAGTGTGGTGATGTGTGTGTGTTTGGGCTATCTATCTATCCAGGCAAGGATATCCAAAATGTCCTGCCAACCTGTCAAACTAATACTGTTGTTGATTGATTGTACCTTTCTGACAGAGGAAAAGTACATCAGGACAAGCCTATGGGAGGGATCAGGGCCTATGGGAGGGATCAGGACCTATGGGAGGGATCAGGACCTATGGGAGGGATCAGGACCTATGGGAGGGATCAGGACCTATGGGAGCGATC
The DNA here is from genome assembly GCF_034236695.1 of Oncorhynchus nerka. Classification (NCBI taxonomy): domain Eukaryota; kingdom Metazoa; phylum Chordata; class Actinopteri; order Salmoniformes; family Salmonidae; genus Oncorhynchus; species Oncorhynchus nerka. Next base: position 39,689,878 of record NC_088411.1, read on the forward strand.
AGGACCTATGGGAGAGATCAGGGCCTATGGGAGCGATCAGGGCCTATGGGAGGGATCAGGACCTATGGGAGGGATCAGGGCCTATGGGAGGGATCAGGACCTATGGGAGGGATCAGGGCCTATGGGAGAGATCAGGGCCTATGGGAGGGATCAGGACCTATGGGAGGGATCAGGACCTATGGGAGGGATCAGGGCCTATGGGAGGGATCAGGACCTATGGGAGGGATCAGGGCCTATGGGAGGGAGGGGTGTTGACCTCCTCCTGACCAACAGATGGATTTCACCCTGACAGATTATTCTGCTGACATTGCCTTCCTTGACTTGTTTTTTAGCACTTTAAAACATTAATCAGGCCTAGTGACCCATTTGCTGTTGCGGTTTTGTTTTTCATGAGGCACCAGATAAAGCTACTGAATGAAATCAGTAAAGACAATGTCCGTTTACCCAACTTACTGCACTTTGTTGTGTGATGTGTTGTGTGATATGTTGTGTGATATGTTGTGTGATGTGTTGTGATGTGTTGTGTGATATGTTGTGTGATTTGTTGTGTGATGTGTTGTGTGATATGTTGTGTGATATGTTGTGTGATTTGTTGTGTGATATGTTGTGTGATGTGTTGTGTGATGTGTTGTGTGATGTGTTGTGTGATGTGTTGTGTGTTGTGTGTTGTGTGATGTGTTGTGTGATGTGTTGTGTGATGTGTTGTGTGATATGTTGTGTGATATGTTGTGTGATATGTTGTGTGATGGGTTGTGTGATATGTTGGGCTGGTAGGGTAGGGCTGGTAGGGTGGGTAGAGAAGATAGGGCTGGTAGGGTGGGTAGGTAGTGTAGGGCTGGTAGGGTGGGTAGGGAAGATAGGGCTGGTAGGGTGGCTAGGGAAGATAGGGCTGGTAGGGTGGGTAGGTAGGGTATTGCGGGTAGGGAAGATAGGACTGGTAAGGTGGGTAGGGAAGATAGGGCTGGTAGGGTGGGTAGGTAGGGTAGGGCTGGGAGGGTGGGTAGGTAGGGTAGGGCGGGTAGGGAAGATAGGACTGGTAAGGTGGGTAGGGAGGATAGGGCTGGTAGGGTGGGTAGGGAAGGTAGGGAAGATAGAGCTGGTAAGGTGGATAGGTAGGATAGGGTGGGTAGGTCAGGGTAGGGAAGATAGGGCTGGTAGGGTGGGTAGGGAAGATAGGGCTGGTAGGATGGGTAGGGAAGATAGGGCTGTAGGGTAGGTAGGGAAGATAGAGCTGGTAAGGTGGTAGGTAGGCTATGGCTGGTTGGGTGGGTAGGTATGGTAGGGTTGGTAGGGCTGGTAGAGTTGGTAGTGTTGGTAGGGAGGGTAGGGCTGTTAGGGTAGGGCTGGTAGGATGGGTAGAGATGGTAGGGAAGATAGGACTGGTAGGGTGGGTAGAGAAGATTTGGCTGGCAGGTAGGGTAGGGTGGATAGGTAGGGTGGGGCTGGTAGGTCAGGTAGGAAAGATAGGGCTGGTGGGTAGGTAGGGAAGATATGGCTGGTAGGTAAGGTAGGGTGGATAGGTAGGGTGGGGCTGGTAGGTCAGGTAGGAAAGATAGGGCTGGTGGGTAGGTAGGGAAGATATGGCTGGTAGGAGGGGTAGGGCGGGTAAGGAAGATAGGGCTGGTAGGGTAGGTAGGGTAGGTCTGGTAGGGTGGGTATGGAAGATAGGGATGGTAGGGATGGTAAGTTTGGCAGGGCTGGTAGGGCTGGTAGGGATAGTAGGGATGGTAGGGTGGGTGGGGATGATAGGGTTGCTAGGGGAGATGGGGCTGTTCGGGTGGGTAGGAAAGATAGGGCTGGTAGGTCAGCTAGGGAAGATAGGGCTGGTAGGTCAGCTAGGGAAGATAGGGATGGTAGGGAGGGTAAGGCTGGTAGAGCTGGTAGGGCTGGTAGGGCTGGTAGGTTTGGCAGGGATGGTAGGGCTGGTAGGTTTGGCAGGGATGGTAGGGCTGGTAGGGATAGTTAGGGATGGTAGGGTTGGTGGGGATGATAGGGTTAGTAGGAAAGATAGGGCAGGTAGGTCAGCTAGGGAAGATAGGGCTGGTAGGGTTGGTAGGATGGGTGGGGCTGGTAGGGCTGGTAGAGCCGGTAGAGCTGGTAGGGCTGGTAGGGTGGGTAGGGCTGGTAGGGAGGGTGGGGCTGGTAGGGCTGGTAGGGAGGGTGGGGCTGGTAGGACTGCTAGGGAGGGTGGGGCTTGTAGGGCTGGTAGGGAGGGTGGGGCTGGTAGGACTGCTAGGGAGGGTGGGGCTGGTAGGACTGCTAGGGAGGGTGGGGCTGGTAGGACTGCTAGGGAGGGTGGGGCTTGTAGGGCTGGTAGGGAGGGTGGGGCTGGTAGGACTTCTAGGGAGGGTGGGGCTTGTAGGGCTGGTAGGGAGGGTGGGGCTGATAGGGAGGGTGGGGCTGGTAGGGTTTGTAGGGAGGGTGGGCCTGGTAGGGAGGGTGGGGATGGTAAGGAGGGTGGGGCTGGTAGGACTGGTAGGGAGGGTGGGGCTGGTAGGGAGGGTGTGGCTGGTAGGACTTCTAGGGAGGGTGGGGCTTGTAGGGCTGGTAGGGAGGGTGGGGCTGATAGGGAGGGTGGGGCTGGTAGGGCTTGTAGGGAGGGTGGGCCTGGTAGGGAGGGTGGGGCTGGTAGGACTGCTAGGGAGGGTGGGGCTTGTAGGGCTGGAAGGGAGGGTGGGACTGGTAGGACTGCTAGGGAGGGTGGGGCTGGTAGGACTGCTAGGGAGGGTGGGGCTTGTAGGGCTGGTAGGGAGGGTGGGGCTGGTAGGGAGGGTGGGTGGGTGGGGATGGTAGGGCTGGTAGGGAGGGTGGGGCTGGTAGGACTGGTGGGGAGGGTGGGCTGGTAGGGCTGGTAGGGAGGGTGGGGCTGGTAGGGAGGGTGGGTGGGTGGCGAGGGTGGGGCTGGTAGGGCTGGTAGGGAGGGTGAGGCTGGTAGGGAGGGTGGGGCTGGTAGGGCTGGTAGGAAGGGTGAGGCTGGTAGGGAGGGTGGGTGGGGCTGGTAGGGCTGGTAGGGCTGGTAGGGAGGGTGGGGCTGGTAGGGCTGGTAGGGTGGGTGGGGATGGTAGGGAGGGTGGGGCTGGTAGGGCTGGTTCAGCCACAAGAGCACTTGGGCATAATAATATCTCAGCCCCCATCCCAGCAGGAGGCCTTTTGCCTTCTGGTAGGTTGTCATTGTAAATAATAATGTGTTCTTTAACTGACTCACCCATTTTAATAAAGGTTCAATCAAATTAAAGTGCATTTGATGGGGGATCAGCAGACCATTTGCTGTGAGCCAGGTGTGCATGTTAACCGGGTGAATCACAACACAAAGGATTTCATCTCTAGCACCTTGCTTATCTTATCCACATGAGTCAATAGTAAAAGTGTGCATTGTGTCGGTGCAGGTTATTTTAACATACTCTTTTGTTTTTCCTTGAAGCTATATACAAAAGTGTAGATGTAGAGAGTATAGAGTGGGGGGAGGGGGGGGGGACTAGAGAGAGATTGAAGAAAAGAAAGAAGCAGTTGTTGGTGGAGAAAGAGAAAAGGATTGCTTCAGATTGCAGCAGGGCTTTGGTAAAGCTGCATGGTTACATCACTGCACAAGCCCTGCCACTGTGCCAGACCAGCTTATGTCATCGTGCAATAATGCTGAGTCAACACAGCAAATAATGCTGAAGTCAGCTAGTCCGGACTCAGCCAGTCAGTCTGGAGTCAGCCAGCCAGTCCGGAGTCAGCCAGTCAGTCCGGAGTCAGCCAGTCAGCCCGGAGACAGCCAGCCAGTCCGGAGTCAGCCAGTCAGTCTGGACTCAGCCAGTCAGTCTGGAGTCAGCCAGCCAGTCCGGACTCAGCCAGTCAGTCTGGAGTCAGCCAGCCAGTCTGGAGTCAGCCAGTCAGTCCGGAGTCAGCCAGGCAGTCTGGATTCAGCCAGCCAGTCTGAACTCAGCCAGTCAGTCCGGACTCAGCCAGTCAGTCTGGAGTCAGCCAGCCAGTCCGAAGTCAGCCAGTCAGTCCGGAGTCAGCCAGTCAGTCCGGAGTCAGCCAGCCAGTCTGGAGTCAGCCAGTCAGTCCGGAGTCAGCCAGTCAGTCCGTAGTCAGCCAGCCAGTCTGGAGTCAGCCAGTCAGTCCGGAGTCAGCCAGCCAGTCCGGACTCAGCCAGCCAGTCCAGAGTCAGCCAGTCAGTCTGGAGTCAGCCAGTCAGTCTGGACTCAGCCAGTCAGTCTGGAGTCAGCCAGTCAGTCTGGAGTCAGCCAGTCATTCCTTAGTCAGCCAGTCCAGAGTCAGCCAACCAGCCCGGAGTCAGCAAACCAGCCCGGAGTCAGCAAACCAGTCGAGTCAGCCAGTCTAGAGAATTTGATCTAAAGAAGACTTCATACAGTAGTTTTCCACAGCCCGGCTCTTGGTTTTTATGATGTATTTGATCAATTACATAATAATAATAATTTCCGGTTTCCACATAAATAAAATGCTGACATGGTTCACCTGTGGTGGCTTCTTGTCAAATGGTTTTGTCGGATTTGACTGTGCAGGTTATGAGAATTAGGTTATTAAGGTTAGAAAAAGGGTTAGCTAAAATGCATCGGTTCTCAGCTTCACAGTTCTTTGAAAATGCCTGTCAAGCAACCTTGACACAGTGTTGCAGTGAGATTATCTCCATCAAATTTGCTGATACACAAAGCAATGCAAACAACAATGAAATTGCATGCGACATCCCATCCCGTCACACATCACATCATGGTTTCACAAGTGATTTGTTTCCCCAACTGTTTGGCTATTGTAACACCATCAATACAAAGAAAATGTAGACTGTATAATTTAGCTAGCAAGCCCAAACGGAATTGTCAGCCATGTTTATCAAGCTAGCTAGCTAGCTAGTTAATCTTGGACAATTTCGGATAAACTTTACAAGGTATGGGTACACTTCTTTAAATGTGTATATACATTTATTACGAGCCAAGGTTCCTATATCATGATAATCAGTGATGTCAAGAAGTTTGTAATGACATTACAACTGTGTTGTACCTGCTACACAGAGCATGTTGTTTTGACAGCGGAGACCGATTGAGGGGAAGAGCATCTTAATTCTATTCCTCCCCTACTGTACTGAACCAAATTCATCCATTATGTGTCAGTACAATAGCGTTGGTCCAGTTTTTACCAAATAATCATGAAAGTGTTGCTAGTGGTTGTACTAAATGAACCTCTAATTACACAAGATGCGTTTGTTTACATTGTGAACCTAGCTAGTCAATGTGGCTAGCTAGCTAATGGTAGTAGTTTCTTGACTTCATACGTCTTAGTAAAATAACCAGTGGACTCTAGCCCAGGCAATATGTAATCCAAATGAACATTATTTCTCATTATTTAAATTCACAAGATAGAATGAACACGTGCGAAGGCCATCGGGAATTGAACCTTTGCGATTCTTGCCATTGGACGTGACGCAACGCCAGCAGTGAGCCAGGTTTCAGTGATTTCAGAGGAAGCGTTTCCTGGTAATGCAGGACACCTGATGGCTATGGCATAGTAAGGCCGTAAGTCGTCTCAACAATCCGACCTCACAGCCTCTGACGAGTTCAATTGGGGAAGGGGCTTAATTGAGGCCGTCATTGATCTTGTGAAGGGAAGACATAGCAATTTTACAGGAAAAGATGATATACAAACATCCGGTGTAGACACTGTTACTGTTACTGCTACTGTTACTGCTACTGCTACTGCTACTGTTACTGTTAATGTTACTGCTACTGTTACTGTTACTGTTACTGCTACTGTTACTGCTACTGTTACTGCTACTGTTAATGTTACTGTTACTGCTACTGCTACTGTTACTGTTACTGCTACTGTTACTGTTACTGTTACTGCTACTGTTACTGTTACTGCTACTGTTACTGTTACTGTTACTGCTACTGCTACTGTTACTGTTACTGTTACTGCTACTGCTACTGCTACTGTTACTGTTACTGCTACTGTTACTGATACTGATACTGTTACTGTTACTGCTACTGTTACTGCTACTGCTACTGTTACTGTTACTGCTACTGCTACTGCTACTGTTACTGCTACTGCTACTGCTGTTACTGTTACTGCTACTGCTACTGCTACTGTTACTGTTACTGCTACTGTTACTGTTACTGCTACTGCTACTGTTACTGTTACTGTTACTGCTACTGTTACTGTTACTGTTACTGTTACTCTCCTCCAGAGAGTCTTGGAGCAGGTGCTGGATATAATAAAAAGATACTCCTCTACCACAACAAAGGCAGTAGTTATATATTACATGTACTGTATACAAGGGGAGAGGTTCAACTTGAACATTTGATGAAAAAAGACAAGTCCATCTTATCCACTTAAGGTTGGCAATAGCGGAACATGACCAGGCCACATAAGATTGATGGTGACAAGCTGGGCTTTTTGTGGAAGCTAATGGTGCTCTGTCTCTGTTTGCCGCTTATCACCTGACCTGGTGTGCCTGCTGTCGCTGTCACTACTGTCCAAGTAACTCAGATCCAGTCACAGCAGACCTCCTGTGGCCTGTGTTGCGGTGCGTGTGTGTGTGTGCGTGTGCGTGTGTGTATGAGAGAGTGACAGGTAAATACTGCTAAGCATTTTTTGTTGATGCAGTAACAGTAGCAGTAACAGTAACAGTAGCAGTAACAGTAACAGTAGCAGTAACAGTAGCAGTAACAGTAACAGTAGCAGTAACAGTAACAGTAACAGTAGCAGTAACAGTAGCAGTAGCAGTAACAGTAACAGTAACTGTAACAGTAGCAGTAGCAGTAGCAGTAGCAGTAACAGTAAAAGTAGCAGTAACAGTAGCAGTAACAGTACCAGTAACAGTAACAGTAGCAGTAACAGTAACAGTAGCAGTAATAGTAACAGTAGCAGTAACAGTAGCAGTAGCAGTAACAGTAACAGTAAAAGTAGCAGTAACAGTAGTAATAGCAGTAACAGTAGCAGTAACAGTAACAGTAACAGTAGCAGTAACAGTAACAGTAGCAGTAACAGTAACAGTAAAAGTAGCAGTACCAGTAGCAGTAACAGTAGTAGTAACAGTAACAGTAGCAGTAGCAGTAACAGTAACAGTAACAGTAGCAGTAACAGTAACAGTAACAGTAACAGTAGCAGTAACAGTAACAGTAGCAGTAACAGTAACAGTAGCAGTAACAGTAACAGTAGCAGTAACAGTAGCAGTAACAGTAACAGTAGTAGTAGCAGTAACAGTAACAGTAGTAGTAGCAGTAGCAGTACCAGTAACAGTAACAGTAGTAGTAACAGTAGCAGTAACAGCAGTAGTAGCAGTAGCAGTAACAGTAACAGTAGCAGTAGCAGTAGCAGTAACAGTAACAGTAACAGTAGCAGTAGCAGTAACAGTAACAGTAGCAGTAACAGTAACAGTAGCAGTAACAGTAACAGTAGCAGTAGCAGTAGCAGTAACAGTAGCAGTAACAGTAGCAGTAACAGTAGCAGTAACAGTAGCAGTAACAGTAGCAGTAGCAGTAACAGTAGCAGTAACAGTAACAGTAGCAGTAACAGTAGCAGTAGCAGTAACAGTAGCAGTAACAGTAACAGTAGCAGTAACAGTAACAGTAACAGTAGCAGTAGCAGTAACAGTAACAGTAGCAGTAGCAGTAACAGTAGCAGTAACAGTAACAGTAACAGTAGCAGTAACAGTAACAGTAGCAGTAACAGTAGCAGTAGCAGTAACAGTAGTAACAGTAGCAGTAACAGTAACAGTAACAGTAACTGTAACAGTAGCAGTAGCAGTAGCAGTAACAGTAAAAGTAGCAGTACCAGTAGCAGTAACAGTAACAGTAGCAGTAACAGTAAAAGTAGCAGTAACAGTAGCAGTAACAGTACCAGTAACAGTAGCAGTAACAGTAGCAGTAACAGTAGCAGTAACAGTAGCAGTAGCAGTAACAGTAACAGTAAAAGTAGCAGTAACAGTAGTAATAGCAGTAACAGTAGCAGTAGCAGTAACAGTAACAGTAACAGTAGCAGTAACAGTAGCAGTAGCAGTAACAGTAACAGTAACAGTAACAGTAACAGTAAGTAACAGTAGCAGTAGCAGTAACAGTAGCAGTAGCAGTAACAGTAAAAGTAGCAGTAACAGTAAAAGTAGCAGTAACAGTAGCAGTAACAGTAGCAGTAACAGTAACAGTAGCAGTAACAGTAACAGTAGCAGTAACAGTAACAGTAGCAGTAACAGTAGCAGTAACAGTAACAGTAGCAGTAGCAGTAACAGTAACAGTAGTAGTAGCAGTAGCAGTACCAGTAACAGTAACAGTAGTAGTAACAGTAGCAGTAACAGCAGTAGTAGCAGTAGCAGTAACAGTAACAGTAGCAGTAGCAGTAGCAGTAACAGTAACAGTAGCAGTAGCAGTAGCAGTAGCAGTAACAGTAGCAGTAACAGTAACAGTAGCAGTAACAGTAACAGAAGCAGTAACAGTAAAAGTAGCAGTAACAGTAACAGTAGCAGTAGCAGTAGCAGTAACAGTAGCAGTAACAGTAGCAGTAACAGTAACAGTAACAGTAGCAGTAGCAGTAGCAGTAACAGTAGCAGTAGCAGTAACAGTAACCGTAGCAGTAACAGTAACAGTAGCAGTAACAGTAAAAGTAACAGTAGCAGTAGCAGTAGCAGTAGTAATAGCAGTAACAGTAGCAGTAACAGTAACAGTTGCAGTAACAGTAACAGTAGCAGTAACAGTAAAAGTAACAGTAGCAGTAGCAGTAGCAGTAACAGTAGCAGTAACAGTAGCAGTAGCAGTAACAGTAGCAGTAACAGTAACAGTAGTAGTAACAGTAACAGTAACAGTAGCAGTAACAGTAGCAGTAGCAGTAGCAGTAACAGTAAAAGTAGCAGTAACAGTAAAAGTAGCAGTAACAGTAGCAGTAACAGTAGCAGTAACAGTAACAGTAGCAGTAACAGTAACAGTAACAGTAGCAGTAGCAGTAACAGTAGCAGTAACAGTAACAGTAGCAGTAGCAGTAACAGTAACAGTAACAGTAGCAGTAACAGTAGCAGTAGCAGTAGCAGTAACAGTAGCAGTAACAGTAGCAGTAGCAGTAGCAGTAACAGTAACAGTAAAAGTAGCAGTAACAGTAGTAATAGCAGTAACAGTAGCAGTAACAGTAACAGTAACAGTAACAGTAACAGTAGCAGTAACAGTAGCAGTAACAGTAACAGTAACAGTAGTAGTAACAGTAACAGTAACAGTAGCAGTAACAGTAGCAGTAGCAGTAGCAGTAACAGTAAAAGTAGCAGTAACAGTAGCAGTAACAGTAGCAGTAACAGTAACAGTAGCAGTAACAGTAACAGTAGCAGTAGCAGTAACAGTAAAAGTAGCAGTAACAGTAAAAGTAGCAGTAACAGTAGCAGTAACAGTAGCAGTAACAGTAACAGTAGCAGTAACAGTAACAGTAACAGTAGCAGTAGCAGTAACAGTAACAGTAGCAGTAACAGTAACAGTAGCAGTAGCAGTAACAGTAACAGTAGCAGTAACAGTAACAGTAGCAGTAACAGTAAAAGTAGCAGTAACAGTAGCAGTAGCAGTAACAGTAACAGTAGCAGTAACAGTAATAGTAGCAGTAACAGTAACAGTAGCAGTAACAGTAGCAGTAACAGTAACAGTAGCAGTAACAGTAGCAGTAACAGTAGCAGTAGCAGTAACAGTAGCAGTAACAGTAACAGTAGTAGTAACAGTAACAGTAACAGTAACAGTAGCAGTAACAGTAGTAACAGTAACAGTAACAGTAGCAGTAGCAGTAACAGTAAAAGTAGCAGTAACAGTAGTAATAGCAGTAACAGTAGCAGTAACAGTAACAGTAGCAGTAACAGTAACAGTAGCAGTAACAGTAACAGTAACAGTAGCAGTAGCAGTAGCAGTAGCAGTAACAGTAGTAGCAGTAGCAGTAACAGTAGCAGTAACAGTAACAGTAACAGTAGTAGTAGCAGTAGCAGTAGCAGTAGCAGTAACAGTAGCAGTAACAGTAACAGTAGCAGTAACAGTAGCAGTAACAGTAGCAGTAGCAGTAACAGTAGCAGTAACAGTAACAGTAGTAGTAACAGTAACAGTAACAGTAACAGTAGAAGTAACCGTAGCAGTAACAGTAACAGTAGCAGTAGCAGTAACAGTAAAAGTAGCAGTAACAGTAGTAATAGCAGTAACAGTAGCAGTAACAGTAACAGTTGCAGTAACAGTAACAGTAGCAGTAACAGTAAAAGTAGCAGTAACAGTAGCAGTAACAGTAACAGTAGCAGTAACAGTAACAGTAGCAGTAACAGTAGCAGTAACAGTAGCAGTAACAGTAGCAGTAGCAGTAACAGTAGAAGTAACAGTAGCAGTAGCAGTAACAGTAAAAGTAGCAGTAACAGTAGCAGTAACAGGAGCAGTAACAGTAACAGTAGTAGTAGCAGTAGCAGTAACAGTAGCAGTAACAGTAACAGTAGTAGTAACAGTAGCAGTAACAGCAGTAGTAGCAGTAGCAGTAACAGTAACAGTAACAGTAGCAGTAACAGTAGCAGTAACAGTAAAAGTAGCAGTAACAGTAACAGTAGCAGTAACAGTAACAGTAGCAGTAACAGTAAAGTAGCAGTAACAGTAACAGTAGTAGTAGCAGTAACAGTAACAGTAACAGTAACAGTAACAGTAGTAACAGTAACAGTAGCAGTAACAGTAGCAGTAATAGTAGCAGTAACAGTAACAGTAGCAGTAACAGTAAGTAACAGTAACAGTAGCAGTAACAGTAACAGTAACAGTAGCAGTAACAGTAGTAATAGTAGCAGTAACAGTAGCAGTAACAGTAACAGTAACAGTAGTAACAGTAGCAGTAACAGTAGCAGTAACAGTAACAGTAGTAGTAACAGTAACAGTAACAGTAACAGTAGCAGTAACAGTAGCAGTAACAGTAGCAGTAACAGTAGCAGTAGCAGTAGCAGTAACAGTAACAGTAACAGTAGCAGTAACAGTAAGTAACAGTAGTAGTAGCAGTAACAGTAACAGTAGCAGTAACAGTAGCAGTAACAGTAGCAGTAACAGTAACAGTAACAGTAACAGCAGTAGCAGTAACAGTAGCAGTAACAGTAACAGTAACAGTAACAGTAGCAGTAACAGTAACAGTAACAGTAACAGTAGCAGTAACAGTAGCAGTAACAGTAGCAGTAACAGTAACAGTAACAGTAGCAGTAACAGTAACAGTAACAGTAGCAGTAGCAGTAACAGTAGCAGTAACAGTAACAGTAACAGTAGCAGTAACAGTAACAGTAACAGTAACAGTAGCAGTAACAGTAACAGTAACAGTAGCAGTAACAGTAACAGTAGCAGTAGCAGTAGCAGTAACAGTAAAGTAGCAGTAACAGTAGTAATAGCAGTAACAGTAGCAGTAACAGTAACAGTAGCAGTAACAGTAGTAACAGTAGCAGTAGCAGTAGCAGTAGCAGTAGCAGTAACAGTAGCAGTAACAGTAACAGTAGCAGTAACAGTAGCAGTAACAGTAACAGTAGCAGTAACAGTAACAGTAACAGTAGCAGTAACAGTAGCAGTAGCAGTAGCAGTAACAGTAGCAGTAACAGTAACAGTAGCAGTAACAGTAAAAGTAACAGTAACAGTAGCAGTAACAGTAGCAGTAACAGTAACAGTAGCAGTAACAGTAACAGTAACAGTAGTAGCAGTAGTAACAGTAGCAGTAACAGTAACAGTAGCAGTAGCAGTAACAGTAACAGTAGCAGTAACAGTAACAGTAACAGTAACAGTAGCAGTAACAGTAACAGTAACAGTAGCAGTAGCAGTAACAGTAACAGTAGCAGTAACAGTAACAGTAACAGTAGCAGTAACAGTAACAGTAACAGTAACAGTAGCAGTAGCAGTAACAGTAGCAGTAACAGTAAGTAACAGTAACAGTAGCAGTAACAGTAGCAGTAACAGTAACAGTAGCAGTAGCAGTAACAGTAACAGTAACAGTAACAGTAGTAACAGTAACAGTAGCAGTAACAGTAGCAGTAGCAGTAACAGTAGCAGTAACAGTAACAGTAGCAGTAACAGTAGCAGTAACAGTAACAGTAGTAGTAACAGTAACAGTAACAGTAACAGTAGAAGTAACCGTAGCAGTAACAGTAACAGTAGCAGTAGCAGTAACAGTAAAAGTAGCAGTAACAGTAGTAATAGCAGTAACAGTAGCAGTAACAGTAACAGTAGCAGTAACAGTAACAGTAGCAGTAACAGTAAAGTAGCAGTAACAGTAGCAGTAACAGTAACAGTAGCAGTAACAGTAACAGTAGCAGTAACAGTAGCAGTAACAGTAGCAGTAGCAGTAACAGTAACAGTAGCAGTAACAGTAGCAGTAGCAGTAACAGTAAAAGTAGCAGTAACAGTAGCAGTAACAGTAGCAGTAACAGTAACAGTAGTAGTAGCAGTAGCAGTAACAGTAGCAGTAACAGTAACAGTAGTAGTAACAGTAGCAGTAACAGCAGTAGTAGCAGTAGCAGTAACATTAACAGTAGCAGTAGCAGTAGCAGTAGCAGTAACAGTAAAAGTAGCAGTACCAGTAGCAGTAACAGTAACAGTAGCAGTAACAGTAAAAGTAGCAGTAACAGTAGCAGTAGCAGTAACAGTACCAGTAACAGTAACAGTAGCAGTAACAGTAGCAGTAGCAGTAGCAGTAATAGTAACAGTAGCAGTAACAGTAGCAGTAACAGTAGCAGTAGCAGTAACAGTAACAGTAAAGTAGCAGTAACAGTAGTAATAGCAGTAACAGTAGCAGTAACAGTAACAGTAACAGTAACAGTAGCAGTAACAGTAGTAACAGTAGCAGTAAGTAACAGTAGCAGTAACAGTAACAGTAACAGTAACAGTAGCAGTAACAGTAGCAGTAACAGTAGCAGTAGCAGTAGCAGTAACAGTAGCAGTAACAGTAACAGTAGCAGTAACAGTAACAGTAGCAGTAGCAGTAGCAGTAACAGTAAAAGTAGCAGTAACAGTAGCAGTAACAGTAGCAGTAACAGTAGCAGTAACAGTAGCAGTAACAGTAACAGTAGCAGTAACAGTAACAGTAACAGTAGCAGTAACAGTAACAGTAACAGTAACAGTAGCAGTAACAGTAGCAGTAGCAGTAGCAACAGTAACAGTAGCAGTAACAGTAACAGTAACAGTAGCAGTAGCAGTAACAGTAGCAGTAACAGTAACAGTAACAGTAGCAGTAGCAGTAACAGTAACAGTAGCAGTAACAGTAAGTAACAGTAGCAGTAACAGTAACAGTAACAGTAACAGTAGCAGTAACAGTAGCAGTAATAACAGTAGTAGTAACAGTAACAGTAGCAGTAACAGTAACAGTAACAGTAACAGTAGCAGTAGCAGTAGTAACAGTAGCAGTAACAGTAGCAGTAACAGTAACAGTTGCAGTAACAGTAACAGTAGTAACAGTAAAAGTAACAGTAACAGTAAGTAACAGTAACAGTAGTAGCAGTAACAGTAGCAGTAACAGTAGCAGTAGCAGTAACAGTAGCAGTAACAGTAACAGTAGCAGTAACAGTAACAGTAACCAGTAACAGTAGCAGTAACAGTAGCAGTAACAGTAGCAGTAACAGTAACAGTAGCAGTAAGCAGTAACAGTAACAGTAGCAGTAACAGTAACAGTAGTAGTAACAGTAACAGTAACAGTAACAGTAGCAGTAGCAGTAACAGTAGCAGTAACAGTAACAGTAGCAGTAGCAGTAACAGTAACAGTAGCAGTAACAGTAGCAGTAACAGTAACAGTAACAGTAGTAGTAACAGTAACAGTAGCAGTAGCAGTAACAGTAGCAGTAGCAGTAACAGTAACAGTAGCAGTAACAGTAGTAATAGCAGTAACAGTAGCAGTAACAGTAACAGTAACAGTAACAGTAGCAGTAGCAGTAACAGTAGCAGTAGCAGTAACAGTAACAGTAGCAGTAACAGTAACAGTAACAGTAACAGTAGTAGCAGTAACAGTAGTAACAGTAGCAGTAGTAGTAGCAGTAACAGTAGCAGTAACAGTAACAGTAGCAGTAACAGTAGCAGTAACAGCAGTAGCAGTAACAGTAACAGTAGCAGTAACAGTAACAGTAACAGTAGCAGTAGCAGTAGCAGTAGCAGTAACAGTAAAAGTAGCAGTACCAGTAACAGTAACAGTAGCAGTAACAGTAACAGTAGCAGTAACAGTAACAGTAGCAGTAACAGTACCAGTAACAGTAACAGTAACAGTAACAGTAGCAGTAGCAGTAACAGTAACAGTAGCAGTAACAGTAGCAGTAACAGTAGCAGTAGCAGTAACAGTAACAGTAAAAGTAGCAGTAACAGTAGTAATAGCAGTAACAGTAGCAGTAACAGTAACAGTAACAGTAACAGTAACAGTAGCAGTAACAGTAGCAGTAACAGTAACAGTAGTAGTAACAGTAACAGTAACAGTAACAGTAGCAGTAACAGTAGCAGTAACAGTAGCAGTAACAGTAGCAGTAGCAGTAACAGTAACAGTAACAGTAACAGTAACAGTAACAGTAACAGTAGCAGTAACAGTAGCAGTAACAGTAGCAGTAACAGTAACAGTAGCAGTAACAGTAACAGTAGCAGTAACAGTAACAGTAGCAGTAACAGTAGTAACAGTAGCAGTAACAGTAGCAGTAACAGTAACAGTAACAGTAGCAGTAGCAGTAGCAGTAACAGTAACAGTAACAGTAACAGTAGCAGTAACAGTAAAAGTAGCAGTAACAGTAGCAGTAACAGTAACAGTAACAGTAACAGTAGCAGTAGTAATAGCAGTAACAGTAGCAGTAACAGTAACAGTAACAGTAGCAGTAACAGTAACAGTAGCAGTAACAGTAACAGTAACAGTAACAGTAACAGTAACAGTAGCAGTAACAGTAGCAGTAAGTAGCAGTAACAGTAGCAGTAACAGTAACAGTAGCAGTAGCAGTAACAGTAACAGTAACAGTAACAGTAACAGTAGCAGTAACAGTAGCAGTAACAGTAGCAGTAACAGTAACAGTAGCAGTAACAGTAGCAGTAACAGTAACAGTAGTAGTAACAGTAACAGTAACAGTAGCAGTAACAGTAGCAGTAGCAGTAGCAGTAACAGTAAAAGTAGCAGTAACAGTAACAGTAGCAGTAACAGTAGCAGTAACAGTAGCAGTAACAGTAACAGTAGCAGTAACAGTAACAGTAACAGTAACAGTAACAGTAAGTAACAGTAGCAAGCAGTAACAGTAACAGTAGCAGTAGCAGTAACAGTAGCAGTAGCAGTAACAGTAACAGTAGCAGTAGCAGTAACAGTAGCAGTAACAGTAGCAGTAACAGTAGCAGTAACAGTAAGTAACAGTAAAAGTAGCAGTAACAGTAGTAATAGCAGTAACAGTAGCAGTAACAGTAACAGTAGCAGTAACAGTAACAGTAACAGTAGCAGTAACAGTAGCAGTAACAGTAGCAGTAACAGTAGCAGTAGCAGTAACAGTAGCAGTAACAGTAGCAGTAACAGTAACAGTAACAGTAGCAGTAACAGTAACAGTAACAGTAGCAGTAGCAGTAACAGTAGTAACAGTAACAGTAGCAGTAACAGTAGCAGTAACAGTAGCAGTAACAGTAGCAGTAGCAGTAAAAAGTAGCAGTAACAGTAGCAGTAACAGTAGTAGTAACAGTAGCAGTAACAGTAAAGTAGCAGTAACAGTAACAGTAGCAGTAACAGTAACAGTAACAGTAACAGTAGCAGTAACAGTAGCACAGTAGCAGTAGCAGTAACAGTAAGTAACAGTAGCAGTAACAGTAAACAGTAAAAGTAGCAGTAACAGTAACAGTAACAGTAGCAGTAACAGTAACAGTAGCAGTAACAGTAACAGTAACAGTAGCAGTAACAGTAGCAGTAACAGTAGCAGTAGCAGTAACAGTAACAGTAAAAGTAGCAGTAACAGTAACAGTAACAGTAGTAGTAACAGTAACAGTAACAGTAACAGTAGCAGTAACAGTAGCAGTAACAGTAACAGTAACAGTAGCAGCAGTAACAGTAAAGTAGCAGTAACAGTAGCAGTAACAGTAACAGCAGTAACAGTAGCAGTAACAGTAACAGTAGCAGTAACAGTAACAGTAGTAGCAGTAACAGTAAACAGTAACAGTAGCAGTAGCAGTAGCAGTAACAGTAACAGTAGCAGTAGCAGTAACAGTAGCAGTAGCAGTAACAGTAGCAGTAACAGTAACAGTAACAGTAGCAGTAACAGTAGCAGTAACAGTAAAAGTAGCAGTAGCAGTAACAGTAGCAGTAACAGTAACAGTAACAGTAGCAGTAACAGTAGCAGTAACAGTAACAGTAGCAGTAACAGTAGCAGTAACAGTAACAGTAGCAGTAACAGTAACAGTAACAGTAACAGTAGCAGTAACAGTAGCAGTAACAGTAACAGTAGCAGTAACAGTAACAGTAGCAGTAGCAGTAACAGTAGCAGTAACAGTAGTAATAGCAGTAACAGTAGCAGTAACAGTAGCAGTAACAGAAGCAGTAACAGTAACAGTAGCAGTAGCAGTAACAGTAGCAGTAACAGTAACAGTAACAGTAACAGTAGCAGTAACAGTAGCAGTAGCAGTAACAGTAGCAGTAACAGTAGCAGTAACAGTAGCAGTAGCAGTAACAGTAGCAGTAACAGTAACAGTAGCAGTAACAGTAAAAGTAACAGTAACAGTAGCAGTAACAGTAGCAGTAACAGTAACAGTAGCAGTAGCAGTAACAGTAACAGTAGCAGTAACAGTAGTAGTAACAGTAGCAGTAACAGTAGCAGTAACAGTAACAGTAGCAGTAACAGTAGCAGTAGCAGTAACAGCAGTAGCAGTAGCAGTAACAGTAAAAGTAGCAGTAACAGTAACAGTAACAGTAGCAGTAACAGTAACAGTAGCAGTAACAGTAACAGTAACAGTAGCAGTAACAGTAGCAGTAACAGTAACAGTAAGTAACAGTAGCAGTAACAGTAGCAGTAACAGTAAAAGCAGTAACAGTAGCAGTAACAGCAGCAGTAACAGTAAAAGTAGCAGTAACAGTAGCAGTAACAGTAGCAGTAACAGTAGTAGTAGTAACAGTAACAGTAGCAGTAACAGTAACAGTAACAGTAACAGTAGCAGTAACAGTAACAGTAGCAGTAACAGTAAAGTAGTAACAGTAAAAGTAGCAGTAACAGTAGCAGTAGCAGTAACAGTAGCAGTAACAGTAACAGTAACAGTAGCAGTAACAGTAACAGCAGTAACAGTAACAGTAACAGTAAGTAGCAGTAACAGTAACAGTAGCAGTAACAGTAACAGTAACAGTAGTAACAGTAGCAGTAACAGTAACAGTAACAGTAACAGTAACAGTAACAGTAACAGTAGCAGTAACAGTAGCAGTAACAGTAGTAACAGTAACAGTAACAGTAACAGCAGTAGCAGTAGCAGTAACAGTAACAGTAGTAGCAGTAACAGTAACAGTAACAGTAACAGTAGTAACAGTAACAGTAACAGTAACAGTAACAGTAACAGTAACAGTAGTAACAGTAGCAGTAACAGTAACAGTAACAGTAGCAGTAACAGTAACAGTAGCAGTAACAGTAGCAGTAACAGTAACAGTAGCAGTAACAGTAGTAATAGCAGTAACAGTAGCAGTAACAGTAACAGTAGCAGTAACAGTAACAGTAACAGTAGCAGTAACAGTAACAGTAACAGTAGCAGTAACAGTAGCAGTAACAGTAGCAGTAACAGTAACAGTAACAGTAGCAGTAACAGTAGCAGTAACAGTAACAGTAACAGTAGCAGTAACAGTAGCAGTAACAGTAGCAGTAACAGTAGCAGTAGCAGTAACAGTAAAAGTAGCAGTAACAGTAGCAGTAACAGTAAAAGTAGCAGTAACAGTAAGTAACAGTAGCAGTAACAGTAACAGTAGCAGTAACAGTAGTAACAGTAACAGTAACAGTAGTAACAGTAGCAGTAACAGCAGTAGTAACAGTAGCAGTAACATAACAGTAAACAGTAGCAGTAACAGTAACAGTAACAGCAAACAGTAGCAGTAACAGTAGCAGTAACAGTAGTAGCAGTAACAGTAACAGTAGCAGTAACAGTAACAGTAGCAGTAACAGTAACAGTAGCAGTAACAGTAACAGTAGCAGTAGCAGTAACAGTAACAGTAGCAGTAACAGTAGCAGTAACAGTAACAGTAACAGTAACAGTAGCAGTAGCAGTAGCAGTAACAGTAACAGTAACAGTAGCAGTAACAGTAGCAGTAACAGTAGCAGTAACAGTAGCAGTAACAGTAGCAGTAACAGTAGCAGTAACAGTAGCAGTAGCAGTAACAGTAACAGTAGCAGTAGCAGTAACAGTAGCAGTAACAGTAGCAGTAACAGTAACAGTAGCAGTAACAGTAGCAGTAACAGTAGCAGTAAGTAACAGTAGCAGTAACAGTAGCAGTAACAGTAACAGTAGCAGTAACAGTAGCAGTAACAGTAGCAGTAGCAGTAACAGTAGCAGTAACAGTAGCAGTAACAGTAACAGTAACAGTAGCAGTAACAGTAGCAGTAACAGTAGCAGTAACAGTAGCAGTAACAGTAACAGTAACAGTAGCAGTAGCAGTAACAGTAGCAGTAACAGTAGTAATAGCAGTAACAGTAGCAGTAACAGTAACAGTAGCAGTAACAGTAACAGTAACAGTAGCAGTAGCAGTAACAGTAGCAGTAGCAGTAACAGTAACAGTAACAGTAGCAGTAACAGTAACAGTAGTAGTAACAGTAACAGTAACAGTAACAGTAGAAGTAACAGTAACAGTAACAGTAACAGTAGCAGTAGCAGTAGCAGTAGCAGTAACAGTAGTAGTAACAGTAACAGTAGTAGTAACAGTAACAGTAGCAGTAATAGAAGCAGTAACAGTAACAGTAGCAGTAACAGTAACAGTAACAGTAACAGTAGCAGTAGCAGTAACAGTAGTAGTAACAGTAACAGTAGTAGTAACAGTAACAGTAGCAGTAACAGTAACAGTAACAGTAAGTAACAGTAGCAGTAACAGTAGCAGTAACAGTAGCAGTAACAGTAGCAGTAACAGTAGCAGTAACAGTAGCAGTAACAGTAGCAGTAACAGTAGCAGTAACAGTAGCAGTAACAGTAGCAGTAACAGTAACAGTAACAGTAACAGTAACAGTAGCAGTAACAGTAGCAGTAACAGTAGCAGTAACAGTAACAGTAGCAGTAACAGTAACAGTAGCAGTAACAGTAACAGTAACAGTAGCAGTAACAGTAACAGTAGCAGTAACAGTAGCAGTAACAGTAGCAGTAACAGTAACAGTAACAGTAGCAGTAACAGTAGCAGTAGCAGTAACAGTAGCAGTAACAGTAACAGTAGCAGTAACAGTAGCAGTAACAGTAACAGTAGCAGTAACAGTAGCAGTAACAGTAACAGTAGCAGTAACAGTAGCAGTAACAGTAACAGTAACAGTAGCAGTAACAGTAAAAGTAGCAGTAACAGTAGCAGTAACAGTAACAGTAGCAGTAACAGTAACAGTAGCAGTAACAGTAGCAGTAACAGTAGCAGTAGCAGTAACAGTAGCAGTAACAGTAGCAGTAACAGCAGTAGTAGCAGTAACAGTAGCAGTAACAGTAACAGTAACAGTAGCAGTAACAGTAACAGTAGCAGTAGCAGTAACAGTAACAGTAGCAGTAACAGTAGCAGTAACAGTAGCAGTAACAGTAGTAGTAACAGTAACAGTAGCAGTAACAGTAGCAGTAACAGTAACAGTAGCAGTAACAGTAACAGTAGCAGTAACAGTAGCAGTAACAGTAACAGTAGCAGTAACAGTAACAGTAGCAGTAACAGTAGTCGTAATAGTAACAGTAGTTGTAACAGTAGCAGAAGCAGTAGCAGTATCAGTAACAGTAACAGTAACAGTAGCAGTAGCAGTAACAGTAACAGTAACAGTAGCAGTAACAGTAGCAGTAACAGTAGCAGTAACAGTAGCAGTAGCAGTAACAGTAACAGTAACAGTAGCAGTAACAGTAACAGTAACAGTAACAGTAACAGTAACAGTAGCAGTAGCAGTAGCAGTAACATAAGCAGTATCAGTAACAGTAACAGTAGCAGTAGCAGTAGCAGTAACAGTAACAGTAACAGTAACAGTAGCAGTAACAGTAACAGTAACAGTAACAGTAACAGTAGCAGTAGTAGTAACAGTAACAGTAGCAGTAGCAGTAACAGTAACAGTAGCAGTAACAGTAACAGTAGCAGTAACAGTAACAGTAGCAGTAACAGTAGTAGTAACAGTAACATTAGTAGTAACAGTAGCAGTAGCAGTAACAGTAACAGTAGCAGTAGCAGTAACAGTAGCAGTAACAGTAACAGTAGCAGTAACAGTAACAGTAGCAGTAACAGTAACTGGTACATGGGGTATTTAGGGTTCTTAGTGTTATTGTCCTGTAAGAAATGTGACTGGTACATGGGGTATGTAGGATTCTTGACTGTTCTCTAATGATGTAATGATGTGCCACTCAATAATAGACCACAATGCTGAAACAAACAGCTACATTGACAGTGGGTAAACTGAGCTGTCCCCTTGTCTTCCTCACCTCTCCTCCTCCCCTTGTCTTCCTCACCTCTCCTCCTCCCCTTTCTCCCCCTCTTCTCCTCCTCTCTCCTCCTCCCCTTTCTTCTCCTCTCTCCTCTTCTCTTCCTCACCTCTCCTCCTCCCCTTGTCTTCCTCACCTCTCCTCCTCCCCTTGTCTTCCTCACCTCTCCTCCTCCCCTTTCTCCCCCTCTTCTCCTCCTCTCTCCTCCTCCCCTTTCTTCTCCTCTCTCCTCCTCTCCTCCTCCCCTTGTCTTCCTCACCTCTCCTCCTCCCCTTTCTCCCCCTCTTCTCCCCTTCTCTCCTCCTCCCCTTTCTTCTCCTCTCTCCTCCTCTCCTCCTCCCCCTTGTCTTCCTCACCTCTCCTCCTCCCATTTCTCCCCCTCTTCTCCTCTCTCCTCCTCCCCTTTCTTCTCCTCTCTCCTCCTCTCCTCCTCCCCTTGTATTCCTCACCTCTCCTCCTCCCCTTTCTTCTCCTTCTTATTCGCAGAACAGATCCAGGAGCGGTGGTGTGAAGCTATCCCCCTCTCTCCCTCCTCTTCTCCTCCTCTTCTCCCCCCTCTCTCCTCCTCTTCTCCTCCTCTTCTCCCCCTCTCTCCTCCCTCTTCTTCTCCTCTTCTCCCCTCTCCTCCTCCTCTTCTCCTCCTCTTCTCCCCTCTCTCCTCCTCTTCTCCCCCTCTCTCCTCCTCTTCTCATCTTCTCCCTCCTTTTCTCCCCCTCTCTCCTCCTCTTCTCCCTCTCTCCTCCTCTTCTCCCCCTCTCTCCTCCTCTTCTCCCCCTCTCTCCTCCTCTTCTCCCTCTCTCTCCTCTTCTTCTCCCCCTCTCTCCTCCTCTTCTCCCCCTCTCTCCTCCTCTTCTCATCTTCTCATCTTCTCCCCCCTTTTCTCCCCCTCTCTCCTCCTCTTCTCCCCCTTTCTCCTCCTCTTCTCCTCCTCTTCTCATCTTCGCCCTCCTCTTCTCCCCCTCTCCCTCCTCTTCTCCCCCTCTCTCCTCCTCTTCTCCCCCTCTGCCTCCTTTTCTCCCCCTCTACCTCCTTTTCTCCCCCTCTCCTCCTCTTATCCCCCTCTCCCTAGTCTTCTCCTCCTCTTATCCCCCTCTCCCTAGTCTTCTCCTCATCTTCTCCCCCTCTCCCTCCTCTTCTGCCTCCTTCTCCCCCTCTCTCCCCCTCTTCTCTTCCTCCCCTCTCCCCCTCTTCTCCCCTCCCCTTCTTCCTCCTCTTCTCCCCCTCTCCATCCTCTTCTCCCCCTCTCCCTCACCTTCTCCCCCTCTTCTCCCCCTCTCCCTCCTCTTCTCCCCCTCTCTCCTCTCCTCTTCGCCCCCTCTCTCCTCCTCTTCTCCCCCTCTTTCCCCCTCTCCCTCCTCTTTTCCCCCTCTCCCTCCTCCCCAGAAGTAGGGTCAGTGTTTTCCTTTCCGTTTGTAGTCTGTAGTCAGATACCTACCCTGCAGCTGGTTAGCAAATGTTGCTTCCATACAGCTGTGTCACTAGGAGGCTGATGCATTTTAGATAGTATCACTGGGAAGTCATGAGGATATCAATGAGATCTGCTATGATTAATTTGATCAAAGAATCACTCAGTTATTAAACAACAACAACAACAAACAGATCAGCAATGGGTCATCAGTGAACCTATTACACTACAGGAAACTGAGCGATAAGGGCTTTTCACTTCTAACAACAATTTCACTCCCCTGAAACAAACCCAGGTTTAATTTCACTGGAGTCAGGTCAGGGTAATGAAAGCGTTTTCGTTGTTCTGAATAACCCTGTCCAACAGGAGGAAATCAGTAGCTGCAAAGCTGAATATATCAGATATAATCTTTAGCCTAGCTATTACTCTAACAGGCCTGGGGACACTCCAATTCCACTAGTAAAGAAGGAATAGAATAGTGGTTTCCACTTCTTATCAGGCCGACAGGTAACAGGACAGGGCTGAGGAACCAACTGCTCCAGGATATCCTGAGATAAGGAAAAGAAGGAGAGGAGGAGAGAGGGGGAGAAGAGGAGGAGAGAGGGGAGAAGAGGAGGAGAGAGGGGGAGAAGAGGAGGAGGGAGGGGGAGAAGAGGAGGAGAGGAGGAGAGAGGGGAGAAGAGGAGAAAAGGAGGAGAGAGGGGGAGAAGAGGAGGGATAAGGGGAGAAGAGGAGGAGAGAGGGGGAGAAGAGGAGGAGGGGTGGAAGAAGAGGAGGGTTGAGGGGGAGAAGAAGAGGGAGAGGGGAAAAGAGGAGGGAGAGGGGGAGAAGAGGAAGATAGAGGGGGAGAAGAGTAGGGAGGGGGAGAAGAGTAGGAGAGAGTGGGAGAAGAGGAGGAGAGAGGGGGAGAAGAGGAGGAGAGAGGGGGAGAAGAGGAGGAGAGAGGGGAGAAGAGGAGGAGAGGGGAGAGAAGAGGAGGAGAGAGGGGGAGAAGAGGAGGAGATGAGGAGAAGAGGAGGAGAGAGGGGGAGAAGAGGGAGGGAGAGGGGGAGAAGAGGAGGGAGAAGAGGAGAATAGGAGGAGAGAGGGGGAGAAGAGGAGGAGAAAGGGGGAGAAGAGGAGGAGAGAGGGGGAGAAGAGGAGGGTTGAGGGGGAGAAGAAGAGGGAGAGGGGAAAAGAGGAGGGAGAGGGGAGAAGAGGAAGATAGAGGGGAGAAGAGTAGGGAGGGGGAGAAGAGTAGGAGAGAGGGGGAGAAGAGGAGGATAGAGGGGGAGAAGAGGAGGGAGGGGGAGAAGAGTAGGAGAGAGGGGGAGAAGAGGAGGATAGAGGGGGAGAAGAGGAGGGAGATGAGGAGAAGAGGAGGAGAGAGGGGGAGAAGAGGGAGGGAGAGGGGGAGAAGAGGAGGGAGATGAGGAGAAGAGGAGGAGAGAGGGGGAGAAGAGGAGAGAGGGGGAGAAGAGGAGGAGAGTGGGGGAGAAGAGGAGGAGAGAGGGGGAGAAGAGGAGGGAGATGAGGAGAAGAGGAGGAGAGAGGGGGAGAAGAGGGAGGGAGAGGGGCAGAAGAGGAGGGAGATGAGGAGAAGAGGAGGAGAGAGGGGGAGAAGAGGGAGGGAGAGGGGGAGAAGAGGAGGGAGATGAGGAGAAGAGGAGGGGAGAGGGGGAGAAGAGGAGGAGAGAGGGGGAGAAGAGGAGGGAGAAGAGGAGAATAGGAGGAGAGAGGGGGAGAAGAGGAGGAGAAAGGGGGAGAAGAGGAGGAAGAGGAGGAGAGAAAGGGAGAAGAGGAGGGAGATGAGGAGAAGAGGCGGATAGAGGGGGAGAAGAGGGAGGGAGAGGGGGAGAAGAGGAGGGAGATGAGGAGAAGAGGAGGAGAGAGGGGGAGAAGAGGAGGAGAGAGGGGGAGAAGAGGAGGGAGATGAGGAGAAGAGGAGGAGAGAGGGGGAGAAGAGGGAGGGAGAGGGGGAGAAGAGGAGGGAGATGAGGAGAGAAGAGGAGGAGAGAGGGGGAGAAGAGGAGAAGAGAAGGGGAGAAGAGGAGGAGAGAGGGGGAAGAGGAGGAGAAGAGGGGGAGAGAAGGGGAGAAGAGGGGTAGAGAGGGGGAAGAGGAGGAGAAGAGGGGGAGAGAAGGGGAGAAGAGGAGGAGAGAGGGGGGAGAGGAGGAGAAGGGGAGAAGAGGAGGAGAGGGGGAAGAGGAGGAGAAGAGGGGGAGAAGAGGGAGGGAGAGGGGGAGAAGAGGAGGAGAAGAGGGAGGGAGAGGGGGAGAAGAGGAGGAGAGAGGAGGAGAAGAGGAGGAGAAGAGGGGGAGAAGAGGAGGAGAAGAGGAGGAGAAGAGGAGGAGAAGAGGAGGAGAGGAGGAGGAGAAGAGGGGGAGAAGAGGGGGAGAAGAGGAGGAGAAGAGGAGGAGAAGAGGGGGAGAAGAGGAGGAGAAGAGGAGGAGAAGAGGAGGAGAGAGGGGGAAGAGGAAGAGAAGAGGAGGAGAAGAGGAGGAGAAGAGGGGGAGAAGAGGGAGGGAGAGGGGGAGAAGAGGGGGAGAAGAGGAGGAGAAGAGGAGGAGAAGAGGGGGAGAAGAGGGAGGGAGAGGGGGAGAAGAGGAGGAGAAGAGGAGGAGAAGAGGAGGAGAAGAGGGAGGGAGAGGGGGAGAAGAGGAGGAGAAGAGGAGGAGAAGAGGAGGAGAAGAGGGAAGAAATTTCTGCTCTCAGCCTTCGTCAGGGCTTTTTGGCCCTTCAGACTACAGTTACCACAGCAGCTTGATGTGCACAAGTTGTACTTTTCCATTTCCCTCTGAAACTAAAACAGCCTGATCACACCGTGACCCACCTCCAAAGTACAGTGAACAAAAGGGCTGACTCGGGCCTAAATGGCAACAGGCGCGACCTCGGGCCTCAATGGCAACAGGCGCGACCTCGCGTCTAAATGGCAACAGGCGCGACCTCGGGCCTCAATGGCGACAGGCGCGACCTCGGCCTAAATGGCAACAGGCGCGACCTCGGGCCTCAATGGCGACAGACGCGACCTCGGGCCTAAATGGCAACAGGCGCGACCTCGGGCCTAAATGGCGACAGGCGCGACCTCGGGCCTAAATGGCAACAGGCGCGACCTCGGGCCTCAATGGCAACAGGCGCGACCTCGGGCCTCAATGGCAACAGGCGCGACCTCGGGCCTCAATGGCAACAGGCTCGACCTCGGGCCTAAATGGCAACAGGCGCGCCCTCGGGCCTCAATGGCAACAGGCGCGACCTCGGGCCTCAATGGCAACAGGCGCGACCTCGGGCCTCAATGGCGACAGGCTCGACCTCGGGCCTAAATGGCAACAGGCGCGACCTCGGGCCTCAATGGCAACAGGCGCGATCTCGGGTCTCAATGGCGACAGGCGCGACCTCGGGCCTAAATGGCAACAGGCGCGACCTCGGGCCTAAATGGCAACAGGCGTGCCTTCGGGCCTCAATGGCAACAGGCGCGACCTCGGGCCTCAATGGCAACAGGCGCGACCTCGGGCCTCAATGGCGACAGGCTCGACCTCGGGCCTAAATGGCAACAGGTGCGACCTCGGGCCTCAATGGCGACAGGCGCGACCTCGGGCCTCAATGGCAACAGGCGCGACCTCAGGCCTAAATGGCAACAGGCTCGACCTCGGGCCTCAATGGCGACAGGCGCGACCTCGGGCCTAAATGGCAACAGGCGCGACCTCGGGCCTAAATGGCAACAGGCGTGCCCTCGGGCCTCAATGGCAACAGGCGCGACCTCGGGCCTCAATGGCAACAGGCGCGACCTCGGGCATCAATGGCAACAGGCGCGACCTCGGGCCTCAATGGCGACAGGCTCGACCTCGGGCCTAAATGGCAACAGGTGCGACCTCGGGCCTCAATGGCGACAGGCGCGACCTCGGGCCTCAATGGCAACAGGCGCGACCTCGGGCCTAAATGGCAACAGGCTCGACCTCGGGCCTCAATGGCGACAGGCTCGACCTCGGGCCTAAATGGCAACAGGCGCGACCTCGGGCCTCAATGGCGACAGGCGCGACTTCGGGCCTCAATGGCAACAGGCGCGACCTCGGGCCTAAATGGCAACAGGCGCGACCTCGGGCCTAAATGGCAACAGGCGCGACCTCGGGCCTCAATGGCGACAGGCGCGACCTCGGGCCTCAATGGCGACAGGCGCGACCTCGGGCCTCAATGGCAACAGGCGCGACCTCGGGCCTCAATGGCGACAGGCGCGACCTTGGGCCTAAATGTCGACAGGCGCGACCTCGGGCCTAAATGGCGACAGGCGCGACCTCGGGCCTCAATGGCAACAGGCGCGACCTCAGGCCTAAATGGCAACAGGCTCGACCTCGGGCCTCAATGGCGACAGGCGCGACCTCGGGCCTAAATGGCAACAGGCGCGACCTCGGGCCTAAATGGCAACAGGCGTGCCCTCGGGCCTCAATGGCAACAGGCGCGACCTCGGGCCTCAATGGCAACAGGCGCGACCTCGGGCATCAATGGCAACAGGCGCGACCTCGGGCCTCAATGGCGACAGGCTCGACCTCGGGCCTAATTGGCAACAGGTGCGACCTCGGGCCTCAATGGCGACAGGCGCGACCTCGGGCCTCAATGGCAACAGGCGCGACCTCGGGCCTAAATGGCAACAGGCTCGACCTCGGGCCTCAATGGCGACAGGCTCGACCTCGGGCCTAAATGGCAACAGGCGCGACCTCGGGCCTCAATGGCGACAGGCGCGACCTCGGGCCTCAATGGCAACAGGCGCGACCTCGGGCCTAAATGGCAACAGGCGCGACCTCGGGCCTAAATGGCAACAGGCGCGACCTCGGGCCTCAATGGCGACAGGCGCGACCTCGGGCCTCAATGGCGACAGGCGCGACCTCGGGCCTCAATGGCAACAGGCGCGACCTCGGGCCTCAATGGCGACAGGCGCGACCTTGGGCCTAAATGTCGACAGGCGCGACCTCGGGCCTAAATGGCGACAGGTGCGACCTCGGGCCTAAATGGCGACAGGCGCGACCTCGGGCCTAAATGTCAACGCGACAGGAATGACGCTGATGTGGCTTGATGTCTTTTGAGCACCACGCTACCCGGCTTCGTTTAGTTAAAGGAAGAGAGAGGGGACCTCCTGTTCACATGTCACTGTCTGTCATGTGCTTTAGTGACGGCCTGGAGCGAGGGGAATCCACACAGAAAACCATTTGGGAAATACCCCGAAAGGAGTTATCTCAACGATGTGATTCTTTATGCTCCAGAACACAACCAAAAACAACAGTTTTATTTAGGAAATAAATACATCTGGGGCTGTGCAGAGTTTCAAATTAAGCTCTGTCACACTAAAGCAGAGGGTAAGGATGGTTGAAAGACAGGTTGTCATGACTAACAACAGAGAGAGTACACACATAGTGACAGCTAATGAGTCATTTATATATTGCTGGGAAGAAGCTTTAGAGCTGCTGTTGCCAACAGAAACCGAAACTGGGATGTGCTCTGGGAGAGGTCTGTTGTGGTGGGGACTAAATACATTATTGAGATGTATTTTAGAAATGTTTTCAAAGTTTTACAAGAAAATATGTTATTCAAATGATTAGGATCACTTGGAATCAGTAAACTCCAATTAATTTTTGTAATCTTAGTGCACAATTATACTTTTTTTTGGTGATTAAAGTGTTCAAAAGTGTTCAAACTCTAAAACAACAATATTAAAACAAGTTGACATTGAAGTTAAAGATGTGCTTTCATCAAATTACCTGATGTTGCTTACCACTACACACACAGAACCATACTGCACCACTACACACACAGAACCATACTGCACCACTACACACACAGAACCATACTGCACCACTACACACACAGAACCATACTGCACCACTACACACAGAACCATACTGCACCACTACACACACAGAACCATACTGCACCACTACACACACAGAACCATACTGCACCACTACACACACAGAACCATACTGCACCACTACACACACAGAACCATACTGCACCACTACACACACAGAACCATACTGCACCACTACACACACAGAACCATACTGCACCACTACACACACAGAACCATACTGCACCACTACACACACAGAACCATACTGCACCACTACACACACAGAACCATACTGCACCACTACACACACAGAACCATACTGCACCACTACACACACAGAACCATACTGCACCACTACACACACAGAACCATACTGCACCACTACACACAGAACCATACTGCACCACTACACACACAGAACCATACTGCACCACTACACACACAGAACCATACTGCACCACTACACACACAGAACCATACTGCACCACTACACACACAGAACCATACTGCACCACTACACACACAGAACCATACTGCACCATTACACACACAGAACCATACTGACCCATAGAACCATAGAACCATACTGCCCCATTACACACACATAACCATACTGACCCATAGAACCATACTGCCCCATTACACACACAGAACCATACTGCCCCATAGAACCATACTGCCCCATAGAACCATACTGCCCCATAGAACCATACTGCCCCATTACACACACAGAACCATACTGCCCCATAGAACCATACTGCCCCATAGAACCATACTGCCCCATTACACACACAGAACCATACTGACTCATAGAACCATACTGCCCCATTACACACACAGAACCATACTGACTCATAGAACCATACTGCCCCATTACACACACAGAACCATACTGACCCATAGAACCATACTGCCCCATAGAACCATACTGCCCCATTACACACATTGAACCATACTGACCCATAGAACCATACTGCCCCATTACACACACAGAACCATACTGACCCATAGAACCATACTGACACATAGAACCATACTGCCCCATTACACACACAGAACCATACTGCCCCATAGAGCCATACTGCCCCATTACACACACAGAACCATACTGACCAATAGAACCATACTGCACCACTACACACACAGAACCATACTGCACCACTACACACACAGAACCATACTGCACCACTACACACACAGAACCATACTGCACCACTACACACACAGAACCATACTGCACCATTACACACACAGAACCATACTGACCCATAGAACCATAGAACCATACTGCCCCATTACACACACATAACCATACTGACCCATATAACCATACTGCCCCATTACACACACAGAACCATACTGCCCCATAGAACCATACTGCCCCATAGAACCATACTGCCCCATAGAACCATACTGCCCCATTACACACACAGAACCATACTGCCCCATAGAACCATACTGCCCCATAGAACCATACTGCCCCATTACACACACAGAACCATACTGACTCATAGAACCATACTGCCCCATTACACACACAGAACCATACTGACTCATAGAACCATACTGCCCCATTACACACACAGAACCATACTGACCCATAGAACCATACTGCCCCATAGAACCATACTGCCCCATTACACACATTGAACCATACTGACCCATAGAACCATACTGCCCCATTACACACACAGAACCATACTGACCCATAGAACCATACTGACACATAGAACCATACTGCCCCATTACACACACAGAACCATACTGCCCCATAGAGCCATACTGCCCCATTACACACACAGAACCATACTGACCAATAGAACCATACTGCACCATTACACACACAGAAATGAGGGTACCTCACGGGTTCTTTGGGAAGGGGGATGGTAGAACCATACTGACCCATAGAACCATACTGCCCCATAGAAACATACTGACCCATAGAACCATAGAACCATACTGACCCATAGAACCATACTGACCCATAGAACCATACTGCCCCATAGAACCATACTGACCCATAGAACCCTACTGACCCATAGAACCCTACTGACCCATAGAACCCTACTGACCCATAGAACCATACTGACCCATAGAACCATTCTGCCCCATATAACCATACTGACCCATAGAACCATACTGCCCCATAGAACCATACTGCCCCATAGAACCATACTGACCCATAGAACCATACTGCCCCATAGAACCATACTGACCCATAGAACCATACTGTCCCATAGAACCATACTGACCCATAGAACCATAGAACCATACTGACCCATAGAACCATACTGACCCATAGAACCATACTGACCCATAGAACCATAGAACCATACTGACCCATAGAACCATAGAACCATACTGACCCATAGAACCATACTGACCCATAGAACCATACTGACCCATAGAACCATAGAACCATACTGACCCATAGAACCATACTCTCCTTCAGCGCCAGTCATGTCTTTCCTTTACCTTTATTCACTGGACATCCAATCTGACTGATTACTTCCTTGATGGCCTGTCGCCATGTAGGTCCAAAACGGAACCAAACGGAACCGAACGGAAGCATATGGAAACGAAACAGGGGTATGGGATTTACCTCACCGTGTCCAATAGAAACTCTTGTTTTCATTGCATAATGGTTTCTGTTCGGAGTAAAAGGTTTCTGTTGTAAAACGTTTTGGGACTAATGATTCCACCCCTGGTGATATTGTTACTCTGCCTCAGGACATGGCGAGGCAGTCTCTGTGTTTTACCCTTTAGACCGATTCTCTCTCTCTGTTGTTGTCGTTTTATCACACAGGAGACAGTTGAATGTAACCAACTCTACTACTGATAAACGGTTCAGTGGTTTTCCTACTATCAGGTGAACGTTCACCGGACAGAGAGGACGAGAGGAGAGGTAAAACCTAGACCACTCTAATGTAAATACGATTGCCTCGGAGAGCTTTTCTCTCATTTGGCACGACTGACATTGTGCTGCATTCTTTTATCTGTTGAATCAGGTCACCAATCAGAGAGCTACCACCAATCAGTAGTTTTAAGCTTCTGTCCCAACTGTTCTTTGACTATTGTGGGACTGGAGCAGATTTCAAACATTTCCATGGTTCCTTCTGATCTGGCGTTTTTCATTCTGTTTTCCATGAGTCCGCCTGCAACTCCAGCACCTGTGGAAAGCACCTTGATGCGCGTATGTTCTTCAGCTTTTGTCCTTGTCATCTGTGCCTTTGTAAAAAAAAAAGTTGGGTTATGTAGAAATATGTGTATGTATACAATGTTAATGTATTCTGATTGGTTGGTTCAATTAAGATGCTTATAAGGTGTATTGTCATTTGCTACACTTGTAGATAGGGGGAGGTCAAGAATGTTAATGTAGGCAGAAGGCCACGTTCTGAAATAGTGAATTGTATTTACATATTTACAAGTTCACTATGTACATTTTCTGAAATACAGTACCAGTCAAAAGTTTGGACATACCTACTCATTCAAGGGTTTTTCTTTATTTAGACATCAAAACTATGAAATAACACATATGGAATCATGTAGTAACCAAAAAAGTGTTTAAAAAAAAAAATCGAAATATTTTTTTTATTATTTGAGATTCTTCAGAGTAGCCACACTTTGCCTAAATGACAATGGTTACTACATGATTCCATATGTGTTATTTCATAGTTTTGATGTCTTCACTATTATTCTACAATGTAGAAAATAAAGAAATAAAACATTTAAAAAAACTTGAATAAGCAGGTGTGTCCAAACTTTTGACTGGTAGTGTAAATATACAGTCAGAAATTACTGACACCCTTTAATGAAGATGAGCAAAAATGGATAGTAAACGCATACGGAAAATATTCAGACCACTTTGACATTTTTCACATTTTGTTGCGTTATAACATTATTATAAAATTGATAAAAGTTATTTGATTTTTTTTTTAAAGTAATAATCAATCTACACACATTACCCCGTAATACAGTATCAAAGCGAAAACAGGTTTTTAGAAAAAAAAAATTTTTTAACAGAAATTATTTACATAAGTATAAAGATCCCTTTGAGACTCTATATTGAGCTCAGCTGCATCCTGTTTCTATTGATCATTCTTGAGATGTTTCTACAACTTGATTGGAGTCCACCTGTGGTAAATTCAATTGATTGAACATGATTTGGAAAGGCACACACCTGTCTATATAAGGTCCCACAGTTGATAGTGCCTGTCAGAGCAAAAACCAAGCTATGAGGTCGAAGGAATTATCCATAGAGCTCCAAGACAGGATTGTGTTGAGGCAAAGATCTGGGGAAGGGTACCAAAACATTTCTGCAGCATTGAAGGTCCCCAAGAACACAGTGGTCTCCATCATTCATAAATGGAAGAAGTTTGTAACCACCAAGACTCTTCCTACCGTGTAGCTGGTCACCCGGCCAAACTGAGCAATCGGGAGAGAAGGGCCTTGGTCAGGGAGGTGACCAAGAACCTGATGGTCACCCGGCCAAACTGAGCAATCGGGAGAGAAGGGCCTTGGTCAGGGAGGTGACCAAGAACCTGATGGTCACCCGGCCAAACTGAGCAATCGGGAGAGAAGGGCCTTGGTCAGGGGGGTGACCAAGAACCTGATGGTCACTCTGACAAAGCTCCAGAGTTCCTCTGTGGAGATGGGAGAAACTTCCAGAAGGACAACTATCTCTGCAGCATTCCACCAATCAGGCCTTTATGGTGGAGTGACCAAATGGAAGCCACTACTGAGTAAAAGGCACATGACAGTCTGCTCAGGGTTTTCCAAAAGGCACCTAAAGGACTCTCAGACCATGAGAAACAAGATTCTGTGGTCTGATGAAATCAAGATTGAACTCTTCGGCCTGAATGCTAAGCATCTCATCTGGAGGAAACCTGGCACCATCCCTACGGTGAAGCATGGTGGTGGCAGCATCATACTGTGGGGATATTTTTAAGCGGCAGCGACTGGAAGACTAGTCAAGATCGAGGGAAAGATGAACAGAGCAAAGTACAGAGAAATCCTTGATGAAATCCTGCTCCAGAGCACACAGGACTGGGGCAAACGTTCACCTTCCAACAGGACAATGACCCTAAGTACACAGCTAATACAACTCATGAGTGGCAACGGGACAAGTCTCTGGATGTCCTTAAGTGGCCCAGCCAGAGCCCAGACTTGAACCTGATCTAACATCTCTGAAGAGACCTGAAAATAGCTGTGTTGTTGATGCTCCCCATCCAACCTGACAGAGCTTGAGAGGATCTGCAGAGAAGGGGGGACGTTTTACTCCATTTTAGAATAAGACTGTAATGGAACAGAATGTGGAAAAAGTCAAGGGGTCTGAATACATTCCGAAGACCGAGAATTGAAGAGGGCAGTCCATAAGTGCAGACGAAGGACATCTGATGTCCTGTCCTTTATCTATTGTCCCAGGTGCTTACACGTTGTGATTTTTGATCACAGCTCAGTCTGATATTGACATGCAAGCGAATCATGCTACAATCTACAGCCATCAGCATCATCAAGCTGTACACATAATGTCCTGTCCTTTATCTGTCACAGAGTAAACGTTAAACGAGTTACAAAGTTTAAGATCACAGCTGTTACACCTTCAACTCAGGAGTCTGATTGGCCCAAGGCTTCCTTCCTCTGATTGGCTTCCCGTTCTCCGAGAGGAGATACACCATTTTTTCAAATAGCTGTTGATTGAATCCCTTGTGACAAATTTGAACCTGTAATTTTCATGCAATGTTGCTTGCCAAGTACATCCTTGAAAATAATGTCTCCCTTGTGCGTGTGACCATAGGAACTGTGGAGAGTCATTCTTGAGAGCATCATTAATGAACCAGTGCACAGGATGACTGCCTGCCTCCATCCTTTCACTATTGAGGTAAATTGTCAATAACATATTCTGAAATAAAGTATGCATGCACTATTAATCAAGTGGGTGAACTAATTCTAACACCACATCCCTGAACTCGGTGCACTTGGCTGGCAGTAAATCATATATAGCACTGAACCTGGCTGAATGTGG
Organism: Oncorhynchus nerka; assembly: GCF_034236695.1. NCBI lineage: Eukaryota > Metazoa > Chordata > Actinopteri > Salmoniformes > Salmonidae > Oncorhynchus > Oncorhynchus nerka. The sequence goes on from NC_088411.1 coordinate 39,723,663, forward strand.
CTGTGGTGCATCTGCCCTGTTCTGGAAACAGGGGAATGATTCAGACAATTACAGGAAGGAAGCATTCCGGCTCGTCTTAACCTTTACATAATAAAAACAGCTATTTAGGAGTGGATGAAACCTTTATTTTTAGAGGCTGTCTGAACGGGTGCAGTTTTATGTTTCACTACAGCTGTCCTCTCTATCTTTCCAACGACGGTGCTTGTTGAAATACTCCCACTGGGCGAAAAGGGTCCATGTACAGACCATTTCCAACGCATATTTACAGTTTTGTGACAACTGATTGTCTTTTAGACATGTATCATATTAGGATTACTCTGAATATCACGTGGGCATTTCCTACATCAAATTGATCAGAAATACAGTGTAGACATTGTTAAGGTTGTAAATGACTATTGTAGCTGGAAACGACTGATTTTTTTGCGAAAATCTACATAGGCGTACAGAGGCCCATTATCAGCATTATCAGCAATCAGCAACCACCACGTGATATTCAGAGTAATCCTAATATCATACATGTCTAAAAGACAATCAGTTGTCACAAAACTGTAAATATGCGTTGAAATGGTCTGTACATGGACCCTTTTCGCCCAGTGGGAGTATTTCAACAAGCACCGTCGTTGGAAAGATAGAGAGGACAGCTGTAGTGAAACATAAAACTGCACCCGTTCAGACAGCCTCTAAAAATAAAGGTTTCATCCACTCCTAAATAGCTGTTTTTATTATGGACTAAATTTTAAAAATCCTACGATATAAAACATCCTATTGTCTCTTCATGCTCAATAATTTGGACAAATATGAAATCCATCGTTTTTCGGATGCACAAATAAGTATTAGATTCCCTCCGGATAGCATACATGGTATATATATTGACTCAATAGATATCCTGAGATAGGCCTACGTGGATATCTTATTCTGATGACAAATACAAGACAGTAGGACTACACATTATGTTGTCTCAACACATACAGTGCATACTGTATGCTCTTGACTTGACGTCCATATCAGATTGTTGATGCCTTATGCATTTTGATATGCTTAATAAGGACCATTTCGATTCCTTATTTGAGTTTTGGGGACATGCTCAATAATTTGACAAATATTAAATCCATATATTTCTTTCAGACATCACTCTGGATAAAGTCATTACAAACTGCAAGCTAACAGCACTGTAACTGGTAGCCTAGCAACAAGCATCAGGTATTTTCTGATGTGGAGTTCTAACTGTCATTTTTTAAAGTTTTGGGCGCAACAAATGAGTGTTTAAATGGTGTGTGGTCAAACTGACAACTGGAGAAACAAAGTCGTGAGAAGCCGTTCAGAAAATTCCTCAAAGAAGTTAACACTAAAGTGAGTAGCTCATTTGAGATGTTATATTTATCTTAGTAAGGTTAATTAGAATCAAGAACATTAGCTAGCTCATTTGGCCAGCAGCTAACTAGCTAACAAATACTGAAATTGCCTTCCCTTCAGAGATTCTATTTTTCACCCCCTATCAAGCCTCAAGGTGACAGCTAACATTTCAAAATGTTTAGGAATATTTTGTATTACCGGTTAACTTAATATAAGCTATCTGACTAGCAACTTGGCTATCTCGCTACCTTGTTCCAGTTAGTTTTCTCATCATGGACAGGCTGTATCACATCCGGCCGTGATTGGGAGTCCCATAGAGCTGCGCACAATTGACCCAGCGTCGTTCAGGGTTTGGCCGGGGTAGGCCGTCATTGTAAATAAGAATTTGTTCTAAAATGACTTGCCAGGTTAAATAAAGATTAAATAAAATACGAAAAATAATAATGATGAACGAAGCAGGTAGAGTAGCTAGTTTGTGGTATGGTTATATGAAATGACAATATGTTCTTGCAATATCGACACAATTTTGATGAACGATTTATGCATTGACAGTTTGGAGTGGATCCCAAACCAACACTACCACCATGATGGGTCTGGAATGCAAGGGACCACCGCTGACAACCCAATCTGCAAACATGTCATCCATGGTCCATAACAAACATCTCATCCATGGTCCATAACAAACATCTCATCCATGGTCCATAACAAACATCTCATCCATGGTCCATAACAAACATCTCATCCATGGTCCATAACAAACATCTCATCCAAGGTCCATAACAAACATCTCATCCATGGTCCATAACAAACATCTCATCCATGGTCCATAACAAACATCTCATCCATGGTCCATAACAAACATCTCATCCATGGTCCATAACAAACATCTCATCCAAGGTCCATAACAAACATCTCATCCACGGTCCATAACAAACATCTCATCCATGGTCCATAACAAGCATCTCATCCATGGTCCATAACAAACATCTCATCCATGGTCCATAACAAACATCTCATCCATGGTCCATAACAAACATCTCATCCATGGTCCATAACAAACATCTCATCCATGGTCCATAACAAACATCTCATCCATGGTCCATAACAAACATCTCATCCACGGTCCATAACAAACATCTTATCCACGGTCCATAACAAACATCTTTTGACCTTCGTCTCTCCCGAGCCCATACGCGAGTTGTAGAGATGAGACAAGATAGTAACTACTAACAATTTGATACTACGGAATTGGGGGTAAAAATAAAATGTAAAACATTTAAAAACTTTTGCAATTATGCTAGCACAGCTGAAAACATTTGTTCTGATTAAAGAAGCAATAAAACTGGCCTTCGTTAGACTAGCTGAGTATCTGCAGTATCAGCATTTGTGGTTTCGAACTGTTTTCAGCTGTGCTAACATAATTGCAAAAGGGTTTTCTAATGATCAATTAGCCTTTTAAAATGATAAACTTGGATTGGCTAACACAGCGTGCCATTGAAACACAGGAGTGATGGTTGCTGATAATGGGCCTCTGTACGCCTATGTAGATATTCCCCCAAAAATCAGTCGTTTCCAGCTACAATAGTCATTTACAACATTAACAATGTCTACACTGTATTTCTGATCAATTTGATGTTACTACAATGGACAAAAACAATGCTTTTCCTTCTAAAACAAGGAAATTCCTCAGTGACCCCAAACTTTTGAACAGTAGTGTATCTCATATCTCCCTAGAATCATACGGTAGCAGGGAGATTTCTGAGGTGTGGATTGTGTGCATGTAGAAACTGTCCCATTACAGAGAATATCCTGATATATATGAAATCAGGGGCATGTGTATCTGGAGCATGTCTACTCCTTATATCTAATACAATGTAGATATCCAGAAATATATAGATAAAGGTATCCCCTGATATTGACTATTTTTGTCCAGTGTCCCAGCAACAGTGCTTGTTGAAATATTCCCATCTCATCTTGTTGAAATATTCCCAGCTCATCTTGTTGAAATATTCCCAGCTCATCTTGTTGAAATATTCCCAGCCCATCTTGTTGAAATACTCCCAGGTCATCTGACTGAAAACGCGGTCACGCCAGTCTAAAAACAGACAGGGATTCTCTAACAGTTATTGTCCCCTGTCTCTCTCACCTCTCTCACCCCTCTCTTTTCTCTCTCTCTCTCTCTCTCTCTCCCTCTCACCCCTCTCTCTCTCTCTCCCTCCCACACTGCTGGCTCACTCGACACGGGCAGCATGACAGCTGGTTGCTGGTGGAACGTGCATGTGGTGGAGGTCAGGGTGTTGTTGACCAGGGAGGATTGTGGGAAATCCCAGAGAGGAGGACGTGATGGTGGCGCAAGGAGGAGATGGGACTTTTTGTTAACCCTTGAGAGAACAATGACACACACACACACACACACACACACACACACACACACACATACACGCACACACACACGGGCGCACACACACACACACACACAGACACACATGCGCACACACCCACGCACACACACACACACACACACACACGCACGCACACACACACATACACACACACACACAGACACACATGCGCACACACCCACGCACACACACACACACACACACACACACACACACACACACACCCACACACACACAGAGTAGTAACATCAAGACCTCCAAGGGAAAATAATTTACAGGTCAAGAAACTTCGGTTTAACAGTATATATTACTGTTAAAAAGTGATTTCTTACAGTAATGTATTGTTAAACCAAACTTTATTTGGAATTTACAGTAACATACTGTACCTTTTTTACAGTAACATACTGTACCTTTTTTACAGTAAGTTACTGGCTGCCGGTAAGTTACCGTAAAGCAAGTTAAGTTTATTTTACTGTGCAGCGGTGGGAGAGCTGACACAGGCCAGTGTCCGGCCAACGTTCACCGGTCTGCCTCCGCTTGTAAACAGGTTCTCCTCTGTCACCGTCACACACACAGTCCCACAACAGCTGGTTCCGCCTATTGTTTGCCATTCATGGAGAGAGCGTCTATAACCTGTGAGACACCTCAAGGAGTTCCCCAGGGCCATTCACCACCATTTACGTGTGTGTGTGTGTGTGTGTGTGTGTGTGTGTGCGTGTGTGTGTGTGTATGTGTGTGTGTGTGTGTGTGTGTGTGTGTGTGTGTGTGTGTGTCACCTCCCTCACAGTATTCATCTCAACCCATCACAAATGCGTACAAACCTTCACTACTGTACACAAAGCCTGTTGGATTGTCATAGCAAACCTTCACTACTGTTCATGAAGCCTGTTGGATTGTCAAAACAAACCTTCACTACTGTACACAAAGCCTGTTGGATTGTCATAACAAACCTTCACTACTGTACACAAAGCCTGTTGGATTGTGTGACAGAGATGTTAGCTTGGATACCACAAGTACAAACCTTACCAACGCACGCACGTGTGCAATACATTTGACTATGGGCCATAATCTTCTGCACTCATCATTGCTATTTGCAACACATACTTTGTAAATACTCTTAATTATACCGTAGACAAGCAATGCACTTCATGTCAAGGTCATAAGTTGAAAATTGACATTGAAATGCAATCATGTCAAAAACAAAATGACAGGAGTGATACACACTCATACCTTCCTCAACCCCCAGTCCCGGCATTATGTGGGTGAGTTTGCAGCTGCCTAGACAATATTTTCAATATTGAGTTATTCTCTCGTCTCATTTAAAAAAATAGCCCAACACAGTCTTAGCCCATGAGTAAAGAGCGTGTGTCCAGGATCACATTACCCTAGTGCTGCACCCAACCCCAACCTCTTCATTCACATTACCCTAGTGCTGCACACAACCCCAACCTCTTCATTCACATTACCCTAGTGCTGCACACAACCCCAACCTCTTCGTTCGCATTACCCTAGTGCTGCACACGACCCCAACCTCTTCATTCTCATTACCCTAGTGCTGCACACAACCCCAACCTCTTCATTCACATTACCCTAGTGCTGCCCACAACCCCAACCTCTTCATTCACATTACCCTAGTGCTGCACACAACCCCAACCTCTTCGTTCGCATTACCCTAGTGCTGCACACGACCCCAACCTCTTCATTCTCATTACCCTAGTGCTGCACACGACACCCAACCTCTTCAATCACATTACCCTAGTGCTGCACACGACCCCAACCTCTTCATTCTCATTACCCTAGTGCTGCACACAACCCCAACCTCTTCATTCTCATTACCCTAGTGCTGCACACGACACCCAACCTCTTCAATCACATTACCCTAGTGCTGCACACGACCCCAACCTCTTCATTCTCATTACCCTAGTGCTGCACACGACCCCAACCTCTTCATTCTCATTACCCTATAGTGCTGCACACAACCCCAACCTCTTCATTCTCATTACCCTAGTGCTGCACACAACCCCAACCTCTTCATTCACATTACCCTAGTGCTGCCCACAACCCCAACCTCTTCATTCTCATTACCCTAGTGCTGCACCCAACCACAACCTCTTCATTCTCATTACCCTAGTGCTGCACACAACCCCAACCTCTTCATTCTCATTACCCTAGTGCTGCACACGACCCCAACCTCTTCATTCCCATTACCCTAGTGCTGCACACAACCCCAACCTCTTCATTCTCATTACCCTAGTGCTGCACACAACCCCAACCTCTTCATTCTCATTACCCTAGTGCTGCACCCAACCCCAACCTCTTCATTCTCATTACCCTAGTGCTGCACACAACCCCAACCTCTTCATTCTCATTACCCTAGTGCTGCACACGACACCCAACCTCTTCAATCACATTACCCTAGTGCTGCACACGACCCCAACCTCTTCATTCTCATTACCCTAGTGCTGCACACGACCACAACCTCTTCATTCTCATTACCCTAGTGCTGCACACAACCCCAACCTCTTCATTCTCATTACCCTATAGTGCTGCACACAACCCCAACCTCTTCATTCTCATTACCCTAGTGCTGCACACAACCCCAACCTCTTCATTCACATTACCCTAGTGCTGCCCACAACCCCTACCTCTTCATTCTCATTACCCTAGTGCTGCACCCAACCCCAACCTCTTCATTCTCATTACCCTAGTGCTGCACACAACCCCAACCTCTTCATTCTCATTACCCTAGTGCTGCACACGACCCCAACCTCTTCATTCCCATTACCCTAGTGCTGCACACAACCCCAACCTCTTCATTCTCATTACCCTAGTGCTGCACACAACCCCAACCTCTTCATTCTCATTACCCTAGTGCTGCACCCAACCCCAACCTCTTCATTCTCATTACCCTAGTGCTGCACACAACCCCAACCTCTTCATTCTCATTACCCTAGTGCTGCACCCAACCCCAACCTCTTCATTCTCATTACCCTAGTCCTGCACACAACCCCAACCTCTTCATTCTCATTACCCTAGTGCTGCACACGACCCCAACCTCTTCATTCACATTACCCTAGTGCTGCACACAACCCCAACATCTTCATTCACATTACCCTAGTGCTGCACACAACCCCAACCTCTTCATTCTCATTACCCTAGTGCTGCACACAACTCCAACCTCTTCATTCTCATTACCCTAGTGCTGCACCCAACCCCAACCTCTTCATTCTCATTACCCTAGTGCTGCACACAACCCCAACCTCTTCATTCTCATTACCCTAGTGCTGCACCCAACCCCAACCTCTTCATTCTCATTACCCTAGTGCTGCACACAACCCCAACCTCTTCATTCTCATTACCCTAGTGCTGCACACAATCCCAACCTCTTCATTCTCATTACCCTAGTGCTGCACACAACCCCAACCTCTTCATTCTCATTACCCTAGTGCTGCACACAACCCCAACCTCTTCATTCTCATTACCCTAGTGCTGCACACAACCCCAACCTCTTCATTCACATTACCCTAGTGCTGCACACAACCCCAACCTCTTCATTCACATTACCCTAGTGCTGCCCACAACCCCAACCTCTTCATTCTCATTACCCTAGTGCTGCACCCAACCCCAACCTCTTCATTCTCATTACCCTATTGCTGCACACGACCCCAACCTCTTCATTCCCATTACCCTAGTGCTGCACACGACCCCAACCTCTTCATTCTCATTACCCTAGTGCTGCACCCAACCCCAACCTCTTCATTCTCATTACCCTAGTGCAGCACACAACCCCAACCTCTTCATTCTCATTACCCTAGTGCTGCACACGACCCCAACCTCTTCATTCACATTACCCTAGTGCTGCACCCAACCCCAACCTCTTCATTCTCATTACCCTAGTGCTGCACCCAACCCCAACCTCTTCATTCTCATTACCCTAGTGCTGCACACAACCCCAACCTCTTCATTCTCATTACCCTAGTGCTGCACACGACCCCAACCTCTTCATTCACATTACCCTAGTGCTGCACACAACCCCAACCTCTTCATTCTCATTACCCTGGTGCTCTCCATTATACATCTCTAAAGGGAACAATCAAATATTTTCAACTCTCGTCGTACAGTTTTCTACAAGGGTGCATCCCACATTTCATGCACTACTTTTGAAGAAAGCAGTCCATTACAAAGGGAATAGGGCTCCATTTGGGATGAAACCCAAAGGCTCTCCATCTCTATTCCTCGGCCCAGTGCTGATGAATGAGATGTGTGTCAGTGGGGAGATGTTTGCGGGAAGCTGTTAGATGTCTGTAGGGATGGGTATCATGTATTTTCCATCCTCGGATCTGTCATTGGCAGACATTAGAAGAAGGTCAGCTCTGTCATTATGGTTGTTGGTCCATGTCAGGATGAATCATGTTAATCCCACAGACACTGGCGTGGAGTTGATGACCTTGCAGTACTGCCAACTGTGGCCATTTTGCTTTCAATATGCAATATGGCAGCATCAAAAATGGCCTCCTATTCCATACGTATATACTCTAGTGCATTATTTTTGGCAAGTGGCTCTGGTCAAAAGTAGTGGACTACATAGGGAATAGGGTGCCATTTTAGATGTAATGGTAGAACAACAGCAGGTGGTGTTGATCTGTATCCCACACGAGGGCAGGCAGGTAGCATACTGTAACAGAGTATAGGCCACTGCACCTCTCTCCTGGGAAGCTCAAGTGCTCCACGGTGGGATAGGTGGAAGCTAAGCAATAGATTCTGTTTTATTGTTCTGCTGCCAAGGCCTGACATTACTGTACTGTACGATGTACATGTGTTCTCTTTTATCTAATTCTATTAATTTCCCCCAAAAGGAAATTGCCACAATTATTCCCACCCACTTAGAACTGAGTAGTGTTACTGACGCATGGATCCCATTCATAAGATCATCCTTTGACATCAATTACTCTGACTGATGGAACCACATGCTTACTCATACAATCAATATCACACTCATAAAACCAACCTTTCTCTCTCATTCAGACCTAACAACAACAAGCACAGCCTTGATTCATGGTAGTCTATATAACTATACATTCATTCCACGCTCAGCATCTTTGTGTTTTACAATTGTTTTATAACTTCTGCATATCTGTCTAACTAAACTGATCTTTCTTGTTTTCTCTTTATACTCATTGGGTTATTTTTGACCCAGCTAGGAGGGTCACTTAGTTGGGTTCATTTTGACCCAGCTAGGAGGGTCACTTAGTTGGGTTCATTTTGACCCAGCTAGGAGGGTCACTTAGTTGGGTTAATTTTGACCCAGCTAGGAGGGTCATTTAGTTGGGTTAATTTTGACCCAGCTAGGAGGGTCACTTAGTTGGGTTAATTTTGACCCAGCTAGGAGGGTCACTTAGTTGGGTTAATTTTGACCCAGCTAGGAGGGTCACTTAGTTGGATTAATTTTGACCCAGCTAGGAGGGTCACTTAGTTGGGTTAATTTTGACCCGGCTAGAAGGGTCACTTAGTTGGGTTAATTTTGACCCAGCTAGGAGGGTCACTTAGTTGGGTTAATTTTGACCCGGCTAGAAGGGTCACTTAGTTGGGTTAATTTTGACCCAGCTAGAAGGGTCACTTAGTTGGGTTAATTTTGACCCAGCTAGAAGGGTCACTTAGTTGGGTTAATTTTGACCCAGCTAGGAGGGTCACTTAGTTGGGTTAATTTTGACCCGGCTAGGAGGGTCACTTAGTTGGGTTAATTTTGACCCAGCTAGGAGGGTCACTTAGTTGAGTTATGTTTGACCCGGCTAGGCGGGTCACTTAGTTGGGTTATTTTTGAGCTATGATCCACTAAATCAGATCAGATGATTGGAGGTGTGGTTTAGTAAAGCTGTGGCTTTCAGATAGTTATTTTTGGCCACCTTTAAGAGTAAATGTAATTCTGGTTTAATCTGTTCTGTTGTATTGTCAACACACGTTAAAGTTGAGCATTGACACTTTTGTAGTTTAATGAGTTCCTCAAGTATCTATGCATATCCCAATGGTGAGATAGTTACAATTTTGTTATGATATTTAAATAATATTAAAATATGCAATATGCTAAAATATTAAAGGAACATTTAAATGTACACTGAGTTTTGAGTTTAGACTTTAGCGCGTAGAGCTTGTTAGCGTGTCACCTCGTTAGTCAGTATGTGTTACAAATGTGCTGGTGGCCATCTTGTCAGTGGGAAGGTGTTTGGCCTGTGCTGGCCCAGGTGCTATTTAAGAGTGGCTGGCCTAGTATTCCAGTTGTCTTGAGAGATGTGGAGTGTCAACACCTTCCTATTTTGATTTCTAGACAAAACATTCCTTTGTGTGGTTTTGTTTTGCTTCCTGCCTTTGACTTCGGTATGGGTTTCTCTTTTGTTTGCCTCTTAGGGAAATTTAGTGGGTGTCTTATAGGTTCCAGTTGTTGTTGCTAGACATCTTTCAGTGGACACCCCCATGATTGTCTTTCAGAATCCTCCTTAGACCCCACCTGTTTCGTTTTGGTTGTTGTCAATTACTCTTTGGTAGTTCCCTCTTCTGTTTGAGCGACAGGATTTAGTCTTCTTTCTGGGGAATGTAACACAGTGTACAAACATAACATGATGAACAGGAATGACATTTACCTGTAAATAACTTATGGATTAACTTGAAAAAAAGACTCGTCTGCAAGATCAACTCATCATGAGAGTGAATTAAAAACCGAACTGATGTTTAAATGAACCCATGTTTGGGTAATCCAAAGGTGTGGCTTTCAGATAGTTATTTTGGGTGTAAACTGTTATGTTCGTCATGTTAAGTTTGTACATTTCAAATTTCCTTCAATATTCTTTACAAATTACACATTTACACATACAAAATGAATAACATATTATTTAAAAATTACACATTTACACATACAAAATGAATAACATATTATTTAAAAAGTACACATTTACACATACAAAATGAATAACATACTATTTAAAAAGTACACATTTACACATACAAAATGAATAACATACTATTTAAAAATTACACATTTACACATACAAAATGAATAACATATTATTTAAAAATGACACATTTACACATACAAAATGAATAACATATTATTTAAAAATTACACATTTACACATACAAAATGAATAACATATTATTTAAAAATTATAACGAAGTGTTAACTTTGCACCTAAAGGGATACTTCGGGGTTTGGGCAATGAGGCCCTCCATCTACTTCGGGGTTTGGGCAATGAGGCCCTCCATCTACTTCGGGGTTTGGGCAATGAGGCCCTCCATCTACTTCGGGGTTTGGGCAATGAGGCCCTCCATCTACTTTCCCATTCAGCAGATGATCTTATCCAGAGCAACTAGGGTTAAGTGCCTTACTCAAGGGCACATCGGCAGATGTTTTCACTTAGTCCACTTGGGGATTCAAACCAGCAACGAACCAGCAACCTCTCAGTTACTGGCCCAATACTATTAACCGCTAGGCTACCTGCCGCAGATGAACTCATGGGTACCATGTTTATGTCTCTGTGTCCAAAATGAAGGAAGTTAGAGGTAGCTTTGAGAGCCAATGCTATGGGTATCTGCTAGCATGCTAGAACATACCCGTAGACTTCCAGCAATTGCGCTAATCCTAGTTAGCATTGGCGCACGAAACTACCTCTAACTTCCTTCAGTTTGGACACAGAGAAGTAAAAAATGGTACTCATGTTTGCCAAAAATAACTATCTGAATTCCACGCCCCTACTAAGCTACACCTCCAGTCTTCTGATCTGACCTGGTGGGTCATAGCTCAATAACCCAGCATCAGCACCTCATCTTAAAGGAAGCAATGGGTTACTTGTGACCCAACTGCCTTGGTCTAAATAACCCACAGTGTGTTCTGTCCAATACTTACACAAATTGGGTTGTTTTTAACGTAGCATTTTTATTTCATTTTTTTACAGTCAGTCAATCAAGATCAGTCTACCACTAGGGTTAACAGTCAGTCAATCAAGATCAGTCTACCACTAGGGTTAACAGTCAGTCAATCAGGATCAGTCTACCACTAGGGTTAACAGTCAGTCAATCAGGATCAGTCTACCTCTAGGGTTAACAGTCAGTCAATCAGGATCAGTCTACCTCTAGGGTTAACAGTCAGTTAATCAAGATCAGTCTACCACTAGGGTTAACAGTCAGTCAATCAAGATCAGTCTACCTCTAGGGTTAACAGTCAGTCAATCAGGATCAGTCTACCACTAGGGTTAACAGTCAGTCAATCAAGATCAGTCTACCTCTAGGGTTAACAGTCAGTCAATCAGGATCAGTCTACCTCTAGGGTTAACAGTCAGTCAATCAGGATCAGTCTACCTCTAGGGTTAACAGTCAGTCAATCAGGATCAGTCTACCTCTAGGGTTAACAGTCAGTCAATCAGAATCAGTCTACCTCTAGGGTTAACAGTCAGTCAATCAGAATCAGTCTACCTCTAGGGTTAACAGTCAGTCAATCAGGATCAGTCTACCTCTAGGGTTAACAGTCAGTCAATCAGGATCAGTCTACCTCTATGGTTAACAGTCAGTCAATCAGGATCAGTCTACCACTAGGGTTAACAGTCAGTCAATCAGGATCAGTCTACCTCTAGGGTTAACAGTCAGTCAATCAAGATCAGTCTACCTCTAAGGTTAACAGTCAGTCAATCAAGATCAGTCTACCTCTAAGGTTAACAGTCAGTCAATCAAGATCAGTCTACCACTAAGGTTAACAGTCAGTCAATCAAGATCAGTCTACCACTAGGGTTAACAGTCAGTCAATCAGGATCAGTCTACCTCTAGGGTTAACAGTCAGTCAATCAAGATCAGTCTACCACTAGGGTTAACAGTCAGTCAATCAGGATCAGTCTACCTCTAGGGTTAACAGTCAGTCAATCAGGATCAGTCTACCACTAGGGTTAACAGTCAGTCAATCAGGATCAGTCTACCTCTAGGGTTAACAGTCAGTCAATCAAGATCAGTCTACCTCTAGGGTTAACAGTCAGTCAATCAAGATCAGTCTACCTCTAGGGCTAACAGTCAGTCAATCAGGATCAGTGTACGACATACCCAAGTCTAACTGCCTGTAGCTCAGGCCCTGAAGCAATGATACGCATATTATTGTTACCATTTGAAAGGAAACACTTTGAAGTTTAAGTAAATGTGAAAGGAATGTAGGAGAATAGAACTCATTAGATCTGGTAAAACATAATACAAAGAAAACAACAACCTTTCTTTTGTATTTTTTTTTGCACCGTCATCTTTAAATGCAAGAGAAAGGCCATAATGTATTATTCCAGCCCAGGTGCAATATACATTTTGGCCACTATTTGGCATCAGTGTATGTGCAAAGTTTTAGACTGATCCAATGAACCATTGCATTTCTGTTAAAACATTTGTATCAAGACTGCTCAAATGTGCCTAATTTGTTTATTAATCACTTTTCATGTTCAAAATTGTGCACTCTCCTCAAGCAATAGCATGGTATTCTTTCACAGTAATAGCTACTGTAAATTGGATAGTGCAGTTAGATTAACAAGAATTTAAGCTTTCTGCCAATATCAGATATGTCTATGTTCTGGGAAATGTTCTTGTTACTTACAACCTCATGCTAATCACATTAGCCAACGATAGCTCAACCGTCCCGTGGAAGGGACACCAATCCCGAAGAAGTTTTAACAGTCAGTCAATCAGGATCTGTCTACCTCTAGGGTTAACAGTCAGTCAATCAGGATCAGTCTACCTCTAGGGTTAACAGTCAGTCAATTCAGATCTGTACACCTCTGCTACTATTTATATTTATAGACATGTAAATACAGAGATGGGGAGATTGATTGATGCATTGAGTCCAGATGGGATTTATGAGGTTATAGTGGCTTCCAAAGGGATACTTTGATAGGCTAAATTTAACCTCTAGTTGCAGTTCTATTTTCTCTTTAACAAGGGAAAACCTAAATGCGATTGAGGAACATGATCAGTCTGACCTTTCATATGGAAAAAAAATCTAACAGACAATATCAAACTGAAAAGAATAACGTGCGCATCCCAATTGGCACCTCATTCCCTAGATAGTGCCCAACCATGGTCAAAAGTAGTGCACTATGTTGGAAATAGAGTTCCATTTTGGACGACGCGATGCTCACTAAGAATCTCATTTGTTAGTCTAAGCAATGGAATAGAGAAAGTCTATTCTGATCCAAGCCTAGGGCTGTGGCAAGGCATGACATTTAGTCAGCTGGTGATTGTCAAGCAAATAACAGCCGGTCTCACTGTAATTTCCCATTAACTAACATAAACACATTTAGCATATCCTGGCCCATGCATAGCCTACAAGCCACTGATGCAGACCTTTGGAACATCTACGTTTTAAAAAGTCTAATAAATCCATGTAATATAGCCTAGACCATCACAATAAATTCATGAATTATTTTAGACGTGACTAAATAAACATGATATGAAGAAAATCTAGTCTATTTCAAAAGAAGAGAATAGCATATTCTGAGTTGTCCTCGTGTTAGGCCCTGATCTGGCTATGCCATGTGGCTGTGGGCTAAACTAGTTAATTTAGCTGACAAGATTTGCTTAGAATTCCGTGGCATTATTTAATATTGTTTTATAGTATGAAGAATATGATTGAACATAGCTGAATAAAATAGAAAGGATATTTGAGAGATATTTATGGAAATTGATTTATGTCACGTGATCGGGTCTTTCTCACTGACTAGAAGTGAGGACAGACACACCGGGAACGCAACTGAGCACGTCCTTATCGAATTCTGAAGCTTTTCGTCAGCCAACAAGATGAGGCCTAACGAACAGCAAAAGCACTAGCCTATGTCAATCTACTATCCTCCACAGAAAAAGTTCACCTATTCTAATCTGCGTGATAAATAAATAATCCAAACATAGTCTGGGACAGTTGTGGGATGCAATAGATCCCAAATTAATACAACCACTAGCATCAAAAAATACCTTTTTTACACAATGTGGTTGACGCAACAGATCAGAACTGTTTAGCTTAAAATGTTGATCAACTATTAGGCTATTTTTCACATTGTAAGCGCAGCAATGTGCACATGGTAGTAGAGGCTATAAGCATGAATGTTCCAAAATGCACTCAATTAGTGGGCAAACATTGTTCTCAAAAGTGATCGCAAATGTGATTATTCATGTAATGGTTTTTTCGAAAGGTGCATTTTTATGTTGAAAATTATCTTCCCCAAACTTGAAACTCAGGCGCTGCTTATGTATGTCAGTTAGGCTCTACGCCCGTTGTAAAGCGGATTCATGTGCTTCATTTTAAGAAGTTATTTGGTTTGTGATACAAACCTTATCAATACAGGAGATGTGTAACTATGATTTGAAAAAGTAGCAACAAAAAAAAAGTCAAGCACTGTTTCTTGCCGTACTGCACACAAACTGGCCACAACTCACAAGTCAAATCATATCAAATGTATTTATATAGCCCTTCGTACATCAGCTGGCCATAATTCACAAGTGATAATATTTAACTCACAAGTGATAATATTTAACTCACAAGTGATAATATTTAACTCACAAGTGATAATATTTAACTCACAAGTGATGATATTTAACTCACAAGTGATAATATTTAACTCACAAGTGATAATATTTAACTCACAAGTGATAATATTTAACTCACAAGTGATAATATTTAACTCACAAGTGATGATATTTAACTCACAAGTGATAATATTTAACTCACAAGTGATAATATTTAACTCACAAGTGATAATATTTAACTCACATGTGATAATATTTAACTCACAAGTGATAGGATAATATTGTCACCCATCAGCCTATTCTGGATTTAATATTATATGTCCATATACTAAATAATATACTAGTCTGGACACATCTACTCATTCAAAGGCTTTTCTTTATTTGTCAAATGTTCTACATTGTAGAATAATAGTGAAGACATCAAAACTATGAAATAAGACATATGGAAGAGTGTGCAAAGCTGTCATCAAGGCAAAAGCTGGCTACTTTGAAGAATCTCAAATATAACATATATTTTAATGTGTTTAACACTCTTTTGGTTACATAATGATTCCATATGTGTTATTTCATAGTTTTGATGTCTTCACTGTTATTCTACAATGTGTAAAATAGTAAAAATAAAGAAAAACCCTTGAATTAGTAGGTGTGTCAAAACTTTTGACTGGTAGTGTATGTGTGACATTTGCTTTGATTTAGAATGGACCGTTATCATGGACCTGTCTCGAAACAGGGGCAGGGGGAAAAATGCACGTCATTTATGCACTTAAATAGCGAATGGAGGATGATTTTCCTGTGGTTCATTTTCATGCCAGAAATGTGCTTAATATTTGGAACGTTGAGAAATAAATATAGACTAGGCCTAGCCTATAGAAAGCTGATGGGATCCTCCTCTTTTTAATAGAGGCCATTTCTCACGGAATTGCATAACCTATAGAAATGTTGCGTAACAAGCTTATGTGCTCTCATGAAGTGTTTGATTAGATTTTCAATGACATTTGCATTGATGTCAGAGTGATTAGAGGAACAATAGAGTGCTGAGTACCAGGCAGTTAGCAAGTTTAGTAGACTACTAATGACCATCAGCAGCATCAGCGATTGGAGAAGTCTCATTACCGTGACTTAGTGGTCACGTGAAATTTGGCTGTCATCACGACTCATGACTGCCGGTGTGACGGTAATATGCTTTTTTCTTTTATCCTTTCGCTGTAATGTTTTGTTTTTAGAACCGGGTAAGCCTCAAAAAAGAGCGTGTGTTGTGTTGTCTTGAATTTCACCAAGCGCAGGGAGGAAGAGCTGGTGGACAGAATAGAAGAAGGAGATATACAATACAAAGCAATAACCCAGGGGCCGTGCAGAAACCCAGGGACCGTGCAGACACCCAGGGACCGTGCAGACACCCAGGGACCGTGCAGACACCCAGGGACCGTGCAGACACCCAGGGACCGTGCAGACACTCAGGGGACGTGCAGACACCCAGGGACCGTGCAGAAACCCAGGGACCGTGCAGACACCCAGGGACCGTGCAGACACCCAGGGACCGTGCAGACACCCAGGGACCGTGCAGAAACCCAGGGACCGTGCAGAAACCCAGGGACCGTGCAGAAACCCAGGGGCCGTGCAGACACCCAGGGGACGTGTAGAAACCCAGGTACCGTGCAGACACCCAGGGACCGTGCAGACACCCAGGGACCGTGCAGAAACCCAGGGACCGTGCAGACACCCAGGGACCGTGCATAAACCCAGGGACCGTGCAGACACCCAGGGACCGTGCAGACACCCAGGGACCGTGCAGAAACCCAGGGACCGTGCAGAAACCCAGGGACCGTGCAGACACCCAGGGACCGTGCAGAAACCCAGGGACCGTGCAGACACCCAGGGACCGTGCAGACACCCAGGGACCGTGCAGAAACCCAGGGACCGTGCAGAAACCCAGGGACCGTGCAGACACCCAGGGACCGTGCAGAAACCCAGGGACCCTGCAGACACCCAGGGACCGTGCCAACAACTTTCTGCTCTCTTGTCCTCTAATGACTTTAAGACTTTCCTATTCTTACACACATGCATGCACTCATAAACACACACCATTCCTACTAAAACACTCATCCAGTTGGTTTGTCTCTGGAATGTTACACTGCAGGGATAAATTCACACTAAATCCTGGATTTACGACTGAAACCTTCCTATTTCGCTCCACAGCATACAGTAGACCTACAGTCTACAGTACAGCGTACTGTACAGTGGACCTACAGATGACCTATAGTCTAAATAAAGATCTTGTTGCCAGAACCTGAAAGAGAGAAAAACAGTGAAGGTGTTCCAAAACATAACCAAAAATAATTTACTACCTTTATCTTCTCTCATCCATTCACAAAGTGAGTGAAATGACCCAACACGAGCTCTGTAGCTTAGTTAGCAGAATGTGGCTCTTGCAAAGAAAGGATAGTGGGTTCAATTCCCCAGGCCCCCAAAAATTATGCATAACATGGCTAAGTCACTCTGGATAAAAGTGTCTGCTAAATTCTATATCTTACAACCTTTAAACCCATAATATCATACAAGCAAAACACAATCCTGCTCCACCGGCAATCCCCTGTTTACTGTTTGTAAAATGCTATATTTGATGGGGAGAAATACATTCTGTCCCTACAAATAGTAACCATGCATTCTATTTGCTAATGGATATCGGCACAGCTTTTTACAAAGATTATAAATGCTATACTGACTCAGCCTATGGTGCATATCTCCTAGAACTAGGTGTTATCTTATACGCACTATTTATCAGGAATCAAGGTAGGATCCAAGTGCAGACCGTGTGAAGTAACAATGTTTATTGTAAACACCAAGGGCATGCAAACGACAGGTCAAGGCAGTCAGGGTCAGGCTCAGGGTCAGGCTCAGGGTCAGGGTCAGGGTCAGGATCAGGGTCAGGCTTAGGATCAGGCTCAGGATCAGGCTCAGGCTCAGGCTCAGGCTCAGGCTCAGGCTCAGGTTCAGGGTCAGGGTCAGGCTCAGGGTCAGGGTCAGGCTCAGGGTCCTTGTCAGGCTCAGGGTCAGGGTCAGGGTCAGGATCAGGCTCAGGTTCAGGGTCATGCTCAGGGTCAGGGTCAGGATCAGGGTCAGGGTAGACAGAGGTCAATAATCCAGAGGTGGGACAAAGGTACAGGACGGCAGGCAGGGTCAGGGTCCGGGATGAGCAGGGGGGTTCAGGCGGGAGGGTAAAAGGTTGAGACAGGCAAAGGTCAAAAACCAAGAGGATAAGAAAAGACAGGCAGGGAAAGAAACAGGAGCTGACAGGCCGAACGCTGGTAAGCTTGACAAACAACCAACTGGCAAAGGACAAACCGAAAAAAACAGAAATATATATAAATACCGGATAATGGGGAAGATGGACAACACCTGGAGGGGGGTGGAGACGAGCGCAAAGACAGGTGAAACAGATCAGGGCGTGACACTATTGACCTTTTGTAATGCACACATATGTATACATTTCCGTATGTAGGTACATCCAGGAGGCTCTTTACCTAGTTACTAACAATGACACTGCACAGAACCCCAGGGACCTTGTTGTGGTTACTGACCCAGGGACCTTGTTATTGTTACTGACCCAGATACCTTGTTATTGTTACTGACCCAGGGACCTTGTTATTGTTACTGACCCAGGGACCTTGTTATTGTTACTGACCCAGGGACCTTGTTATTGTTACTGACCCAGGGACCTTGTTATTGTTACTGACCCAGGGACCTTGTTATTGTTACTGACCCAGGGACCTTGTTATTGTTACTGACCCAGAGACCTTGTTATTGTTACTGACCCAGATACCTTGTTATTGTTACTGACCCAGGGACCTTGTTATTGTTACTGACACAGGGACCTTGTTATTGTTACTGACCCAGGGACCTTGTTATTGTTACTGACCCAGGGACCTTGTTATTGTTACTGACCCAGAGACCTTGTTATTGTTACTGACCCAGGGACCTTGTTATTGTTACTGACCCAGGGACCTTGTTATTGTTACTGACCCAGGGACCTTGTTATTGTTACTGACCCAGGGACCTTGTTATTGTTACTGACCCAGGGACCTTGTTATTGTTACTGACCCAGAGACCTTGTTATTGTTACTGACCCAGGGACCCTGTTATTGTTACTGACCCAGGGACCTTGTTGTTGTTACTGACCCAGGGACCTTGTTATTGTTACTGACCCAGGGACCTTGTTGTTGTTACTGACCCAGGGACCTTGTTACTGTTACTGACCCAGGGACCTTGTGTTGGTCAACGGAGAAGGCTCCAGTCCAGGAATACATCACAAAATCATAGTGCTACAAGTGTCATACACAAGTGTGTGTGTGTGTGTGTGTGTGTGTGTGTGCGCGCATGTACGTGTGTGTGTGTGTGTGTGTGTGTGTGTGTGTGTGTGTGTGTGTGTGTGTGTGTGTGTGTGTGTGCGCATGTACGTGTGTGTGTGTGTCTGTGTGTGTGTGTGTGTGTGTGCGCATGTACGTGTGTGTGTGTGTGTGTGTGTGTGTGTGTGTGTGTGTGTGTGTGTGTGTGTGTGCGTGCGTGCGTGCGTGCGTGCGTGCGTGACATGTTTACTAATCCACCTCTGTTAAATTACCCCTAAGGTCAGTTTCTGACACCATCAGACAGTTAAAACCAGAGGGCCAGAGTCTTAGAAGGCTTTTGATTCTGGAGCACATAGATGAAGCGTTACATGTCATGTCAGAGGGGATCAGTCACCAGTATCAGATAGATGACACATACCGCATGGTAAAACCACTGTGAAGGTCAACAAAGACAGAGGCCATTGGACACAACAATAACAACACAATATTAACGATGCATTTAAATAACTCAAGTCCATAGCAACACAGCACAGCATTTCTCAGGTCTATTTCCTCTTTATGAATGCCCATGGGAGTGGCTGATCATCCTACACCTGTGTGAATGTTGGTCAATGTCCCGTGCCTGGTTTAATACACAACGGCGAGTTACATTTGAAATGGATGAAGATCATGTGATAGACAGGGTGTGATATACAATGAAATGGTGGGCCCTCTAAAAAGAAGCATCACTTGGGCAGAAGAGGTTTAGCGCTGACATGCAAATTCAACATTTTCTGTATACTAAAAGACTAAACGAAATACAAAAATTACATTTCATGTACAAGGTTAGTGTTAGGGTTAGGGTTAGGGTTAGGTTAGGGTTAGGTTAGGGTTAGGTTAGGGTTAGGGTTAGGGTTAGGTTAGGTTAGGGTTAGGGTTAGGGTTAGGTTAGGGTTAGGGTTAGGGTTAGGTTTAATGTAATGGTTTAGGGTTAGGTTTAATGTTATGGTTAGGGTTAGGGTTAGGTTAGGGTTAGGGTTAGTTTTAATGTGATGGTTAGGTTAGGGTTAGGGTTAGGTTAGGGTTAGGTTAGGGTTAGGGTTAGGTTAGGTTAGGGTTAGGGTTAGGGTTAGGTTAGGGTTAGGGTTAGGGTTAGGTTTAATGTAATGGTTTAGGGTTAGGTTTAATGTTATGGTTAGGGTTAGGGTTAGGTTAGGGTTAGGGTTAGTTTTAATGTGATGGTTAGGTTAGGGTTAGGGTTATGGTTAGGGTTAGGGTTAGGTTAGGGTTAGGTTAGGGTTAGGTTTAATGTGATGGTTAGGTTAGGGTTAGGGTTAGGTTTAATGTAATGGGTTAGGGTTAGGTTTAATGTTATGGTTAGGGTTAGGGTTAGGTTAGGGTTAGGTTTAATGTTATGGTTAGGGTTAGGGTTAGGTTAGGGTTAGGTTAGGGTTAGGGTTAGGTTAGGGTTAGGGTTAGTTTTAATGTGATGGTTAGGTTAGGGTTAGGGTTAGTTTTAATGTGATGGTTAGGTTAGGGTTAGGTTTAATGTTATGGTTAGGGTTAGGGTTAGGTTTAATGTTATGGTTAGGGTTAGGGTTAGGTTAGGGTTAGGGTTAGGGTTAGGTTTAATGTTATGGTTAGGGTTAGGTTTAATGTTATGGTTAGGGTTAGGTTAGGGTTAGGTTAGGGTTAGGTTAGGGTTAGGGTTAGGGTTAGGTTAGGGTTAGGGTTAGGGTTAGGTTTAATGTGATGGTTAGGTTAGGGTTAGGGTTAGGTTTAATGTTATGGTTAGGTTAGGGTTATTCATGTATAGTATATAACAATATCAGTTCACGGTTCACTTGACTTTTCCTTAGTCAAGAAGCTCTGAGAGAAGCAGTGGTGGAAACAGTACCCAGCTGTCATACTTGATTAAAAGTAAAGATGCCTTAATAGAAAATGACTCAAGTAAAAGTGACTGTGACCCTGTAAAATACTCCTTGAGTAAAAGTCTAAAAGTATTTGTTTTTAAATATACTTCTGAATCAGAAGTAAATGGAATTGCTAAAATTATTTCTACTTCCTAACCAGACGGCACCATTTTTTAAATTATTTTTTTTATTTATTTACAGACAGCCAGGGCCACACTCCAACACTCAGACATCATTTACAAACAAAGCATGTGTGTTTAGTGAGTCCACCAGATCAGAGGCAGTAGGGATGACCAGGGATGTTCTCTGTTTAGTGAGTCCACCAGATCAGAGGTACATTACATTTACATTTAAGTCATTTAGCAGACACTCTTATCCAGAGCGACTTACAAATTGGTGCATTCACCTTATGACATCCAGTGGAACAGCCACTTTACAATAGTGCATCTAAATCTTTTAATGGGGGGGTGAGAAGGATTACTTTATCCTATCCTAGGTATTCCTTAAAGAGGTGGGGTTTCAGGTGTCTCCGGAAGGTGGTGATTGACTCCGCTGTCCTGGCGTCGTGAGGGAGTTTGTTCCACCATTGGGGGGCCAGAGCAGCGAACAGTTTTGACTGGGCTGAGCGGGAACTGTACTTCCTCAGTGGTAGGGAGGCGAGCAGGCCAGAGGTGGATGAACTATTTATTCACATTATAAGCACAGCAATGCGCACATGGTAGTAGGCTGTAAGCGCAAATGTTCCAATAAGGGGAAACCACCATCATCAAAAGTGACCGCAAACACAATTATTAATGTAATGCTTATTATAAAAGGTGCATTTTTATGGTGAAAATTATTCCCCAAACTTGAAACTCACGTGCTGCTTATGTATGCCAGTTAGGCGCTACAACCATTGTAACGCGGATTAACGTGCTTAATTTTAAAGTTATTTGGCCACCTTAGTTGTGATACAAACCTTATTAAAAAGATACAGGCCCATGGGTTAGGCTACATGAGGTGTGCGACTGATTTTTAAAAAAGAGCCATTAGGTAGTAGGGATGACCAGGGATGTTCTCTGTTTAGTGAGTCCTCCCGATCAGAGGCAGTAGGGATGACCAGGGATGTTCTCTGTTTAGTGAGTCCTCCAGATCAGAGGCAGTAGGGATGACCAGGGATGTTCTCTGTTTAGTGAGTCCACCAGATCAGAGGCAGTAGGGATGACCAGGGATGTTCTCTTGATAAGATTGTGAATTGAACCATTTCCCTGTCAAAACTTAACAAGCACTTTTGGGAGTCAGGGAAAATGTATGGAGTAAAAAGTACATTATTTTCTTTAGTGAAGTAAAAGTTACAAAAAACGACTTAAGTAGTACTTTAAAGTATTTTCACTGGAGAGAAGCTATGACTTGAAGGAAAACGCCAAATTGCATACTACACTCTATAGCTAAATACACTCTCAGAAAATAAGGTTCCTTGTAGAACAAGGAACAAGGCTTGGGGGTAGAAGCTGTTCAGGAGTCTGATGGCTTGGGGAGTAGAAGCTGTTCAGGAGTCTGATGGCTTGGGGGGTAGAAGCTGTTCAGGAGTCTGATGGCTTGGGGAGTAGAAGCTGTTCAGGAGTCTGATGGCTTGGGGGGTAGAAGCTGTTCAGGAGTCTGATGGCTTGGGGGGTAGAAGCTGTTCAGGAGTCTGATGGCTTGGGGGGTAAAGCTGTTCAGGAGTCTGATGGCTTGGGGGTAGAAGCTGTTCAGGAGTCTGATGGCTTGGGGGGTAGAAGCTGTTCAGGAGTCTGATTGCTTGGGGGGTAGAAGCTGTTCAGGAGTCTGATGGCTTGGGGGGTAGAAGCTGTTCATGAGTTTGATGGCTTGGAGGTAGAAGCTGTTAAGAAGCCTTTTGGACTCTGGTAATGCTTGCCGTGCGGTAGCAGAGAGAACAGTTTATGACTAGCGTGGCCGGAGTCTTTGACAATTTTTAGGACCTTCCTCTGACTCCGCCTGGTGTAGAGGTCCTGGATGGCGGGTAGCTTGGCCCAAGTGATGTACTGGGACGTACGCACTACCCTCTGTAGTGCCTTACGGTTGGAGGCCGAGCAGTAGCTGTACCAGGCAGTGATGCAACCAGCTCTTGATGGTGCAGCTGAAGAAACTTTTAAGGATCTGAGGACCCATGCCAAATCTTTTCATTCTCGTGAGGGGGAATAGGCTTTGTGGTGCCCTCTTCACAACTGTCTTAGTGTGTTTGGAACATGACAGTTTGTTTGTGATGTGGACACCAAGGAACTTGAAGTTCTCAACCTACTCCATTGCAGACCCATTTTCCTGTAGACCACAATAATCTCCTTTGTCTTGCTGACGTTGAGGGAGAGGTTGTTCTCCTTGCACCATACTGCCAGGTCTCTGACCTCCTCCCTATAGGCTGGCTCATCGTTGAGGGAGAGGTTGTTCTCCTTGCATCATACTGCCAGGTCTCTGACCTCCGCCCTATAGGCTGGCTCATCGTTGAGGGAGAGGTTGTTCTCCTTGCACCATACTGCCAGGTCTCTGACCTCCTCCCTATAGGCTGGCTCATCGTTGAGGGAGAGGTTGTTCTCCTTGCACCACACTGCCAGGTCTCTGACCTCCTCCCTATAGGCTGGCTCATCGTTGAGGGAGAGGTTGTTCTCCTTGCATCATACTGCCAGGTCTCTGACCTCCTCCCTATAGGCTGGCTCATCGTTGAGGGAGAGGTTGTTCTCCTTGCACC
>NC_088411.1:39755406-39801685 GCF_034236695.1 Oncorhynchus nerka
CATCATCATTACTACAACTACAATCATCATTACTACAACTACAACTACCATCATCATTACTACTACTACAACTACCATCATCATTACTACAACTACCATCATCATTACTACAACTACCATCATCATTACTACAACTACAACTACCATCATCATTACTACTACTACAACTACCATCATCATTACTACAACTACCATCATCATTACTACAACTACCATCATCATTACTACAACTACCATCATCATTACTACAACTACCATCATCATTACTACAACCATCATCATTACTACAACTACAACTACCATCATCATTACTACTACTACAACTACCATCATCATTACTACAACTACCATCATCATTACTACAACTACCATCATCATTACTACAACTACAACTACAATCATCATTACTACAACTACCATCATCATTACTACAACTACCATCATCATTACTACAACTACAACTACCATCATCATTACTACAACTACAACTACCATCATCATTACTACTACTACAACTACCATCATCATTACTACAACTACCATCATCATTACTACAACTACCATCATCATTACTACAACTACAACTACCATCATCATTACTACTACTACAACTACCATCATCATTACTACAACTACAACTACCATCATCATTACTACAACTACAACTACAATCATCATTACTACTACTACAACTACCATCATCATTACTACAACTACCATCATCATTACTACAACTACCATCATCATTACTACAACTACAACTACCATCATCATTACTACTACTACAACTACCATCATCATTACTACAACTACCATCATCATTACTACAACTACCATCATCATTACTACAACTACCATCATCATTACTACTACTACAACTACCATCATCATTACTACAACTACAACTACCATCATCATTACTACTACTACAACTACCATCATCATTACTACAACTACCATCATCATTACTACAACTACAACTACCATCATCATTACTACAACTACAACTACCATCATCATTACTACAACTACCATCATCATTACTACTACTACAACTACCATCATCATTACTACAACTACCATCATCATCATCATTACTACAACTACCATCATCATTACTACAACTACCATCATCATTACTACAACTACCATCATCATTACTACTACTACCATCATCATTACTACAACTACCATCATCATTACTACAACTACAACTACCATCATCATTACTACAACTACCATCATCATTACTACAACTACCATCATCATTACTACAACTATCATCATCATCATCATTACTACAACTACCATCATCATTACTACAACTACCATCATCATTACTACAACTACAACTACCATCATCATTACTACTACTACAACTACCATCATCATTACTACAACTACCATCATCATTACTACAACTACAACTACCATCATCATTACTACAACTACAACTACCATCATCATTACTACAACTACAACTACCATCATCATTACTACAACTACCATCATCATTACTACTACTACAACCACCATCATCATTACTACAACTACCATCATCATTACTACTACTACAACCACAGTCATCATTACTACGACTACAACCACCATCATCATTACTACAACTACCATCATCATTACTACAACTACCATCATCATTACTACTACTACAACTACCATCATCATTACTACTACTACAACTACCATCATCATTACTACAACTACAACTACCATCATCATTACTACTACTACAACTACCATCATCATTACTACAACTACCATCATCATTACTACAACTACAACTACCATCATCATTACTACAACTACAACTACCATCATCATTACTACAACTACCATCATCATTACTACTACTACAACTACCATCATCATTACTACAACTACCATCATCATCATCATTACTACAACTACCATCATCATTACTACAACTACCATCATCATTACTACAACTACCATCATCATTACTACTACTACCATCATCATTACTACAACTACCATCATCATTACTACTACTACAACTACCATCATCATTACTACAACTACAACTACCATCATCATTACTACAACTACCATCATCATTACTACTACTACAACTACCATCATCATTACTACAACTACCATCATCATTACTACAACTACAACTACCATCATCATTACTACAACTACAACTACCATCATCATTACTACAACTACCATCATCATTACTACTACTACAACTACCATCATCATTACTACAACTACCATCATCATCATCATTACTACAACTACCATCATCATTACTACAACTACCATCATCATTACTACAACTACCATCATCATTACTACTACTACCATCATCATTACTACAACTACCATCATCATTACTACAACTACAACTACCATCATCATTACTACAACTACCATCATCATTACTACAACTACAACTACCATCATCATTACTACAACTACAACTACCATCATCATTACTACAACTACCATCATCATTACTACTACTACAACCACCATCATCATTACTACAACTACCATCATCATTACTACTACTACAACTACAGTCATCATTACTACGACTACAACCACCATCATCATTACTACAACTACCATCATCATTACTACAACTACCATCATCATTACTACTACTACAACTACCATCATCATTACTACAACTACAACTACCATCATCATTACTACTACTACAACTACCATCATCATTACTACAACTACCATCATCATTACTACAACTACAACTACCATCATCATTACTACAACTACAACTACCATCATCATTACTACAACTACCATCATCATTACTACTACTACAACTACCATCATCATTACTACAACTACCATCATCATCATCATTACTACAACTACCATCATCATTACTACAACTACCATCATCATTACTACAACTACCATCATCATTACTACAACTACCATCATCATTACTACTACTACAACTACCATCATCATTACTACAACTACAACTACCATCATCATTACTACTACTACAACTACCATCATCATTACTACAACTACCATCATCATTACTACAACTACCATCATCATTACTACAACTACAACTACCATCATCATTACTACAACTACCATCATCATTACTACTACTACAACCACCATCATCATTACTACAACTACCATCATCATTACTACTACTACAACTACAGTCATCATTACTACGACTACAACCACCATCATCATTACTACAACTACCATCATCATTACTACAACTACCATCATCATTACTACAACTACCATCATCATTACTACAACTACCATCATCATTACTACTACTACAACTACCATCATCATTACTACAACTACCATCATCATTACTACTACTACAACTACCATCATCATTACTACAACTACAACTACCATCATCATTACTACTACTACAACTACCATCATCATTACTACAACTACCATCATCATTACTACAACTACAACTACCATCATCATTACTACTACTACAACTACCATCATCATTACTACAACTACCATCATCATTACTACTACTACAACTACCATCATCATTACTACAACTACCATCATCATCATCACTACAACTACCATCATCATTACTACTACTACCATCATCATTACTACAACTACCATCATCATTACTGCTCATCATTACTACAACTACCATCATCATTACTACACTACAACTACCATCATCATTACTGCAACTACAACTACCATCATCATTACTACAACTACCATCATCATTACTACTACTACAGCTACCATCATCATTACTACAACTACCATCATCATCATCATTACTCATCATTACTACCATCATCATTACTACAACTACCATCATCATTACTAAACTACCATCATCATTACTACTCACTACTGCTACCATCATCATTACTACTACTACTGCTACCATCATCATTACTACTAACTACAACTGCTACCATCATCATTACTACTACTACAACTACCATCATCATTACTACAACTACCATCATCATTACTGCAACTTGCTACCATCATCATTACTACAACTACATCATCGTTGCTACATCATCATTGCTACAACTGCCATCATCATTACTACAGCTACAACTACCATCATCGTTGCTACTACTGCCATCATCATTGCTACTACTACAACTACCATCATCATTACTACAACTACCATCATCATCATCATTACTACAGCTACCATCATCATTACTACAACTACCATCATCGTTGCTACAACTACCATCATCATTACTACTACTACAACTACCATCATCGTTGCTACTACTATCATCATTGCTGCTACCATCATCATTACTACTGCAGCTAACTACCATCATCATTACTTTACAACTACAACTACCATCATCATTACTGCAACTACCATCATCGTTACTACAACTACCTCACCATCATCATTACTACTACTACAACTATCATCATCATTGCTACTACTACAACTGCCATCATCATTACTACAACTACCATCATCATTGCTACAACTACCATCATCATTACTACAACTACCATCATCATTACTACTACTACAACTACCATCATCATTACTACTACTACAACTACCATCATCATTACTACAACTACCATCATCATTACTAAACCTACCATCATCATTACTACTACTACAACTACCATCATCATTACTACTACTACAACTACCATCATCATTACTACAACTACAACTACCATCATCATCGTCGTACTAGTACAACTATCATCATCATTACTACAACTACCATCATCATTACTACTACTACAACTACCATCATCATTACTACTACTACAACTCATCATCATTACTCACTACTACAACTACCATCATCATTACTACAACTACAACTACCATCATCATTACTACTACTACTATCATCACTACCATCATCATTACTACAACTACCATCATCATTACTACAACTACAACTACCATCATCATTACTACAACTACCATCATCATTACTACTACTACAACTGCCATCATCATTACTACAACTACCATCATCATCATCATTACTACAACTACCATCATCATTGCTACTACAACTACCATCATCATTGCTAAACCTGCCATCATCATTACTACTACTACAACTGCCATCATCATTGCTACTGCTACAACTGCCATCATCATTGCTACTGCTACAACTACCATCATCATTACTACTGCTACAACTATCCATCATCATTGCTACTACTACAACTACCATCATCATTGCTACAACTACAACTACCATCATCATTACTACTACTACAACTGCCATCATCATTGCTGCTGCTACTGCCATCATCATTACTACAACTACCATCATCATTACTACTACTACTGCTGCCATCATCATTACTACTTGCTACCATCATCGTTGCTGCACTACCATCATCATTGCTGCTACTACTACAACTACCATCATCATTGCTACTGCTACAACTGCCATCATCATTACTACTACTACACTACCATCATCATTACTACTGCTGCCATCATCATTCATCATTGCTGCTACTGCTACCATCATCATTGCTTACTACTACTACATCATCATTACTACTACTACAACTACCATCATCATTGCTACTACTACAACTACCATCATCATTACTACTACTACAGCTACCATCATCATCATTGCTACATACTGCATCATCGTTGCTACAACTACCATCATCATTACTGCTACAACTACCATCATCATTACTACTACCATCATCATTGCTGCTACAACTGCCATCATCATTACTACCATCATCATTGCTGCAACTACCATCATCATTACTACTGCCATCATCATTGCTACTGCTGCCGTCATCATTGCTACTACTGCTCATCTTACTACATCATCGTTGCTACTGCTACTGCCATCATCATTACTACTACTACAACTGCCATCATCATTGCTACTACTGCAACTACCATCATCGTTACTACTGCTACCTATCATCATTACTACAACTACTACACTACCATCATCATTACTACTACAACTACCATCATCATTACTGCTGCTACAACTACTACAACTATCATCGTTACTACTAACTACCATCATCATTACTACTACTACCATCATCATTACTGCTGCAAACTGCCATCATCATCTGCTACTACCATCATCATTACTGCTACTACAACTACCATCATCATTACTACTGCTACCGTTACTACCATCATCATTACTCATCGTTGCTACAACTACCATCATCATTACTGCCATCATCATTGCTACTGCTGCCATCATCATTACTACAACTGCCATCATCATTACTACTGCTGCAACTACCATCATCATTACTGCTACTGCCATCATCATTGCATTACTACAACTACTCATCATCATTTACTACAACTACCATCATCATTGCTACAACTACCATCATCGTTGCTACTGCCATCATCATTGCTACTACCATCATCATTACTACAACTACCATCATCATTACTACAACTACAACTACCATCATCGTTGCTACAACTACAACTCATCATCGTTGCTACAACTACCATCATCATTGCTACTACAACTGCCATCATCATTGCTGCTGCTACCATCATCGTTGCTGCTGCTGCCATCATCATTACTACTACTGCCCATCATCATCACTACTAACCTGCCATCATCATTGCTACTGCTACAACTACCATCATCATTACTACTACTGCATCATCATTACTACAACTGCTGCAACTACCATCATCATTACTACTACTACAACTGCCATCATCATTGCTACAACTACCATCATCATTACTACTGCTACAACTACCATCATCATTACTACAACTACAACTACCATCATCATTACTACATGCATCATCATTACTACAACTACCATCATCATTACTGCTACTACAACTACCATCATCATTACTACTGCTACATCATCATTACTACTACTACATCCATCATCTTACTGCTACACTACCATCATCATTACTACAACTACCATCATCATTACTACTAGCTACCATCATCATTGCTGCTACTACAACTACCATCATCGTTACTACTGCTACTGCCATCATCATTGCTACAACTACCATCATCATTACTCGTCAACTGCTGCTGCCATCATCATTACTGCTGCTGCCATCATCATTGCTACTACTACAACTGCCATCATCATTACTACTGCTACAACTACCATCATCATTACTACAACTGCCATCATCATTACTACTACTACAACTACCATCATCATTACTACTACTACAACTACCATCATCATTACTACTACTACAACTACCATCATCATTCACTACTACTACAACTACCATCATCATTACTGCAACTACCATCATCATTACTACTACTATCATCATTACTACAACTACCATCATCATTACTACTACTACAACTGCCATCATCGTTGCTACAACTACAACTACCATCATCATTGCTACTGCTACACTGCCATCATCATTACTACTGCTACAACTACCATCATCATTGCTACTGCTACAACTACCATCATCATTACTTGCTACAACTACCATCATCATTGCTACTACTACAGCTACCATCATCGTTACTACAACTACCATCATCATTACTACTACTACCATCATCATTACTACAACTACCATCATCATTACTACTAACTACCATCATCATTACTACAACTACCATCATCATTACTACAACTACCATCATCGTTACTACTACTACAACTACCATCATCATTACTGCAACTACAACTACCATCATCATTACTACTACTACTACCATCATCATTGCTACTGCTACCATCATCATTGCTACATACAACTACCATCATCATTACTACTGCTACAGCTATCATCATCATTACTACAACTACCATCATCATTGCTACTGCTACCATCATCATTACTACAACTACAACTACCATCGTCATTACTACAACTACCATCATCATTGCTGCTACTGCAACTACCATCATCGTTGCTACAACTACCATCATCGTTGCTTCTACTACCATCATCATTGCTACTGCTACAGCTACCATCATCGTTGCTACTACTACAACTACATCATCATTGCTACTTGCTACAACTACCATCATCATTGCTACTGCTGCCATCATCATTACTACAACTGCCATCATCATTGCTACAACTACCATCATCGTTACTACTGCTACAACTACCATCATCATTACTACTACTACAACTACCATCATCATTACTACAACTACCATCATCATTGCTACTGCTACAACTACCATCATCATTACTACTGCTCAGCTGCCACCATCATCATTACTGCTCATCATCACTACAACTACCATCATCATTGCTGCTGCTACAACTGCCGTCATCATTACTGCTACTGCTACCATCGTCGTTACTACTACTACAGCTGCCATCATCGTTACTACAACTGCCATCATCATTCGTTGCTACAACTGCCATCATCATTGCTACAGCTGCCGTCGTCATTGCTGCTGCTGCATCATCATTACTACTGCAACTACCATCATCGTTGCTACTACTACAACTACCATCATCATTACTACTAACTGCCATCATCGTTGCTGCTACAACTACCATCATCGTTGCTACTGCTACAACTGCCATCATCGTTGCTACTACAGCTGCCATCATCATTGCTACAACTACCATCATCATTGCTACTGCTGCAACTACCATCATCATTGCTACAACTGCCATCATCATTGCTACTACTCGTTACTACAGCTACATCATCATTGCTACTACAACTACCATCATCATTACTACAACTACCATCATCATTACTACAACTACCATCATCATTACTACTACTACAACTACCATCATCATTACTACTACTACAACTACCATCATCATTACTACAACTACCATCATCATTACTACAACTACCATCATCATTACTACTACTACTGCCATCATCATTACTACTGCTACCATCATCATTACTACTACTACAACTACCATCATCATTACTACTGCTACCATCCATCATCATTACTACAACTACCATCATCATTACTACAGCTACCATCATCATTGCTACTACAGCTGCCATCATCATTACTACAACTACCATCATCATTACTACTACTACAACTACCATCATCATTACTACAACTACCATCATCATTACTACTACTACAACTACCATCATCATTACTACAACTACCATCATCATTACTACAACTACCATCATCATTACTACTACTACAACTACCATCATCATTACTACAACTACCATCATCATTACTACTACTACAACTACCATCATCATTGCTACAACCCATCATCATTACTACTGCTGCCCATCATCATTACTACTACTACAACTGCCATCATCATTGCTACTACTACCTATCATCATCTATTACTACAACTACCATCATCATTACTACAGCTACCATCATCATTGCTACTACTACTACAACTACCATCATCGTTACTGCTGCTCATCGCCATGCCATCATCGTTGCTGCTGCTACAACTACCATCATCATTACTACAACTGCCATCATCGTTACTGCTGCTACTGCATCATCGTCGTTGCTGCAACTGCCATCATCGTTACTACTGCAACTGCCATCATTGTTGCTACTACTGCCATCATCATTACTACAACTACCATCATCATCATCGTTACTGCTGCAACTACCATCATCATTGCTACAACTACCATCATCATTGCTACAACTACCATCATCGTTACTGCTACAGCTGCCATCATCATTACTACAACTACCATCATCATTGCTACACTCATCGTTGCTACCATCATCATTGCTACTGCTACAACTACCATCATCATTGCTACTACTACCATCATCATTACTTGCTACAGCTGCCATCATCGTTGCTACAACTACCATCATCATCATCATTGCTACTGCCATCATCATTGCTACTGCTGCCATCATCATTACTACTGCTACCATCATCATTACTACTACTACAACTACCATCATCGTTACTACTACTACAACTCCATCATCATTACTACAGCTACCATCTCGTTGCCATCATCATTACTGCTACTACACTGCCATCATCGTTACTACAACTACCATCATCATTACTACAACTACAACTGCCATCATCATTACTACTGCTACAACTACCATCATCATTGCTGCAACTACCATCATCATTGCTGCTACAACTACCATCATCGTTGCTACTGCTGCCATCATCATTGCTACTGCTCGTCGTTGCTGCCATCATCGTTGCTGCTGCTACTACGTCGTCGTTGCTGCTGCTACAACTACCATCATCATTGCTGCAGCTACCATCATCGTTGCTACAACTACCATCATCATTACGTTTACAACTACCATCATCATTGCTGCTACTATCAACTACCATCATCATCGTTGCTACTACTACAACTGCCATCATCATTGCTACTGCTACAACTACCATCATCGTTGCTACAACTGCCATCATCATTACTACTACTACAACTGCCATCATCATTGCTACTGCTACAACTACCATCATCATTACTGCTACAACTACCATCATCATTGCTACAACTGCCATCATCGTTACTACTGCCATCATCATTACTACAACTGCCATCATCGTTACTGCTACTCATCATTACTGCAACTCCATCATCATTGCTACTGCTGCAACTACCATCATCATTGCTACTACTACCATCATCATTACTACAACTACAACTACCATCATCATTACTACTACTTACAACTACCATCATCATTACTACAACTACCATCATCATTACTACTACTACAACTACTGCATCATCATTGCTGCTGCCATCGTCGTTGCTGCTGCTGCCATCATCATTACTACAACTACCATCATCATTACTTTACTACAACTACCATCATCATTACTACTACAACTACCATCATCATTACTGCTACTACCCATCATCATTACTACAACTACCATCATCATTACTACAACTACAACTACCATCATCATTACTACTGCTACCATCATCATCATTACTACTGCTGCCATCATCATTGCTGCAACTGCATCATCATTACTGCTGCTACAACTACCATCATCATTGCTACTGCTCGTCTACCATCATCATTACTACAACTGCCATCATCGTTGCTACTGCTGCCATCATCATTACTACACTACAACTACCATCATCATTACTACTACTGCTGCCATCATCATTGCTACAACTACCATCGTCATTACTGCAACTACCATCGTCATTGCTACAACTACTATCATCGTTGTTGCTGCTGCTGCCGTCGTCGTTGCTGCTGCTGCTGCCATCATCATTGCTACTGCTACCATCATCATTACTGCTACTACAACTACCATCATCGTTGCTGCTGCTACCATCATCATTGCTACTGCTACTACCATCATCATTACTACAACTACTACCATCATCGTTGCTGCTGCTGCAGCGTCGTCATCATCATCTGCTACTACAGCTGCCATCATCATTGCTTGCTGCTACAGCTGCCATCGTCGTTGCTACCAACTGCCATCATCGTTGCTACTGCTGCCATCATCATTTGCTACAGCTACCATCATCGTTACTACTGCTACCATCATCGTTGCTACTCACTACAACTACCATCATCATTGCTACTGCTACAGCTACCATCATCATTGCTACAACTACCATCATCATTACTACAACTGCCATCATCATTACTACAACTACCATCATCGTTGCTGCTACTACAGCTACATCATCATTACTACTACTGCCTATCATCATTGCTACAACTACCATCATCATTACTACTACTACAACTGCCATCATCGTTGCTGCTGCTGCAACTGCCATCATCATTGCTGCTGCCATCATCGTTGCTACTGCTACAGCTGCCATCATCGTTACTACTGCTGCCATCGTCGTTGCTACTACTGCATCATCGTTGCTGCTGCTGCCATCGTCATTGCTGCTGCTGCATGCCGTCGTCGTTGCTGCAACTGCCATCATCGTTGCTACTGCTGCCATCATCATCGTCGTTGCTGCAGCTACCGTCGTCGTTACTGCAACCACAACTGCCATCATCGTTGCTGCTGCTGCCGTCGTCGTTGCTGCTGCTGCCATCATCGTTGCTGCAGCTGCCGTCATCGTTGCTGCTGCTGCCATCGTCGTTGCTGCTGCTACAACTACCATCATCGTTGCTACTGCTGCCGTCATCGTTGCTGCTACTGCCATCATCATTGCTGCTGCTGCCGTCGTCGTTGCTGCTGCTGCTGCCATCATCGTTGCTGCTGCCGTCATCATTGCTACTGCTGCCATCATCGTTACTACTGCCGTCGTCATTGCTGCTACTACAACTGCCATCATCGTTACTACAACTACTGCTGCCATCATCGTTGCTACTGCTACCATCATCGTTACTACTACTACAACTGCCATCATCGTTGCTACAACTGCCATCGTCGTTGCTACTACTGCAACTACCATCATCATTGCTACAACTACAACTACCATCATCATTACTACAACTACCATCATCATTACTACTACTACAACTGCCATCATCGTTGTTACTGCTGCTGCCATCATCGTTGCTGCTGCTGCCATCATCGTTGCTGCTGCTGCCATCGTTACGTCCATCATTGCTGCTGCTGCTGCTGCCGTCATCGTTGCTGCTACTGCCGTCGTCGTTGCTGCTGCCCGTCATCATTGCTGCTGCTGCCATCATCGTTGCTGCTGCTACCGTCATCGTTGCTGCTTACTGCATCATCATCGTTGCTACAACTACCATCGTCGTTGCTGCAACTACCGTCGTCATCATTACTGCTAATACATCATCATCATTGCTACAACTACTGCTCATCATCGTCATTGCGCTGCCATCATCATTGCTACTGCTACTGCCATCGTTACTACTGCTACCATCATCATTGCTACTGCTACCATCATCGTTGCTGCTGCTACCATCATCATTGCTGCTGCCACTACTCCATCATCGTTTTACTGCTACCGTCATTACTACTTGCCGTCGTCGTTGCTACTACTGCCATCATCATTGCTGCTACTACTACCATCATCATTACTACTGCTACCTGCCGTCATCGTTACTACTGCTGACTGCCATCATCATTTGCTGCTACCATCGTCGTTGCTACTGCTACTGCCGTCATCGTTGCTACAACTACAACTATCATCATTACTGCTACAGCTGCCATCGTCGTTGCTGCTGCTGCCGTCATCATTACTACTGCTACTGCTTGCTGCATCGTCGTTACTGCTGCATCATCATCGTCTACTGCTGCCGTCATCATTGCTGCTGGCTACCGTCGTCGTCATCATTACTACAACTGCCATCGTCGTTGCTACTACTACCATTACTACAACTACATCATCACCATCATCGTTGCTACAACTACCATCATCATTACTACAACTCATCGTTGCTGCTACATACACTGCCATCATCATTGCTGCTGCTGCCATCATTTACTACTGCTACCATCATCATTACTACAACTACCATCATCATTACTACAACTACCATCATCATTACTGCTAACTACTGCCATCATCGTTGCTGCTACCATCATCATTGCTACTACTGCCGTCATCATTATCATTCACTACAACTACCATCATCATTACTACTACTACCATCATCATTGCTACTACTACCATCATCATTACTACTACTACCATCATCGTTACTGCAGCTGCCATCATCGTTGCTGCTGCTGCCATCATCGTTGCTGCTACTGCTACCATCATCGTTGCTGCTACTTCTGCATCATCGTCGCTACTATGCTCCATCATCGTTGCTACAACTGCCATCATCATTACTGTACAACTACCATCGTCGTTGCTGCTGCTACAGCTGCCATCGTCGTTGCTACAACTGCCATCATCGTTGCTGCTACTACCATCATCGTTGCTACTACAACTACCATCATCATTACTACTACTGCTACCATCATCATTGCTACTGCTGCTACCATCATCGTTTGCTGCTGCTGCCGTCGTCGTTACTGCTACTACAACTGCCATCATCGTTGCTACTACTGCCGTCATCGTTGCTACTGCTACCGTCGTCGTTGCTACAGCTACCATCATCGTTGCTGCTGCTGCCATCGTCGTTGCTACTACTACAACTGCCATCATCGTTGCTACTACAGCTGCCATCGTCGTTGCTACCTCGTCGTCATTCTTACTGCTGCCATCGTCGTTGCTGCTGCTGCCGTCATCATTGCTGCTACGTCGTCGTTTGCTGCCATCATC
Organism: Oncorhynchus nerka; assembly: GCF_034236695.1. Classification (NCBI taxonomy): domain Eukaryota; kingdom Metazoa; phylum Chordata; class Actinopteri; order Salmoniformes; family Salmonidae; genus Oncorhynchus; species Oncorhynchus nerka. The sequence goes on from NC_088411.1 coordinate 39,769,593, forward strand.
ATTGCTACAACTACCATCATCGTTGCTGCTACTAACTACCATCATCGTTGCTACTGCTGCCATCGTCTACTCATCATCGTCGTTGCTGCTGCCATCATCGTTGCTACTGCTGCCATCATCGTTGCTGCTTGCTACTGCTGCCGTCGTCGTTTGCTGCTGCTCGCTGCTGCTGCCGTCGTCGTTGCTGCTGCTGCTGCTGCCGTCGTCGTTGCTGCTGCTGCCATCGTCGTTGCTGCTGCTGCCCGTCGTCGTTGCTGCTGCTACTGCTGCCGTCGTCGTTGCTGCTGCTGCCGTCGTCGTTGCTGCTGCTGCCGTCGTCGTTGCTGCTGCTGCCGTCGTCGTTGCTGCTGCTGCCGTCGTCGTTGCTGCTGCTGCGCTGCCGTCGTCGTTGCTGCTGCTGCCTGCCGTCGTCGTTGCTGCTGCTGCTGCCGTCGTCGTTGCTGCTGCTGCTGTCGTCGTTGTTGCTGCTGCTGCTGCTCCGTCGTCGTTGCTGCTCGTCGTTGCTGCAGTCGTCGTCGTTGCTGCTGCCGTCGTCGTTGCTGCTGCTGCTGCTGCCGTCGTCGTTGCTGCTGCTGCAATGCCGTCGTCGTTGCTGCTGCTGCTGCCGTCGTCGTTGCTGCTGCTCGTCGTTGCTGCTGCTGCCGTCGTCGTTGCTGTTGCTGCTGCCGTCGTCGTTGCTGCTGCTGCTCGTCGTCGTTGCTGCTGCTGCCGTCGTCGTTGTTGCTGCTGCAGCTGCCGTCGTCGTTGCTGCTGCTGCCGTCGTCGTTGCTGCTGCTGCCGTCGTCGTTGCTGCTGCTGCCGTCGTCGTTGCTGCTGCCGTCGTCGTTGCTGCCGTCGTCGTTGCTGCTGCTGTCGTCGTCGTTGCTGCTGCTGCCTGCCGTCGTCGTTGCTGCTGCTGCTGCCGTCGTCGTTGCTGCTGCTGCCGTCGTCGTTGCTACGTTGCTGCTGCCGTCGTCGTTGCTGCTGCTGCTGCCGTCGTCGTCGTTGCTGCTGCTGCCGTCGTCGTTGCTGCCGTCGTCGTTGCTGCTGCCGTCGTCGTTGCTGCTGCTGCCGTCGTCGTTGCTGCTGCTGCTGCCGTCGTCGTTGTTGCTGCTGCTGCCGTCGTCGTTGCTGCTGCTGCCGTCGTCGTTGCTGCTGCTGCTGCTGCCGTCGTCGTTGCTGCTGCTGCCGTCGTCGTTGCTGCTGCTGCCGTCGTCGTTGCTGCTGCTGCTGCTGCCGTCGTTGCTGCTGCTGCTGCCGTCGTCGTTGCTGCTGCTGCCGTCGTCGTTGCTTGCTGCTGCCGTCGTTGCTGCTGCTGCCGTCGTCGTTGTTGCTGCTGCTGCCGTCGTCGTTGCTGCTGCTGCGTCGTCGTTGCTGCTGCTGCCGTCGTCGTTGCTGCTGCTGTCTGCCGTCGTCGTCGTTGCTGCTGCTGCCGTCGTCGTCGTTGCTGCTGCTGCTGCTGCCGTCGTCGTTGCTGCTGCTGCCGTCGTCGTTGCTGCTGCTGCCGTCGTCGTTGCTGCTGTTGCTGCTGCTGCCGTCGTCGTTGCTGCTGCTGCCGTCGTCGTTGCTGCTGCTGCTGCTGTCGTCGTCGTTGCTGCTGCTGCCGTCGTCGTTGCTTGCTGCTGTGCGTCGTCGTTGCTGCTGCTGCTGCCGTCGTCGTTGCTGCTGCTGCTGTCGTCTGCCGTCGTCGTCGTCGCTGCTGCCGTCGTTGTTGCTGCCGTCGTCGTTGCTGCTGCTGCGTCGTCGTTGTGCTGCTGCTGCCGTCGTCGTTGCTGCTGCTCGTCGTTGCTGCCGTCGTCGCTGCTGCTGCTGCCGTCGTCGTTGCTGCTGCTGCCGTCGTCGTTGCTGCTGCTGCCGTCGTCGTTGCTGCTGCTGCCGTCGTCGTTGCTGCTGCTGCCGTCGTCGTTGCTGCTGCTGCCGTCGTCGTTTGCTGCTGCTGCCGTCGTCGTTGCTGCTGCTGCTGCCGTCGTCGTTGCTGCTGCTGCCGTCGTCGTTGCTGCTGCTGCCGTCGTCGTTGCTGCTGCTGCTGCCGTCGTCGTTGCTGCTGCTGCCGTCGTCGTTGCTGCTGCTGCTGCCGTCGTCGTTGCTGCTGCTGCCGTCGTCGTTGCTGCGTCCGTCGTCGTTGCTGCTGCTGCCGTCGTCGTTGCTGCTGCTGCCGTCGTCGTCGTTGCTGCTGCTCGTCGTTTGCTGCTGCCGTCGTCGTTGCGCTGCTGCGTCGTCGTTGCTGCTGCTGCAGTGCCGTCGTCGTTGCTGCTGCTGCCGTCGTCGTTGCTGCTGCTGCGTCGTCGTCTGCTGCTGCCGTCGTCGTTGCTGCTGCTGCCGTCGTCGTTGCTGCTGCTGCCGTCGTCGTTGCTGCTGCTGCCGTCGTCGTTGCTGCTGCTGCCGTCGTCGTTGTTGCTGCTGCCGTCGTCGTTGCTGCTGCCGTCGTCGTTGCTGCTGCTGCCGTCGTCGTTGCTGCTGCTCGTCGTCGTCGTGCTGCTGCCGTCGTCGCCGCCGTCGTCGTTGCTGCTGCTGCTGCCGTCGTCGTTGCTGCTGCTGCCGTCGTCGTTGCTGCTGCTGCCGTCGTCGTTGCTGCTGCTGCCGTCGTCGTTGCTGCTGCTGCCGTCGTCGTTGCTGCTGCTGCCGTCGTCGTTGCTGCTGCCGTCGTCGTTGCTGCTGCTGCGTCGTCGTTGCTGCTGCTGCCGTCGTCGTTGCTGCTGCTCGCCGTCGTCGTTGCTGCTGCTGCCGTCGTCGTTGCTGCTGCTGCCGTCGTCGTTGCTGCTGCCGTCGTCGTCGTTGCTGCTGCTGCCGTCGTCGTTGCTGCTGCTGCCGTCGTCGTTGCTGCTGCTGCCGTCGTCGTTGCTGCTGCCGTCGTCGTCGTTGCTGCGTCGTCTTGCTGCTGCGCCGTCGTCGTTGCTGCTGCTGCCGTCGTCGTTGTTGCTGCTGCCGTCGTCGTTGCTGCTGCTGCCGTCGTCGTTGCTGCTGCTGCCGTCGTCGTTGCTGCTGCTGCCGTCGTCGTTGCTGCTGCTGCTGCCGTCGTCGTTGCTGCTGCTGCCGTCGTCGTTGCTGCTGCCGTCGTCGTTGCTGCTGCTGCTGCGTCGTCGTTGCTGCTGCTGCCGTCGTCGTTGCTGCTGCTGCCGTCGTCGTTGCTGCTGCTGCCGTCGTCGTTGCTGCTGCTGCTGCTGCCGTCGTCGTTGCTGCTGCTCGTCGTGCTGCTGCCGTCGTCGTTGCTGCTGCTGCCGTCGTCGTTGCTGCTGCTGCCGTCGTCGTTGCTGCTGCTGCCGTCGTCGTTGCTGCTGCTGCTGCCGTCGTCGTTGCTGCTGCTGCCGTCGTCGTTGCTGCTGCTGCCGTCGTCGTTGCTGCTGCTGCCGTCGTCGTTGCTGCTGCTGCTGCCGTCGTCGTTGCTGCTGCTGCCGTCGTCGTTGCTGCTGCTGCCGTCGTCGTTGCTGCTGCCGTCGTCGTTGCTGCTGCTGCCGTCGTCGTTGCTGCTGCCATCGTCGTCGTTGCTGCTGCTGCCGTCGTCGTTGCTGCTGCTGCCGTCGTCGTTGCTGCTGCCGTCGTCGTCGTCGCTGCTGCCGTCGTCGTTGCTGCTGCCGTCGTCGTTGCTGCTGCTGCCGTCGTCGTTGCTGCTGCTGCCGTCGTCGTTGCTGCTGCTGCTGCCGTCGTCGTTGCTGCTGCTGCTGCGTCGTCGTTGCTGCTGCTGCCTGCGTCGTCGTCGTTGCTGCTGCTGCCGTCGTCGTTGCTGCTGCTGCTGCCGTCGTCGTTGCTGCTGCTGCCGTCGTCGTTGCTGCTGCTGCCGTCGTCGTCGTTGCTGCTGCTGCCGTCGTCGTTGCTGCTGCTGCCGTCGTCGTTGCTGCTGCTGCCGTCGTCGTTGCTGCTGCTGCCGTCGTCGTTGCTGCTGCTGCCGTCGTCGTCGTTGCTGCTGCTGCCGTCGTCGTTGCTGCTGCTGCCGTCGTCGTTGCTGCTGCTGCCGTCGTCGTTGCTGCTGCTGCCGTCGTCGTTGCTGCTGCTGCCGTCGTCGTTGCTGCTGCTGCCGTCGTCGTTGCTGCTGCTGCCGTCGTCGTTGCTGCTGCTGCCGTCGTCGTTTGCTGCTGCTGCCGTCGTCGTTGCTGCTGCTGCTGCCGTCGTCGTTGCTGCTGCTGCCGCCGTCGTCGTTGCTGCTGCTGCCGTCGTCGTTGCTGCTGCTGCCGTCGTCGTTGCTGCTGCTGCCGTCGTCGTTGCTGCTGCTGCATGCTGCCGTCGTCGTCGCTTGCTGCCGTCGTCGTTGCTGCTGCTGCCGTCGTCGTTGCTGCTGCTGCCGTCGTCGTTGCTGCTGCTGCCGTCGTTGCTGCTGCTGCTGCCGTCGTCGTTGCTGCTGCTGCCGTCGTCGTTGCTGCTGCTGCCGTCGTCGTTGCTGCTGCTGCCGTCGTCGTTGCTGCTGCTGCCGTCGTCGTTGCTGCTGCTGCCCGTCGTCGTTGCTGCTGCTGCCGTCGTCGTTGCTGCTGCTGCCGTCGTCGTTGCTGCTGCTGCTGCCGTCGTCGTTGTTGCTGCTGCTGCTGTCGTCGTCGTTGCTGCTGCCGTCGTCGTTGCTGCTGCTGCCGTCGTCGTTGCTGCTGCCGTCGTCGTTGCTGCCGTCGTCGTTGCCGTCGTCGTCGTTGCTGCTGCTGCCGTCGTCGTTGCTGTTGCTGCTGCCGTCGTCGTTGCTGCTGCCGTCGTCGTTGCTGCTGCTGCTGCCGTCGTTGTTGCTGCTGCCGTCGTCGTTTGCTGCTGCTGCCGTCGTCGTTGCTGCTGCTGCTGCCGTCGTCGTTGCTGCTGCTGCGTCGTCGTTGCTGCCTGCCGTCGTCGTTGCTGCTGCTGCCGTCGTCGTTGCTGCTGCTGCCGTCGTCGTTGCTGCTGCTGCCGTCGTCGTTGCTGCTGCTGCTGCCGTCGTCGTTGCTGCTGCTGCTGCGTCGTCGTTGCTGCTGCTGCTCGTCGTCGTTGCTGCTGCTGCCGTCGTCGTTGCTGCTGCTGCCGTCGTCGTTGCTGCTGCTGCCGTCGTCGTTGCTGCTGCTGCCGTCGTCGCTGCTGCTGCCGTCGTCGTTGCTGCTGCTGCCGTCGTCGTTGCTGCTGCTGCTGCCGTCGTCGTTGCTGCTGCTGCCGTCGTCGTTGCTGCTGCTGCCATCGTCGTCGCTGCTGCTGCCGTCGTCGTTGCTGCTGCTGCGTCGTCGTTGCTGCTGCTGCTGCCGTCGTCGTTGCTGCTGCTGCCGTCGTCGTTGCTGCTGCTGCCGTCGTCGTTGCTGCTGCTGCCGTCGTCGTTGCTGCTGCTGCCGTCGTCGTTGCTGCTGCTGCCGTCGTCGTCGTCGCTGCTGCCGTCGTCGTTGCTGTGCGTCGTCGTTGCTGCTGCTGCTGCCGTCGTCGTTGCTGCTGCTGCCGTCGTCGTTGCTGCTGCTCGTCGTGCCGTCGTCGTTGCTGCTGCTGCCGTCGTTGCTGCTGCTGTCGTCGTCGTTGCTGCTGCTGCCGTCGTCGTCGTCGTTGCTGCTGCTGCCGTCGTCGTTGCTGCTGCTGCCGTCGTCGTTGCTGCTGCTGCCGTCGTCGTTGCTGCTGCTGCCGTCGTCGTTGCTGCTGCTGCCGTCGTCGTTGCTGCTGCTGCCGTCGTCGTCGTTGCTGCTGCTGCCGTCGTCGTTGCTGCTGCTGCCGTCGTCGTTGCTGCTGCTGCGTCGTCGTTGCTGCTGCTGCTGTCGTCGTTGCTGCTGCTGCTGCCGTCGTCGTTGCTGCTGCTGCCGTCGTCGTCGTTGCTGCTGCTGCCGTCGTCGTTGCTGCTGCTGCCGTCGTCGTTGCTGCTGCCGTCGTCGTCGTTGCTGCTGTCGTTGCCGTCGTCGTCGTTGCTGCTGCTGCGTCGTCGTTGCTGCTGCTGCCGTCGTCGTCGTTGCTGCTGCTGCCGTCGTCGTTGCTGCTGCTGCCGTCGTCGTTGCTGCTGCTGCCGTCGTCGTTGCTGCTGCTGCTGCCGTCGTCGTTGCTGCTGCTGCCGTCGTCGTTGCTGCTGCTGCTGCCGTCGTCGTTGCTGCTGCTGCCGTCGTCGTTGCTGCTGCTGCCGTCGTCGTTGCTGCTGCTGCTGCGTCGTCGTTGCTGCTGCTGCCGTCGTCGTCGTTGCTGCTGCTGCCGTCGTCGTTGCTGCTGCTGCCGTCGTCGTTGCTGCTGCCGTCGTCGTTGCTGCTGCTGCCGTCGTCGTCGTTGCTGCTGCTGCCGTCGTCGTTGCTGCTGCTGCCGTCGTCGTTGCTGCTGCTGCCGTCGTCGTTGCTGCTGCTGCCGTCGTCGTTGCTGCTGCTGCCGTCGTCGTTGCTGCTGCTGCTGCCGTCGTTGTTGCTGCTGCTGCGTCGTCGTTGCTGCTGCTGCCGTCGTCGTTGCTGCTGCTGCCGTCGTCGTTGTCTGCTGCTGCCGTCGTCGTTGCTGCTGCTGCCGTCGTCGTTGCTGCTGCTGCCGTCGTCGTTGCTGCTGCTGCCGTCGTCGTTGCTGCTGCCGTCGTCGTTGCTGCTGCTGCGTCGTCGTTGCTGCTGCCGTCGTCGTTGCTGCTGCTGCCGTCGTCGTTGCTGCTGCTGCCGTCGTCGTTGCTGCTGCTGCCGTCGTCGTTGCTGCTGCTGCTGCCGTCGTCGTTGCTGCTGCTGCCGTCGTCGTCGCTGCTGCCGTCGTCGTTGCTGCTGCCGTCGTCGTTGTTGCTGCTGCCGTCGTCGTTGCTGCTGCTGCCGTCGTCGTTGCTGCTGCTGCCGTCGTCGTTGCTGCTGCTGCCGTCGTCGTTGCTGCTGCTGCCGTCGTCGTTGCTGCTGCTGCCGTCGTCGTTTGCTGCTGCTGCCGTCGTCGTTGCTGCTGCTGCTGCGTCGTCGTTGCTGCTGCTGCCGTCGTCGTCGTGTTGCTGCCGTCGTCGTTGCTGCTGCTGCTGCCGTCGTCGTTGTTGCTGCTCGTCGTCGTCGTTGCTGTCGTCGTTGCTGCTGCTGCCGTCGTCGTTGCTGCTGCTGCCGTCGTCGTTGCTGCTGCTGCCGTCGTCGTTGCTGCTGCTGCCGTCGTCGTTGCTGCTGCTGCCGTCGTCGTTGCTGCTGCTGCCGTCGTCGTTGCTGCTGCTGCCGTCGTCGTTGCTGCTGCTGCCGTCGTCGTTGCTGCTGCTGCGTCGTCGTTGCTGCTGCTGCCGTCGTCGTTGCTGCTGCCGTCGTCGTTGCTGCTGCTGCCGTCGTCGTTGCTGCTGCTGCCGTCGTCGTTGCTGCTGCCGTCGTCGTTGCTGCTGCTGCCGTCGTCGTTGTTGCTGCTGCTGCCATCATCGTCGCTGCTGCTGCCGTCGTCGTTTGCTGCTGCTGCCGTCGTCGTTGCTGCTGCTGCCGTCGTCGTCGTTGCTGCCGTCGTCGTTGCTGCTGCTGCCGTCGTCGTTGCTGCTGCTGCCGTCGTCGTTGCTGCTGCTGCCGTCGTCGTTGCTGCTGCTGCCGTCGTCGTTGCTGCTGCTGCCGTCGTCGTCGTTGCTGCGTCGTCGTTGCTGCTGCCGTCGTCGTTGCTGCTGCTGCCGTCGTCGTTGCTGCTGCTGCCGTCGTCGTTGCTGCTGCTGCCCGTCGTCGTTGCTGCTGCTGCCGTCGTCGTTGCTGCTGCTGCCGTCGTCGTTGCTGCTGCTGCCGTCGTCGTTGCTGCTGCTGCTGCCGTCGTCGTTGCTGCTGCCGTCGTCGTTGCTGCTGCTGCCGTCGTCGTCGTTGCTGCTGCTGCCGTCGTCGTTGCTGCTGCTGCCGTCGTCGTTGCTGCTGCCGTCGTCGTTGCTGCTGCTGCTGCCGTCGTCGTTGCTGCTGCCGTCTCGTTGCTGCCGTCGTCGTTGCTGCTGCTGCCGTCGTCGTTGCTGCTGCCGTCGTCGTTGCTGCTGCTGCCGTCGTCGTTGCTGCTGCTGCCGTCGTCGTTGCTGCTGCTGCTGCTGCCGTCGTCGTTGCTGCTGCCGTCGTCGTTGCTGCTGCTGCCGTCGTCGTTGCTGCTGCTGCTGCGTCGTCGTTGCTGCTGCTGCTGCGTCGTCGTTGCTGCTGCCGTCGTCGTTGCTGCTGCTGCTGTCGTCGTTGCTGCTGCTGCCGTCGTCGTTGCTGCTGCTGCTGCCGTCGTCGTTGCTGCTGCTGCTCGTCGTCGTTGCTGCTGCTGCCGTCGTCGTTGCTGCTGCTGCCGTCGTCGTTGCTGCTGCTGCCGTCGTCGTTGCTGCTGCTGCCGTCGTCGTTGCTGCTGCTGCCGTCGTCGTTGCTGCTGCTGCCGCCGTCGTCGTTGCTGCTGCTGCCGTCGTCGTTGCTGCTGCTGCCGTCGTCGTTGCTGCTGCTGCCGTCGTCGTTGCTGCTGCTGCCGTCGTCGTTGCTGCTGCCGTCGTCGTTGCTGCTGCTGCCGTCGTCGTTGCTGCTGCTGCCGTCGTCGTTGCTGCTGCCGTCGTCGTTGCTGCTGCCGTCGTCGTTGCTGCTGCCGTCGTCGTTGCTGCTGCTGCTGCCGTCGTCGTTGCTGCTGCTGCCGTCGTCGTTGCTGCTGCTGCCGTCGTTGCTCGTCGTCGTTGCTGCTGCCGTCGTCGTTGCTGCTGCTGCCGTCGTCGTTGCTGCTGCTGCCGTCGTCGTTGCTGCTGCTGCTGTCGTCGTCGTTGCTGCTGCCGCCGTCGTCGTTGCTGCTGCTGCGTCGTCGTTGCTGCTGCTGCCGTCGTCGTTGCTGCTGCAAGTCTCTGCTGCTGCGTCGTTGCGCTGCTGCTGCCGTCGTCGTTGCTGCTGCTGCGTCGTCGTTGCTGCTGCTGCCGTCGTCGTTGCTGCTGCTGCCGTCGTCGTTGCTGCTGCTGCCGTCGTCGTTGCTGCTGCTGCCGTCGTCGTTGCTGCTGCTGCCGTCGTCGTTGCTGCTGCTGCCGTCGTCGTCGTTGCTGCTGCTGCCGTCGTCGTTGCTGCTGCTGCCGTCGTCGTCGTCGTTTGCCGTCGTCGTTGCTGCCGTCGTCGTCGTCGTGCTGCTGCTGCCGTTGCTCGTCGTCGTTGCTGCTGCTGCCGTCGTCGTTGCTGCTGCTGCCGTCGTCGTTGCTGCTGCCGTCGTCGTTGCTGCTGCCGTCGTCGTTGCTGCTGCTGCTGCCGTCGTCGTTGCTGCTGCTGCTGCTGCCGTCGTTGTGCTGCTGCCGTCGTCGTTGCGCTGCGTCGTCGTTGCTGCTGCTGCCGTCGTCGTTGCTGCTGCTGCTGCCGTCGTCGTTGCTGCTGCTGCTGCCGTCGTCGTTGCTGCTGCTGCCGTCGTCGTTCGCTGCTGCTGCCGTCGTCGTTGCTGCTGCCGTCGTCGTCGTTGCTGCTGCTGCCGTCGTCGTTGCTGCTGCCGTCGTCGTTGCTGTGCTGCTGCGTCGTCGTTGCTGCTGCCGTCGTCGTTGCTGCTGCCGTCGTCGTTGCTGCTGCTGCCGTCGTCGTTGCTGCTGCTGCCGTCGTCGTCGTCTGCTGCTGCGTGCTGCTGCTGCCGTCGTCGTTGCTGCTGCTGCTGCTGCGTCGTTGCGTTGCTGCCGTCGTCGTTGCTGCTGCTCGTCGTTGCTGCTGCTGCCGTCGTCGTTGCTGCTGCTGCCGTCGTCGTTGCTGCTGCTGCCGTCGTCGTTGCTGCTGCCGTCGTCGTTGCTGCTGCCGTCGTCGTTGCTGCTGCTGCCGTCGTCGTTGCTGCTGCTGCTGCCGTCGTCGTTGCTGCTGCTGCCGTCGTCGTCGTTGCTGCTGCCGTCGTCGTTGCTGCTGCCGTCGTCGTTGCTGCTGCTGCCGTCGTCGTTGCTGCTGCTGCCGTCGTCGTTGCTGCTGCTGCTGCCGTCGTCGTTGCTGCTGCTGCCGTCGTCGTTGCTGCTGCTGCCGTCGTCGTTGCTGTTGCTGCTGCCGTCGTCGTTGCTGCTGCTGCCGTCGTCGTTGCTGCTGCTGCCGTCGTCGTTGCTGCTGCTGCCGTCGTCGTTGCTGCTGCTGCCGTCGTCGTTGCTGCTGCTGCCGTCGTCGTTGCTGCTGCTGCCGTCGTCGTTGCTGCTGCTGCCGTCGTCGTTGCTGCTGCTGCTGCCGTCGTCGTTGCTGCTGCTGCCGTCGTCGTTGCTGCTGCTGCCGTCGTCGTTGCTGCTGCTGCTGCCGTCGTCGTTGCTGCTGCTGCTGTCGTCGTCGTTGCTGCTGCTGCCGTCGTCGTTGCTGCTGCTGCCGTCGTCGTTGCTGCTGCTGCCGTCGTCGTTGCTGCTGCTGCCGTCGTCGTTGCTGCTGCTGCCGTCGTCGTTGCTGCTGCTGCCGTCGTCGTTGCTGCTGCTGCCGTCGTCGTTGCTGCTGCTGCCGTCGTCGTTGCTGCTGCTGCCGTCGTCGTTGTTGCTGCTGCTGCCGTCGTCGTTGCTGCTGCTGCTGCCGTCGTCGTCGTTGCTGCTGCCGTCGTCGTTGCTGCTGCTGCTGCCGTCGTCGTTGCTGCTGCTGCCGTCGTCGTTGCTCGTCTGCTGCCGTCGTCGTTGCTGCTGCTGCCGTCGTCGTTGCTGCTGCCGTCGTCGTTGCTGCTGCTGCCGTCGTCGTTGCTGCTGCTGCCGTCGTCGTCGTTGCTGCTGCTGCCGTCGTCGTTGCTGCTGCTGCCGTCGTCGTTGCTGCTGCTGCCGTCGTCGTTGCTGCTGCTGCCGTCGTCGTTGCTGTCTGCTGCTGCGTCGTTGCTGCTGCTGCGTCGTCGTTGCTGCTGCTGCCGTCGTCGTTGCTGCTGCTGCCGTCGTCGTTGCTGCTGCTGCCGTCGTCGTTGCTGCTGCTGCTGTCGTCGTTGCTGCTGCTGCCGTCGTCGTTGCTGCTGCCGTCGTCGTTGCTGCTGCTGCCGTCGTCTGCCCGTCGTCGTTGCTGCTGCTGCCGTCGTCGTTGCGTTGCTGCTGCCGTCGTTGTTGCTGCTGCTGCGTCGTCGTTGCTGCTGCTGCCGTCGTCGTTGCTGCTGCTGCCGTCGTCGTCGTTGCTGCTGCTGCCGTCGTCGTTGCTCGTCGTTGCCGTCGTCGTTGCTGCTGCTGCCGTCGTCGTTGCTGCTGCTGCTGCCGTCGTCGTTGCTGCTGCTGCCGTCGTCGTTGCTGCTGCTGCTGCCGTCGTCGTTGCTGCTGCCGTCGTCGTCTGCTGCTGCCGTCGTCGTTGCTGCTGCTGCCGTCGTCGTTGCTGCTGCCGTCGTTGCTGCTGCTGCCGTCGTCGTTGCTGCTGCTGCCGTCGTCGTCGTTGCTGCTGCTGCCGTCGTCGTTGCTGCTGCTGCCGTCGTCGTTGCGTTGTCGTCGTTGCTGCTGCCGTCGTCGTTGCTGCTGCTGCCGTCGTCGTTGCTGCTGCTGCTGCCGTCGTCGTTGCTGCTGCTGCCGTCGTCGTCGTGCTGCTGCTGCCTGCCGTCGTTGCTGCTGCCGCCGTCGTTGTTGCTGCTGCTGCCGTCGTCGTTGCTGCTGCTGCCGTCGTTGTTGCTGCTGCTGCCGTCGTCGTTGCTGCTGCTGCCGTCGTCGTTGCTGCTGCTGCCGTCGTCGTTGCGTTGCTGCTGCTGCCGTCGTCGTTGCTGCTGCTGCCGTCGTCGTTGCTGCTGCTGCCGTCGTCGTTGCTGCTGCTGCCGTCGTCGTTGCTGCTGCTGCCGTCGTCGTTGCTGCTGCTGCCGTCGTCGTTGCTGCTGCTGCCGTCGTCGTTGCTGCTGCCGTCGTCGTTGCTGCTGCTGCCGTCGTCGTTGCTGCTGCTGCCGTCGTCGTTGCTGCTGCTGCCGTCGTCGTTGCTGCTGCCGTCGTCGTTGTTGCTGCTGCTGCCGTCGTCGTTGCTGCTGCTGCCGTCGTCGTTGCTGCTGCTGCCGTCGTCGTTGCTGCTGCTGCCGTCGTCGTTGCTGCTGCTGCTGCCGTCGTCGTTGCTGCTGCTGCCGTCGTCGTTGCTGCTGCTGCCGTCGTCGTTGCTGCTGCTGCCGTCGTCGTTGCTGCTGCTGCCGTCGTCGTTGCTGCTGCTGCCGTCGTCGTTGTTGCTGCTGCCGTCGTCGTTGCTGCTGCTGCGTCGTCGTGCTGCTGCCGTCGTCGTTGCTGCTGCTGCCGTCGTCGTTGCTGCTGCCGTCGTCGTTGCTGCTGCTGCCGTCGTCGTTGCTGCTGCTGCCGTCGTCGTTGCTGCTGCTGCCGTCGTCGTTGCTGCTGCTGCCGTCGTCGTTGCTGCTGCTGCCGTCGTCGTGCTGCTGCCGTCGTCGTTGCTGCTGCCGTCGTCGTTGCTGCTGCTGCCGTCGTCGTTGCTGCTGCTGCCGTCGTCGTTGCTGCTGCTGCCGTCGTTGTTGCTGCTGCTCGTCGTCGTTGCTGCTGCTGTCGTCGTTGCTGCTGCCGTCGTCGTTGCTGCTGCTGCCGTCGTCGTTGCTGCTGCTGCTGCTGCCGTCGTCGTTGCTGCTGCTGCGTCGTCGTTGCTGCTGCTGCCGTCGTCGTTGCTGCTGCTGCTGCCGTCGTCGTTGCTGCTGCTGCCGTCGTCGTTGCTGCTGCTGCCGTCGTCGTTGCTGCTGCTGCCGTCGTCGTTGCTGCTGCTCGTCGTCGTTGCTGCTGCTGCCGTCGTCGTTGCTGCTGCTGCTGTCGTCGTCGTGCTGCTGCCGTCGTCGTTGCTGCTGCTGTCGTCGTTGTTGCTGCTGCTGCGTCGTCGTTGCTGCTGCTGCCGTCGTCGTTGCTGCTGCTGCGTCGTCGTTGCTGCTGCTGCCGTCGTCGTTGCTGCTGCTGCCGTCGTCGTTGCTGCTGCTGCCGTCGTCGTTGCTGCTGCTGCCGTCGTCGTCGTTGCTGCTGCTGCCGTCGTCGTTGCTGCTGCTGCCGTCGTCGTTGCTGCTGCTGCCGTCGTCGTTGCTGCTGCTGCCGTCGTCGTTGCTGCTGCTGCCGTCGTCGTTGCTGCTGCTGCCGTCGTCGTCGTGCTGCTGCCGTCGTCGTTGCTGCTGCTGCCGTCGTCGTTGCTGCTGCTGCCGTCGTCGTTGCTGCTGCTGCCGTCGTCGTTGCTGCTGCTGCCGTCGTCGTTGCTGCTGCTGCGTCGTCGTTGCTGCTGCTGCCGTCGTCGTTGCTGCTGCTGCCGTCGTCGTTGCTGCCGTCGTCGTTGCTGCGTCGTCTGCTGCCGTCGTCGTTGCTGCTGCTGCCGTCGTCGTTGCTGCTGCTGCCGTCGTCGTTGCTGTCGTCGTTGCTGCTGCTGCGTCGTTGCTGCTGCTGCCGTCGTCGTTGCTGCTGCTGCCGTCGTCGTTGCTGCTGCTGCCGTCGTCGTTGCTGCTGCTGCTGCCGTCGTCGTTGCTGCTGCTGCTGCGTCGTCGTTGCTGCTGCTGCCGTCGTCGTTGCTGCTGCTGCCGTCGTCGTTGCTGCTGCTGCCGTCGTCGTCGCTGCTGCTGCCGTCGTCGTTGCTGCTGCTGCCGTCGTCGTTGCTGCTGCCGTCGTCGTTGCTGCTGCTGCCGTCGTCGTTGCTGCTGCTGCCGTCGTCGTTGCTGCTGCTGCTGCCGTCGTCGTTGCTGCTGCTGCCGTCGTCGTTGCTGCTGCCGCCGTCGTTGCTGCTGCTGCCGTCGTCGTTGCTGCTGCTGCCGTCGTCGTTGCTGCTGCTGCCGTCGTCGTTGCTGCTGCTGCCGTCGTCGTTGCTGCTGCTGCTGCCGTCGTCGTTGCTGCTGCTGCCGTCGTCGTTGCTGCTGCTGCCGTCGTCGTTGCTGCTGCTGCCGTCGTCGTTGCTGCTGCTGCTGCCGTCGTCGTTGCTGCTGCCGTCGTCGTTGCTGCTGCTGCCGTCGTCGTTGCTGCTGCTGCCGTCGTCGTTGCTGCTGCTGCCGTCGTCGTTGCTGCTGCTGCCGTCGTCGTTGCTGCTGCTGCCGTCGTCGTCGTGCTGCTGCCGTCGTCGTTGCTGCTGCTGCCGTCGTCGTTGCTGCTGCTGCCGTCGTCGTTGCTGCTGCTGCCGTCGTCGTTGCTGCTGCTGCCGTCGTCGTTGCTGCTGCTCGTCGTCGTTGCTGCTGCCGTCGTCGTTGCTGCTGCTGCCGTCGTCGTCGCTGCTGCTGCCGTCGTCGTTGCTGCTGCTGCCGTCGTCGTCTGCTGCCGTCGTCGTTGCTGCTGCTGCCGTCGTTGCTGCTGCTGCCGTCGTCGTTGCTGCTGCTGCCGTCGTCGTTGCTGCTGCTGCCGTCGTCGTTGCTGCGTCGTGCTGCTGCTGCCGTCGTCGTGCTGCTGCTGCCGTCGTCGTTGCTGCTGCTGCCGTCGTCGTTGCTGCTGCTGCTGCCGTCGTCGTTGCTGCTGCTGCCGTCGTCGTTGCTGCTGCTGCCGTCGTCGTTGCTGCTGCTCCGTCGTCGTTGCTGCTGCTCGTCGTTGTGCTGCTGCTCGCCGTCGTCGTCGTGCTGCTGCCGTCGTCGTCGTTGCTGCTGCCGTCGTCGTTGCTGCTGCTGCCGTCGTCGTTGCTGCTGCTGCCGTCGTCGTTGCTGCTGCTGCCGTCGTCGTTGCTGCTGCTGCCGTCGTCGTTGCTGTTGCTGCCGTCGTCGTCGTTGCTGCTGCTGCCGTCGTCGTTGCTGCTGCTGCCGTCGTCGTTGCTGCTGCTGCCGTCGTCGTTGCTGCTGCTGCCGTCGTCGTTGCTGCTGCTGCCGTCGTCACTGCTGTCGTCGTCGTTGCTGCTGCTGCCGTCGTCGTTGCTGCTGCTGCCGTCGTCGTTGCTGCTGCTGCTGCCGTCGTCGTTGCTGCTGCTGCCGTCGTCGTCGTTGCTGCCGTCGTCTGTTGCTGCCGTCGTCGTTGCTGCTGCTGCCGTCGTCGTTGCTGCTGCTGCCGTCGTCGTTGCTGCTGCTGCCGTCGTCGTTGCTGCTGCTGCCGTCGTCGTCGTCGTCGTCTCGTTGCTGCTGCTGCGTCGTCGTTGCTGCTGCTGCCGTCGTCGTCGCTTGCTGCTGCTGCCGTCGTCGTTGCTGCTGCTGCCGTCGTCGTTGCTGCTGCTCGTTGCTGCGTCGTCGTTGCTGCTGCCGTCGTCGTTGCTGCTGCTGTCGTCGTTGCTGCTGCTGCCGTCGTCGTCGTTGCTGCTGCTGCCGTCGTCGTTGCTGCTGCTGCCGTCGTCGTTGCGCTGCTCCGTCGTCGTTGCTGCTGCTGTCGTCGTTGCTGCTGCTGCCGTCGTCGTTGCTGCTGCTGCCGTCGTCGTTGCTGCTGCTGTGCCGTCGTCGTTGCTGCTGCTGCTGCCGTCGTCGTTGCTGCTGCCATCGTCGTCGTTGCTGCTGCTGCCGTCGTCGTTGCTGCTGCTGCCGCCGTCGTTGCTGCTGCTCGTCGTCGTTGCTGCTGCTGCCGTCGTTGTTGCTGCTGCTGCCGTCGTCGTTGCTGCTGCTGCTGCCGTCGTCGTTGCTGCTGCTGCCGTCGTCGTTGCTGCTGCTGCCGTCGTCGTTGCTGCTGCTGCCGTCGTCGTTGCTGCTGCTGCCGTCGTCGTTGCTGCTGCTGCCGTCGTCGTTGCTGCTGCTGCCGTCGTCGTTGCTGCTGCTGCCGTCGTCGTTGCTGCTGCTGCCGTCGTCGTTGCTGCTGCCGTCGTCGTTGCTGCTGCTGCCGTCGTCGTTGCTGCTGCTGCCGTCGTCGTTGCTGCTGCTGCTGCCGTCGTCGTTGCTGCTGCTGCCGTCGTCGTTGCTGCTGCTGCCGTCGTCGTTGCTGCTGCTGCCGTCGTCGTTGCTGCTGCTGCCGTCGTCGTTGCTGCTGCTGCCGTCGTCGTTGCTGCTGCTGCCGTCGTCGTTGCTGCTGCTGCTGCCGTCGTCGTTGCTGCTGCTGCCGTCGTCGTTGCTGCTGCTGCCGTCGTCGTCGTGCTGCCGTCGTCGTTGCTGCTGCCGTCGTCGTTGCTGCTGCTGCCGTCGTCGTTGCTGCTGCTGCTGTCGTTGTTGCTGCTGCGTTGCTGCCGTCGTCGTCGTTGCTGCTGCTGCCGTCGTTGCTGCTGCTGCTGTTGCTCGTCGTTGCTGCTGCTGCCGTCGTCGTTGCTGCTGCTGCCGTCGTCGTTGCTGCTGCTGCCGTCGTCGTTGCTGCTGCTGCCGTCGTCGTTGCTGCTGCTGCCGTCGTCGTTGCTGCTGCTGCCGTCGTCGTTGCTGCTGCTGTCGTCGTTGCTGCTGCTGCCGTCGTCGTTGCTGCTGCTGCCGTCGTCGTTGCTGCTGCCGTCGTCGTTGCTGCTGCTGCCGTCGTCGTTGCTGCTGCTGCCGTCGTCGTTGCTGCTGCTGCCGTCGTCGTTGCTGCTGCTGCCGTCGTCGTTGTTGCTGCTGCCGTCGTCGTTGCTGCTGCTGCTGTCGTCGTCGTTGCTGCTGCTGCCGTCGTCGTTGCTGCTGTTGCTGCCCGTCGTCGTTGCTGCTGCTGCTGCCGTCGTCGTTGCTGCTGCTGCCGTCGTCGTTGTGCTGCTGCCGTCGTCGTTGCTGCTGCTGCCGTCGTCGTTGCTGCTGCTGCCGTCGTCGTTGCTGCTGCTGCAATCGTCGTCGTTGCTGCTGCTGTCGTCGTTGCTGCTCGTCGTTGCTGCTGCTGCCGTCGTCGTTGCTGCTGCTGCCGTCGTCGTTGCTGCTGCTGCCGTCGTCGTTGCTGCTGCTGCCGTCGTCGTTGCTGCTGCTGCCGTCGTCGTCGTGCTGCTGCTGCCGTCGTCGTTGCTGCGTCGTTGTCGCTGCTCGTCGTCGTCGCTGCTGCCGTCGTCGTTGTTGCTGCTGCTGCGTCGTCGTCGTGCTGCTGCCGTCGTCGTTGTGCTGCTGCCGTCGTCGTTGCTGCTGCTGCCGTCGTCGTTGCTGCTGCTGCCGTCGTCGTTGCTGCTGCTGCCGTCGTCGTTGTTGCTGCTGCTGCCGTCGTCGTTGCTGCTGCTGCCGTCGTCGTTGCTGCTGCTGCCGTCGTCGTTGCTGCTGCTGCCGTCGTCGTCGCTGCTGCTGCCGTCGTCGTTGCTGCTGCTGCCGTCGTCGTTGCTGCTGCTGCTGCCGTCGTCGTTGCTGCTGCTGCCGTCGTCGTTGCTGCTGCTGCCGTCGTCGTTGCTGCTGCTGCCGTCGTCGTTGCTGCTGCTGCCGTCGTCGTCGTCGTTGCTGCTGCTGCCGTCGTCGTTGCTGCTGCTGCCGTCGTCGTTGCTGCTGCTGCGTCGTCGTTGCTGCTGCTGCCGTCGTCGTTGCTGCTGCTGCCGTCGTCGTTGCTGCTGCTGCCGTCGTCGTTGCTGCTGCTGCTGCCGTCGTCGTTGCTGCTGCTGCCGTCGTCGTTGCTGCTGCTGCCGTCGTCGTTGTTGCTGCTGCTGCCGTCGTCGTTGCTGCTGCTGCCGTCGTCGTTGCTGCTGCTGCCGTCGTCGTTGCTGCTGCTGCCGTCGTCGTTGCTGCTGCTGCCGTCGTCGTTGCTGCTGCGTCGCCGTCGTCGTTGCTGCTGCTGCCGTCGTCGTTGCTGCTGCTGCCGTCGTCGTTGCTGCTGCTGCCGTCGTCGTTGCTGCTGCTGCCGTCGTCGTCGTTGCTGCTGCTGCTCGTCGTTGCTGCGTCGTCGTTGTTGCTGCTGCCGTCGTCGTTGCTGCTGCTGCCGTCGTCGTTGCTGCTGCTGCTGCCGTCGTCGTTGCTGCTGCTGCCGTCGTCGTTGCTGCTGCTGCCGTCGTCGTTGCTGCTGCTGCCGTCGTCGTTGCTGCTGCTGCCGTCGTCGTTGCTGCCGTCGTCGTTGCTGCTGCTGCCGTCGTCGTTGCTGCTGCTGCCGTCGTCGTTGCTGCTGCTGCCGTCGTCGTTGCTGCTGTCGTCGTTGCTGCTGCTGCCGTCGTCGTTGCTGCTGCTGCTGCTGCCGTCGTCGTTGCTGCTGCTGCCGTCGTCGTTGCTGCTGCTGCCGTCGTCGTTGCTGCTGCTGCCGTCGTCGTTGCTGCTGCTGCCGTCGTTGCTGCTGCTGCCGTCGTCGTTGCTGCTGTCTGCCGTCGTCGTTGCTGCTGCTGCCGTCGTCGTTGCTGCTGCTGCCGTCGTCGTTGCTGCTGCTGCCGTCGTCGTTGCTGCTGCTGCCGTCGTCGTCGTTGCTGCCGTCGTCGTTGCTGCTGCTGCCGTCGTCGTTGCTGCTGCTGCCGTCGTCGTTGCTGCTGCTGCCGTCGTCGTTGCTGCTGCTGCCGTCGTCGTTGCTGCTGCTGCCGTCGTCGTCGCTGCTGCTGCCGTCGTCGTTGCTGCTGCTGCCGTCGTCGTTGCTGCTGCTGCCGTCGTCGTTGCTGCTGCTGCTGCTGCCGTCGTCGTTGCTGCTGCTGCCGTCGTCGTTGCTGCTGCCGTCGTCGTTGCTGCTGCCGTCGTCGTTGCTGCTGCTGCCGTCGTCGTTGCTGCTGCCCGTCGTCGTTGCTGCTGCTGTCGTCGTTGTTGCTGTCGTTGCTGCCATGCTGTCGTCGTCGTTGCTGCTGCTGCCGTCGTCGTTGCTGCTGCTGCCGTCGTCGTTGCTGCTGCTGCTGCGTCGTCGTTGCTGCTGCTGCGTCGTCGTCGTGCTGCTGCCGTCGTCGTTGCTGCTGCTGCCGTCGTCGTTGCTGCTGCTGCTGCCGTCGTCGTTGCTGCTGCTGCCGTCGTCGTTGCTGCTCGTGCCGTCGTCGTTGCTGCTGCTGCCGTCGTCGTTGCTGCTGCTGCCGTCGTCGTTGCTGCTGCTGCCGTCGTCGTCGTTGCTGCTGCTGCCGTCGTCGTTGCTGCTGCTGCCGTCGTCGTTGCTGCTGCTGCCGTCGTCGTTGCTGCTGCTGCCGTCGTCGTTGCTGTGCCGTCGTCGTTGCTGCTGCTGCCGTCGTCGTTGCTGCTGCTGCCGTCGTCGTTGCTGCTGCTGCCGTCGTCGTTGCTGCTGCCGTCGTCGTTGCTGCTGCTGCCGTCGTCGTTGCTGCTGTCCGTCGTCGTTGCTGCTGCCAATCGTCGTTGCTGCTGCTGCTCGTCGTCGTTGCTGCTGCTGCCGTCGTCGTTGCTGCTGCCGTCGTCGTTGCTGCTGCTGCACTGCTGCCGTCGTCGTTGCTGCCGTCGTCTGCCGTCGTCGTTGCTGCTGCTGCGTCGTCGTTGCTGCTGCTGCCGTCGTCGTGCTGCTGCTCGTTGCTGCTGTCGTCGTCGTTGCTGCTGCTGCCGTCGTCGTTGCTGCTGCTGCCGTCGTCGTTGCTGCTGCTGCCGTCGTCGTCGCTGCTGCTGCCGTCGTCGTTGCTGCTGCCGTCGTCGTTGCTGCTGCTGCCGTCGTTGTTGCTGCTGCTGCCGTCGTCGTTGCTGCTGCTGCTGTCGTCGTTGTTGCTGCTGCTGCCGTCGTCGTTGCTGCTGCTGCCGTCGTCGTTGCTGCTGCTCGTCGTCGTCGTCGTCGCTGCTGCTGCCGTCGTCGTTGCTGCTGCTGCTGCCGTCGTCGTCGTTGCTGCTGCTGCCGTCGTCGTTGCTGCTGCTGCCGTCGTTGCTGCTGCTGCTGCCGTCGTCGTTGCTGCTGCTGCCGTCGTCGTTGCTGTCTGCCGTCGTCGTTGTTGCTGCTGCCGTCGTCGTTGCTGCTGCCGTCGTCGTTGTGCGTGCCGTCGTCGTTGCTGCTGCTGCCGTCGTCGTTGCTGCTGCTGCTGCCGTCGTCGTTGCTGCTGCTGCCGTCGTCGTTGCTGCTGCTGCCGTCGTCGTTGCTGCTGCTGCCGTCGTCGTTGCTGCTGCTGCCGTCGTCGTTGCTGCTGCTGCTGCCGTCGTCGTTGCTGCTGCTGCCGTCGTCGTTGCTGCTGCTGCCGTCGTCGTTGCTGCTGCTGCCGTCGTCGTTGCTGCTGCTGCCGTCGTCGTTGCTGCTGCTGCCGTCGTCGTTGCTGCTGCTGCCGTCGTCGTTGCTGCTCGTCTGCCGTCGTCGTTGCTGCTGCTGTCGTCGTCGTTGCTGCCGTCGTCGTTGCTGCTGCCGTCGTCGTTGCTGCTGCCGTCGTCGTTGCTGCTGCTGCCGTCGTCGTTGCTGCTGCTGCCGTCGTCGTTGCTGCTGCTGCCGTCGTCGTTGCTGCTGCTGCCGTCGTCGTTGCTGCTGCTGCCGTCGTCGTTGCTGCTGCTGCCAGTCGTCGTTGTTGCTACGTCGTTGCTGCTGCTGCCGTCGTCGTTGCTGCTGCTCGCCGTCGTCGTTGCTGCTGCTGCCGTCGTCGTTGCTGCTGCTGCCGTCGTCGTTGCTGCTGCTGCCGTCGTCGTTGCTGCTGCCGTCGTCGTTGCTGCTGCTGCCGTCGTCGTTGCTGCTGCTGCCGTCGTCGTTGCTGCTGCTGCCGTCGTCGTTGCTGCCGTCGTCTCGTGCTGCTGCCGTCGTCGTTGCTGCTGCTGCCGTCGTCGTTGCTGCTGCCGTCGTCGTTGCTGCGTCGTCGTTGCTGCTGCTGCCGTCGTCGTTGCTGCTGCTGCTGTCGTCGTCGCTGCTGCTGCTGCGTCGTCGTTGCTGCTGCCGTCGTCGTTGTCGTTGCTGCCTGTGCCGTCGTCGTTGCTGCTGCTGCCGTCGTCGTTGCTGCTGCTGCGTCGTCGTCGTTGCTGCTGCCGTCGTCGTTGCTGCTGCCGTCGTCGTCGTTGCTGCTGCTGCCGTCGTCGTTGCTGCTGCTGCCGTCGTCGTTGCTGCTGCTGCCGTCGTCGTTGCTGCTGCTGCGTCGTCGTTGCTGCTGCTGCCATCGTCGTCGTTGCTGCTGCTGCCGTCGTCGTTGCTGCTGCTGCGTCGTCGTTGCTGCTGCTTGCTCGTCGTTGCTGCTGCTGCCGTCGTCGTTGCTGCTGCTGCCGTCGTCGTTGCTGCTGCTGCCGTCGTCGTTGCTGCTGCCGTCGTCGTTGCTGCTGCCGTCGTCGTTGCTGCTGCTGCTGCCGTCGTCGTTGCTGCTGCTGTCGTCGTTGCTGCTGCTGCGTCGTCGTTGCTGCTGCTGCTGCCTGCCGTCGTCGTTGCTGCTGCTGCCGTCGTCGTTGCTGCTGCTGCGTCGTCGTTGCTGCTGCTGCCGTCGTCGTTGCTGCTGCTGCCGTCGTCGTTGCTGCTGCTGCTGCCGTCGTCGTTGCTGCTGCTGCCGTCGTCGTTGCTGCTGCTGCCGTCGTCGTTGCTGCTGCTGCCGTCGTCGTCGCTGCTGCTGCTGTCGTCGTTGCTGCTGCTGTGCGTCGTTGTTGCTGCTGCTGCCGTCGTCGTTGCTGCTGCTGCCGTCGTCGTTGCTGCTGCTGCCGTCGTCGTTGCTGCTGCTGCTGCTGCCGTCGTCGTTGCTGCTGCTGCCGTCGTCGTTGCTGCTGCTGCCGTCGTCGTTGCTGCTGCTGCCGTCGTCGTTGCTGCTGCCGTCGTCGTTGCTGCTGCTGCTGCCGTCGTCGTTGCTGCTGCTGCCGTCGTCGTTGCTGCTGCTGCTCGCCGTCGTCGTTGCTGCTGCTGCCGTCGTCGTTGCTGCTGCTGCCGTCGTCGTTGCTGCTGCTGCCGTCGTCGTTGCTGCTGCTGTCGTCGTTGTTGCTGCTGCTGTCGTCGTCGTTGCTGCTGCTGCCGTCGTCGTTGCTGCTGCTGCCGTCGTCGTTTGCTGCTGCTGCGTCGTCGTTGCTGCTGCTGCCGTCGTCGTTGCTGCTGCTGCCGTCGTCGTTGCTGCTGCTGCCGTCGTCGTTGCTGCTGCTGCCGTCGTCGTTGTCGTTGCTGCTGCCGTCGTCGTTGCTGCTGCTGCCGTCGTCGTTGCTGCTGCTGCCGTCGTCGTTGCTGCTGCTGTCGTCGTCGTTGCTGCTGCTCCGTCGTCGTTGCTGCTGCTGTGCCGTCGTCGTTGCTGCTGCCGTCGTCGTTGCTCGCGTTGCTGCTCCGTCGTCGTTGCTGCTGCTGCCGTCGTCGTTGCTGCTGCTGCTGCCGTCGTCGTTGCTGCTGCTGCGTCGTCGTTGCTGCTGCTGCCGTCGTCGTTGCTGCTGCCCGTCGTCGTTGCTGCTGCTGCCGTCGTCGTTGCTGCTGCTGCCGTCGTCGTTGCTGCTGCTGCCGTCGTCGTTGCTGCTGCTGCCGTCGTCGTTGCTGCTGCTGCCGTCGTCGTTGCTGCTGCCGTCGTCGTCGTGCTGCTGCCGTCGTCGTTGCTGCTGCTGCTGCCGTCGTCGTTGCTGCTGCTGCCGTCGTCGTTGCTGCTGCTGCCGTCGTCGTCGTTGCTGCTGCTGCCGTCGTCGTTGCTGCTGCTGCCGTCGTCGTTGCTGCTGCTGCCGTCGTCGTTGCTGCTGCTGCCGTCGTCGTTGCTGCTGCTGCCGTCGTCGTTGCTGCTGCTGCCGTCGTCGTTGCTGCTGCTGCTGCCGTCGTCGTTGCTGCTGCTGCCGTCGTCGTTGCTGCGTGCCGTCGTCGTTGCTGCTGCTGCCGTCGTCGTTGCTGCTGCTGCCGTCGTCGTTGCTGCTGCTGCTGCCGTCGTCGTTGCTGCCGTCGTCGTTGCTGCTGCCGTCGTCGTTGCTGCTGCCGTCGTCGTTGCTGCTGCTGCTGCGTCGTCGCTGCGCTGCCGTCGTCGTTGCTGCTGCTGCCGTCGTCGTTGCTGCTGTGCCGTCGTCGTTGCTGCTGCTGCCGTCGTCGTTGCTGCTGCTGCCGTCGTCGTTGCTGCTGCTGCTGCCGTCGTCGTTGCTGCTGCTGCTGCTGCCGTCGTCGTTGCTGCTGCTGCCGTCGTCGTTGCTGCTGCTGCCGTCGTCGTTGCTGCTGCTGCCGTCGTCGTTGCTGCTGCTGCCGTCGTCGTTGCTGCTGCTGCTGCCGTCGTCGTTGCTGCTGCTGCCGTCGTCGTTGCTGCTGCTGCTGCCGTCGTCGTTGCTGCTGCTGCCGTCGTCGTCGTTGCTGCTGCTGCCGTCGTCGTTGCTGCTGGTGCTGCCGTCGTCGTTGCTGCTGCCGTCGTCGTTGCTGCTGCTGCCGTCGTCGTTGCTGCTGCTGCTCGTTTGCTGCTGCCGTCGTCGTTGCTGCTGCTGCCGTCGTCGTTGCTGCTGCTCGTCGTCGCTGCTGCCGTCGTCGTTGCTGCTGCTGCCGTCGTCGTTGCTGCTGCTGCCGTCGTCGTTGCTGCTGCTGCCTGTCGTCGTTGCTGCTGCTGCCGTCGTCGTTGCTGCTGCTGCCGTCGTCGTTGCTGCTGCCGTCGTCGTTGTTGCTGCTGCCGTCGTCGTTGCTGCTGCTGCCGTCGTCGTTGCTGCTGCTGCCGTCGTCGTTGCTGCTGCTGCTGCCGTCGTCGTTGCTGCTGCTGCTGCCGTCGTCGTTGCTGCTGCTGCCGTCGTCGTTGCTGCTGCTGCCGTCGTCGTTGCTGCTGCTGCCGTCGTCGTTGCTGCTGCTGCCGTCGTCGTTGCTGCTGCTGCCGTCGTCGTTGCTCGCTGCCGTCGTCGTTGCTGCTGCTGCCGTCGTCGTTGCTGCTGCTGCCGTCGTCGTTGCTGCTGCTGCCGTCGTCGTTGCTGCTGCTGCCGTCGTCGTTGCTGCTGCTGCCGTCGTCGTTGCTGCTGCTGCCGTCGTCGTTGCTGCTGCTGCCGTCGTCGTTGCTGCTGCTGCCGTCGTCGTTGCTGCTGCTGCTGCCGTCGTCGTTGCTGCTGCTGCCGTCGTCGTCGTTGCTGTGCTGCCGTCGTCGTTGCTGCTGCCGTCGTCGTTGCTGCTGCTGCCGTCGTCGTTGCTGCTGCCGTCGTCGTTGCTGCTGCTGCCGTCGTCGTTGCTGCTGCTGCCATCGTCGTTGCTGCTGTGCCGTCGTCGTTGCTGCTGCCGTCGTCGTTGCTGCGTGCCGTCGTCGTTGCTGCTGCTGCCGTCGTCGTTGCTGCTGCTGCCGTCGTCGTTGCTGCTGCTGCCGTCGTCGTTGCTGCTGCTGCCGTCGTCGTTGCTGCTGCTGCCGTCGTCGTTGCTGCTGCTGCCGTCGTCGTTGCTGCTGCTGCCGCCGTCGTCGTTGCTGCTGCTGCCGTCGTCGTTGCTGCTGCTGCCGTCGTCGTTGCTGCTGCTGCCGTCGTCGTTGCTGCTGCTGCCGTCGTCGTTGCTGCTGCTGTCGTCGTCGTTGCTGCTGTCGTCGTTGCTGCTGCTGCCGTCGTCGTTGCTGCTGCTGCCGTCGTCGTTGCTTGCTGCTGCTGCCGTCGTCGTTGCTGCTGCTGCCGCCGTCGTCGCTGCTGCTGCCGTCGTCGTTGCTGCTGCTGCCGTCGTCGTTGCTGCTGCTGCTGCCGTCGTCGTTGCTGCTGCTGCCGTCGTCGTTGCTGCTGCTGCCGTCGTCGTTGCTGCTGCTGCCGTCGTCGTTGTTGCTGCTGCTGCTGTCGTCGTTGCTGCTGCTGCCGTCGTCGTTGCTCGTTGCTGCCGTCGTCGTTGCTGCTGCTGCCGTCGTCGTTGCTGCTGCTGCCGTCGTCGTTGCTGCTGCTGCCGTCGTCGTTGCTGCTGCTGCCGTCGTCGTTGCTGCTGCCGTCGTCTGCTGCTGCTGCCGTCGTCGTTGCTGCTGCTGCTGCCGTCGTCGTTGCTGCGCTGCTGCCGTCGTCGTTGCTGCTGCTGTGCCGTCGTTGTTGCTGCTGCTGCCGTCGTCGTTGCTGCTGCTGCCGTCGTCGTTGCTGCTGCTGCTGCTGTCGTCGTCGTTGCTGCTGCTGCCGTCGTTTGCTGCTGCGTCGTTGCTGTTGCTGCCGTCGTTGTTGCTGCTGCCGTCGTCGTTGCTGCTGCTGCCGTCGTCGTTGCTGCTGCTGCCGTCGTCGTTGCTGCTGCTGCCGTCGTCGTTGCTGCTGCTGCCGTCGTCGTTGCTGCTGCTGCCGTCGTCGTTGCTGCTGCTGCTGCCGTCGTCGTTGCTGCTGCTGCCGTCGTCGTTGCTGCTGCTGCCGTCGTCGCTGCTGCTGCTGCCGTCGTCGTTGCTGCTGCTGTGCCGTCGTCGTTGCTGCTGCTGCTGTCGTCGTTGCTGCTGCTGCCGTCGTCGTTGCTGCTGCTGCCGTCGTCGTTGCTGCTGCCTGCCGTCGTCGTTGCTGCTGCTCGTCGTTGCTGCTGCTGCCGTCGTCGTTGCTGCTGCTGCCGTCGTCGTTGCTGCTGCTGCCGTCGTCGTTGCTGCTGCTGCCGTCGTTGCTGCTGCTGCCGTCGTCGTTGCTGCTGCTGCCGTCGTTGCTGCTGCTGCTGCTGCCGTCGTCGTTGCTGCTGCTGCCGTCGTCGTTGCTGCTGCTGCCGTCGTCGTTGCTGCTGCTGCTCGTCGTCGTTGCTGCCGTCGTCGTTGCTGCTGCTGCTGCTCGTCGTTGCTGCTGCTGCCGTCGTCGTTGCTGCTGCTGCTGCCGTCGTCGTTGCTGCTGCTGCCGTCGTCGTTGCTGCTGCTGCCGTCGTCGTTGCTGCTGCTGCCGTCGTCGTCGTTGCTGCTGCGTCGTCGTTGCTGCTGCTGCCGTCGTCGTTGCTGTGCTGCTGACTGCCGTCGTCGTTGCTGCTGCTGCCGTCGTCGTTGCTGCTGCTGCCGTCGTCGTTGCTGCTGCTGCCGTCGTCGTTGCTGTCGTCGTTGCTGCTGCTGCCGTCGTCGTTGCTGCTGCTGCCGTCGTCGTTGCTGCTGCTGCTGACTGCCGTCGTCGTTGCTGCTGCTGCTCGTCGTTGCTGCTGCTGCCGTCGTCGTTGCTGCTGCTGCCGTCGTCGTTGCTGCTGCTGCCGTCGTCGTTGCTGCTGCTGCCGTCGTCGTTGCTGCTGCTGCCGTCGTCGTTGCTGCTGCTGCCGTCGTCGTTGCTGCTGCTGCCGTCGTCGTTGCTGCTGCTGCCGTCGTCGTTGCTGCTGCTGCCGTCGTCGTTGCTCGTCGTTGCTGCTGCTGCCGTCGTCGTTGCTGCTGCTGCCGTCGTCGTTGCTGCTGCTGCCGTCGTCGTTGCTGCTCGTCGTTGCTGCCGTCGTCGTCGTCGTCGTTGCTGCTGCTGTCGTCGTTGCTGCTGCTGCCGTCGTCGTTGCTGCTGTCGTCGTTGCGTCGTCGTTGCTGCTGCTGCCGTCGTCGTTGCTGCTGCTGTCGTCTGTCGTCGTCGTTGCTGTCTTGCTGCTGCTGCCGTCGTCGTTGCTGCTGCTGCTGCCGTCGTCGTTGCTGCTGCTGCTGTCGTCGTCGTTGCTGCTGCTGCCGTCGTCGTTGCTGCTGCTGCCGTCGTCGTTGCTGCTGCTGCCGTCGTCGTCGCTGCTGCTGCTCGTCGTTGCTGCTGCTGCCGTCGTCGTTGCTGCCGTCGTCGTTGCTGCCGTCGTCGTCGTTGCTGCTGCTGCCGTCGTCGTTGCTGCTGCTGCCGTCGTCGTTGCTCGTCGTTGCTGCTGCCGTCGTCGTTGCTGCTGCTGCTGCCGTCGTCGTTGCTGCTGCTGCCGTCGTCGTTGCTGCTGCTGCCGTCGTCGTTGCTGCTGCTGACTGCCGTCGTCGTTGCTGCTGCTGCCGTCGTCGTTGCTGCTGTCGTCGTTGCTGCTGCTGCTGCCGTCGTCGTTGCTGCTGACTGCCGTCGTCGTTGCTGCTGCTGCCGTCGTCGTTGCTGCTGCTGCCGTCGTCGTTGCTGCTGCTGCTGCCGTCGTCGTTGCTGCTCGTCGTTGCTGCTGCTGCCGTCGTCGTTGCTGCTGCTGCTGCCGTCGTCGTTGCTGCCGTCGTCGTTGCTGCTGCCGTCGTCGTTGCTGCTGCTGCCGTCGTCGTTGTCGTCGTTGCTGCTGCACTGCCGTCGTCGTTGCTGCTGTGCCGTCGTTGCTGCTGCTGCCGTCGTCGTTGCTGCTGCTGCCGTCGTCGTTGCTGCTGCTGCTCGTCGTTGCTGCTGCTGCCGTCGTCGTTTGCTGTCGTTGCTGCTGCTGCCGTCGTCGTTGCTGCTGCCGTCGTCGTTGCTGCGTGCCGTCGTCGTTGCTGCTGCTGCCGTCGTCGTTGCTGCTGCTGCCGTCGTCGTTGCTGCTGCTGCCGTCGTCGTTGCTGCTGCTGCCGTCGTCGTTGCTGCTGCTGCCGTCGTCGTTGCTGCTGCTGCTGCTGCCGTCGTCGTTGCTGCAGCTGCCGTCGTCGTTGCTGCTGCTGCCGTCGTCGTTGCTGCTGTTGCTGCTGCCGTCGTCGTTGCTGCTGCTGCGTCGTCGCTGCTGCTGCGTCGTCGTTGCTGCTGCTGCTGCCGTCGTTGCTGCTGCTGCTGCCGTCGTCGTTGCTGCTGCTGCCGTCGTCGTTGCTGCTGCTGCCGTCGTCGTTGCTGCTGCTGCCGTCGTCGTTGCTGCTGCTGCCGTCGTCGTTGCTGCTGCTGCTGCCGTCGTCGTTGCTGCTGCTGCCGTCGTCGTTGCTGCTGCTGCCGTCGTCGTTGCTGCTGCTGCCGTCGTCGTTGCTGCTGCTGCCGTCGTCGTTGCTGCTGCTGCCGTCGTCGTTGCTGCTGCTCGTCGTTGCTGCCGTCGTTGCTGCTGCTGCCGTCGTCGTTGCTGCTGCTGCCGTCGTCGTTGCTGCTGCTGCCGTCGTCGTTGCTGCTGCTGTCTGCCGTCGTCGTTGCTGCTGCTGCCGTCGTCGTTGCTGCTGCTGCCGTCGTCGTTGCTGCTGCTGCCGTCGTCGTTGCTGCTGCCGTCGTCGTTGCTGTGCGTCGTCGTTGCTGCTGCTGCCGTCGTCGTTGCTGCTGCCGTCGTCGTTGCTGCTGTCGTCGTCGTTGCTGCTGCTGCCGTCGTCGTTGCTGCTGCTGCCGTCGTCGTTGCTGCTGTGCCGTCGTCGTTGCTGCTGCTGCCGTCGTCGTTGCTGCTGCTGCCGTCGTCGTTGCTGCTGCTGCCGTGCCGTCGTCGTTGCTGCTGCTGCCGTCGTCGTTGCTGCTGCTGCCGTCGTCGTTGCTGCTGCTGCCGTCGTCGTTGCTGCTGCTGCCGTCGTCGTCGTTGCTGCTGCTGCAGTCGTCGTTGCTGCTGCTGCCGTCGTCGTTGCTGCTGCTGCCGTCGTCGTTGCTGCTGCTGCTGCCGTCGTCGTCGCTGCTGCTGCTGCCGTCGTCGTGCTGTTGCCGTCGTCGTTGCTGCTGCTGCCGTCGTCGTTGCTGCTGCTGCCGTCGTCGTTGCTGCTGCTGCCGTCGTCGTTGCTGCTGCTGCTGCCGTCGTCGTTGCTGCTGCTGCCGTCGTCGTTGCTGCTGCTGCCGTCGTCGTTGCTGCTGCTGCCGTCGTTGCTGTTGCCGTCGTCGTTGCTGCTGCTGCCGTCGTCGTTGCTGCTGCTGCCGTCGTCGTTGCTGCTGCTGCTGCCGTCGTCGTTGCTGCTGCTCGTCGTTGCTGCTGCTCGTCGTCGTTGCTGCTGCTGCCGTCGTCGTCGTCGTTGCTGCGAGCTGCCGTCGTCGTTGCTGCTGCTGCTGCTGCCGTCGTCGTTGCTGCTGCTGCCGTCGTCGTTGCTGCTGCTGCCGTCGTCGTTGCTGCTGCTGCTGCGTCGTCGTTGCTGTTGCTCGTCGTTGCTGCTGCTGCCGTCGTCGTTGCTGCTGTTGCTGCTGCCGTCGTCGTTGCTGCTGCTGCCGTCGTCGTTGCTGCTGCTGCCGTCGTCGTTGTGCTGTCGTCGTCGTCGTCGTTGCTGCTGCTGCCTGCCGTCGTCGTTGCTGCTGCTGCTGCCGTCGTCGTTGCTGTTGCTGCTGCCGTCGTCGTTGCTGCTGCTGCCGTCGTCGTTGCTGCTGCTGCCGTCGTCGTTGCTGCTGCCGTCGTCGTTGCTGCTGCTGCCCGTCGTCGTTGCTGCTGCTGCCGTCGTCGTTGCTGCTGCTGCCGTCGTCGTTGCTGACTGCCGTCGTCGTTGCGTTGCTGCTGCTGCCGTCGTCGTTGCTGCTGCTGCCGTCGTCGTTGCTGCTGCTGCCGTCGTCGTTGCTGCGGCTGCCGTCGTCGTTGCTGCTGCTCGTTGCTCTGCCGTCGTCGTTGCTGCCGTCGTCGTTGCTGCTGCTGCCGTCGTCGTTGCTGCTGCCGTCGTCGTTGCTGCTGCTGCCGTCGTCGTTGCTGCTGCTGCCTGCCGTCGTCGTTGCTGCTGCTGCTGCTGCCGTCGTTTGCTGCTGCTGCCGTCGTCGTTGCTGCTGCTGCTGCCGTCGTCGTTGCTGCTGCTGCCGTCGTCGTTGCTGCTGCCGTCGTCGTTGCTGCTGCTGCTGCCGTCGTCGTTGCTGCTGCTGCCGTCGTCGTTGCTGCTGCTGCCGTCGTCGTTGCTGCTGCTGCTGCTGCCGTCGTCGTTGCTGCTGCTGCCGTCGTCGTTGCTGCTGCTGCCGTCGTCGTTGCTGCTGCTGCCGTCGTCGTTGCTGCTGCTGCCTGCCGTCGTCGTTGCTGCTGCTGCCGTCGTCGTTGCTGCTGCTGCCGTCGTCGTTGCTGCTGCTGCCGTCGTCGTTGCTGCTGCTGCCGTCGTCGTTGCTGCTGCTGCTGCCGTCGTCGTTGCTGCTGCTGCCGTCGTCGTTGCTGCTGCTCGTCGTTGCTGCTGCTGCCGTCGTCGTTGCTGCTGCTGCCGTCGTCGTCGTCGTTGCTGCTGCTGCCGTCGTCGTTTGCTGCTGCTGCCGTCGTCGTTGCTGCTGCTGCCGTCGTCGTTGCTGCTGCTGCCGTCGTCGTTGCTGCTGCTGCCGTCGTCGTTGCTGCTGCTGCCGTCGTCGTTGCTGCTGCTGCCGTCGTCGTTGCTGCTGCTGCCGTCGTCGTTGCTGCTGCCGTCGTCGTTGCTGCTGCCTGCCGTCGTCGTTGCTGCTGCCGTCGTCGTCGTTGCTGCTGTCGTTGCTCGTCGTCGTTGCTGCTACTGCTTTTGTCGTTTTGCCGTTCGTTATTTTTATTTTACCTTTCGTTTAACCAGGCCGCCGTCGTCGTTGCTGCTTCTTATTTTCAATGCCGTCGTCGTTGCTGCAGTTAACTGCCGTCGTCGTTGCTGACTACCGTCGTCGTTGCTGCTGCTGTTGAACTGCCGTCGTCGTTGCTGCTGCCGTCGTCGTTGCTGCTGCTGCCGTCGTCGTTGCTGCCTTGTTCAGGTGCCGTCGTCGTTGCTGCTCAGCTCGGGGTTGAACGTCGTCTGCGTCGTCGTACTGCTGCCGTCGTCGTTGCTGCTGTCAAGCTGCACTGCCGTCGTCGTTGCTGCCACCATTGCTGCAGCTGTCGTCGTTGCTACTGCTGCTACCATCGTCGTTGCCACGTCAGCTGCCATCATCGTCGTCTACTGCTACCATCATCGTTGCTGCTCGTTGCATCAGGACTACCGTCGTTGCTGCTGCTGCCGTCGTCGTTGCTACTGACTGCCATCGTCGTTGCTACAGCTACCATCATCGTTGCTGCAGCTACCATCATCATTACTTGCCATCATCGTCGTTGCTGCTACATCGTCGTTGTTGCTGCTACCATCGTCGTTGCTGCTGCTGTCGTCGTTGCTGCTGCTGCCGTCGTCGTTGCTGCTGCTGCCTCGTCGTCGTTGCTGTCGTTGCTGCTGACTGCCGTCGTCGTTGCTGCTGCTGCCATCCGTCGTCGTCTTGCTGCTGCCGTCGTCGTTTGCTGCGGCTGCCGTCGTCGTTGCTGCTGCTGCCGTCGTCGTTGCTGCTGCTGCCGTCGTCGTTGCTGCTGCTGCCGTCGTCGTTGCTGCTGACTGCCGTCGTCGTTCGTTGCTGCTGCCGTCGTCGTTGCTGCTGCTGCCGTCGTCGTCGTTGCTGCTGCTGCCGTCGTCGTTGCTGCTGCTGCCGTCGTCGTCGTTGCTGCTGCTGCCGTCGTCGTTGCTGCTGCTGCCGTCGTCGTCGTCGCTGCCGTCGTCGTTGCTGCTGCCGTCGTCGTTGTGCTGCTGCCGTCGTCGTTGCTGCTGCTGCTGCCGTCGTCGTTGCTGCTGCTGCCGTCGTCGTTGCTGCTGCTGCCGTCGTCGTCGTTGCTGCTGCCGTCGTCGTTGCTGCTGACTGCCGTCGTCGTTGCTGCTGCTGCCGTCGTCGTTGCTGCTGCTGCCGTCGTCGTTGCTGCTGCTGCCGTCGTCGTTGCTGTCGTTGCTGCTGCTCGTCGTCGTTGCTGCAATGCCGTCGTCGTTGCTGCTGCTGCCGTCGTCGTTGCTGCTGCTGCCGTCGTCGTTGCTGCTGCTGTCCGTCGTCGTCGCTGCTGCCGTCGTCGTTGCGTGCTGCTGCCGTCGTCGTTGCTGCTGTCGTCGTCGTTGCTGCTGCTGCCGTCGTCGTTGCTGCTGCTGCTGCCGTCGTCGTTGCTGCTGCTGCCGTCGTCGTTGCTGCGCCGTCGTCGTTGCTGCTGCTGCTCGTCGTTGCTGCTGCTGCCGTCGTCGTTGCTGCTGCTGCCGTCGTCGTTGCTGCTGCTGCCGTCGTCGTTGCTGCTGCTGCTGCCGTCGTCGTTGCTGCTGCTGCCGTCGTCGTTGCTGCTGTCGTTGGCTGCCGTCGTCGTTGCTGCTGCTGCACTGCCGTCGTCGTTGCTGCTGCTGCCGTCGTCGTTGCTGCTGCTGCCGTCGTCGTTGCTGCTGCTGCCGTCGTCGTTGCTGCTGCTGCCGTCGTCGTTGCTGCTGCTGCCGTCGTCGTTGCTGCTGCTGCTGCCGTCGTCGTTGCTGCGTCGTCGTCTGCCCGTCGTCGTTGCTGCTGCTGCCGTCGTCGTTGCTGCTGCTGCCGTCGTCGTTGCTGCTGCTGCCGTCGTCGTTGCTGCTGCTGCCGTCGTCGTTGCTGCTGCTGCTGCCGTCGTCGTTGCTGCTGCTGCCGTCGTCGTTGCTGCTGCTGCCGTCGTCGTTGCTGCTGCTGCCGTCGTCGTTGCTGCTGCTGCTGCCGTCGTTGCTGCTGCTGCCTGCTGCCGTCGTTGCTGCTGCTGCCATCGTCGTTGCTGCAATGACTGCCGTCGTCGTTGCTGCTGCTACGTTGCACTGCCGTCGTCGTTGCTGCTACTGCTGCCGTCGTCGTTGCTTTTGCTTTATTTAACCAGGCGTCGTTGAACTGCTTCTTATTTTCGTTGACTGCCTGGCCGTCTGGGTTAACTCGTCGTTGTTCAGGTGCAGAACGTCGTTGCTGCCTTGTCAGCTCGTCGTTGCTGCTTGCAACTTCCGTTACTTGCTGCAAATTCTTATTTTCCGTCGTCGTTGCTGCTGTGGTCGTTAACTGCCTTGTTCAGGTCGTCAGTAGATTTGTTGTCAGTCGTTTGCTGCTTGCCGTCGTTGCTGCTGCTGCTCATCACGTCGTTGCTGCTGCCGTCGTCGTTGCTGCTGCTCGTCGTCGTTGCTGACTGCAAATCGTCGTTGCTCAGTTGCTGCAACTGCCGTCGTCGTTGCTGCTGCTGTCGTTGTCAGCTGCTGCTACCATCGTCGTTGCTACAACTACCATCGTCGTTACTACTACCATCAGGTACAACTGCAGGGCTACAACTACCATCATCGTTACTGACTGCCATCGTCGTTGCTGCCATCGTCGTTGACTACTGCTACCATCGTCGTTGCTGCCACCGTCGTTGCTGCTGCTGCCGTCGTCGTTGCTACTGCTACTGCCGTCGTTGCTGCTGCCGTCGTCGTTGCTGCTGCTGCCGTCGTCGTTGCTGCTGCTGCCGTCGTCGTTGCTGCTGACTGCCGTCGTCGTTGCTACTGGCTGCCGTCGTCGTCGTTGCTGCCGTCGTCGTTGCTATGACTGCC
>NC_088411.1:40172185-40197185 GCF_034236695.1 Oncorhynchus nerka
TGTGGTTAGAGTGTAGAGTCGGCAGGGTGGCCTAGTGGTTAGAGTGTAGAGTCGGCAGGGTGGCCTAGTGGTTAGAGTGTAGAGTCGGCAGGGTGGCCTAGTGGTTAGAGTGTAGAGTCGGCAGGGTGGCCTAGTGGTTAGAGTGTAGAGGCGGCAGGGTGGCCTAGTGGTTAGAGTGTTGGTCTTGTAACCAGAAGGTTGCAAGTTCAAACCCCCGAGCTGACAAGGTACAAATCTGTCGTTCTGCCCCTGAACAGGCAGTTAACCCACTGTTCCTAGGCCGTCATTGAAAATAAGAATTTGTTCTTAACTGACTTGCCTAGTTAAATAAAGGTAAAATAAATAAAAATCCAGCAGCCTATGTGGACCAGTGGGTTCAAAGGCTTATTTGAAATCTTTCACCTACTTTGAGCATTTAGCCTGCCAGATGGGCGGGGTTTGCAGTTTGTGCACAATCCAATTGGTCCGTTAAGCCCAGGCAAGCTAAATCGAGCCCAAAACAAATGATTTGAAATACTTGTTGAACCCAGGTCTGCTTTAAACCCACTTGGCGGAGTGTGTGTGGAGTAGTGTATCAAAGGTAACACCAACATGGGCTGTTTCCTGTAGTGCTCGACCAAATGGCACCCTATTCCCAATGGGCTCTGGTCAAAACAGGTGCACCTCATAGGTTATAGGATCCCATTTGGAACACAGCCCTTGACATCATAGTGTTGTTGAACGCTACGTGATTCAGTAATCCACTGGCCTGCTGCATGAATCCATGTTCAGTGACATGCTGTCTCTCCCGTCAGTGTCAGCTCTTGTGCCGGCTGTCTGTCACAACTGCTGTCGGTCTTTATGTCTACAGAGTCACACTGGTGCTTCTGTCAGATGGAATTTACCACCCACAATATAAAGTGTACCGTACCATGGGACTGACTGTTGTTGGAAGATGTTGTACATAGCAACAACTCCATTCACTACATGTTTTTTGGGGCAAAGAATTAGCGAGATGTACTTATGATTTGTGAAATATAAAATATAAGTACAGCAGTTTCATCTGTTGTGGACTTGTTCTATAGGATCATGTTTCATCTGTTGTGGACTTGTTCTATAGGATCATGTTTCATCTGTTGTGGACTTGTTCTATAGGATCATGTTTCATCTGTTGTGGACTTGTTCTATAGGATCATGTTTCATCTGTTGTGGACTTGTTCTATAGGATCATGTTTCATCTGTTGTGGACTTGTTCTATAGGATCATGTTTCATCTGTTGTGGGACTTGTTCTATAGGATCATGTTTCATCTGTTGTGGACTTGTTCTATAGGATCATGTTTCATCTGTTGTGGACTTGTTCTATAGGATCATGTTTCATCTGTTGTGGACTTGTTCTATAGGATCATGTTTCACCTGTTGTGGACTTGTTCTATAGGATCATGTTTCATCTGTTGTGGACTTGCTCTGGGATTTATTTTACCTTTATTTAAACTAGGCAAGTCAGTTAAGAACAAATTCTTATTTTCAATGACGGCCTAGGAACAGTGGGTTAACTGCCTGTTCAGGGGCAGCTCGGTTACTAGTCCAACGCTCTAACCACTAGGCTACCCTGCCGCCTCTACGCTCTAACCACTAGGCTACGCTGCCGCCTCTACGCTCTAACCACTAGGCTACCCTGCCGCCCCTCCACTCTAACCACTAGGCTACCCTACCGCCTCTACACTCTAACCACTAGGCCACCCTGCCGTCCCTCCACTCTAACCACTAGGCCACCCTGCCGTCCCTCCACTCTAACCACTAGGCTACGCTGCCGTCCCTCCACTCTAACCACTAGGCTACCCTGCCGTCCCTCCACTCTAACCACTAGGCCACCCTGCCGTCCCTCCACTCTAACCACTAGGCCACCCTGCCGTCCCTCCACTCTAACCACTAGGCCACCCTGCCGTCCCTCCACTCTAACCACTAGGCCACCCTGCCGTCCCTCCACTCTAACCACTAGGCTACGCTGCCGTCCCTCCACTCTAACCACTAGGCTACGCTGCCGTCCCTCCACTCTAACCACTAGGCCACCCTGCCGTCCCTCCACTCTAACCACTAGGCCACCCTGCCGTCCCTCCACTCTAACCACTAGGCCACCCTGCCGTCCCTCCACTCTAACCACTAGGCCACCCTGCCGTCCCTCCACTCTAACCACTAGGCCACCCTGCCGTCCCTCCACTCTAACCACTAGGCCACCCTGCCGTCCCTCCACTCTAACCACTAGGCTACCCTGCCGTCCCTCCACTCTAACCACTAGGCTACCCTGCCGCCCCTCCACTCTAACCACTAGGCTACCCTGCCGTCCCTCCACTCTAACCACTAGGCCACCCTGCCGTCCCTCCACTCTAACCACTAGGCCACCCTGCCGTCCCTCCACTCTAACCACTAGGCTACGCTGCCGCCTCTACGCTCTAACCACTAGGCTACCCTGCCGCCTCTACACTCTAACCACTAGGCTACGCTGCCGTCCCTCCACTCTAACCACTAGGCTACGCTGCCGCCTCTACGCTCTAACCACTAGGCTACGCTGCCGCCTCTACGCTCTAACCACTAGGCTACCCTGCCTCCTCTACACTCTAACCACTAGGCTACCCTGCCGCCTCTACACTCTAACCACTAGGCTACCCTGCCGCCTCTACGCTCTAACCACTAGGCTACCCTGCCGCCTCTACACTCTAACCACTAGGCTACCCTGCCGCCTCTACACTCTAACCACTAGGCCACCCTGCCGCCTCTACACTCTAACCACTAGGCTACTGTGACGACCCTCCCACTCTGTCTGCCGTATTCTCTCTGTTATTTCCTTATTAGGATGCTGGTGGGCGGAGTTGGGAGGGTCGTCAGCTACATGGGAAACACCTGGGCCCGGTGTCTCCCAGGATAAATACACCACTTCCCCATTCATGGAGGAGACTCTCTCCATGCAGACACCCTCTGTAGATTGTGTTGTGGTTCTTGATGGCCGTTTGTTTGTTTGTTTGCTTTGGCACCTTTCATCACCCTGCATTATCACATTCACGCATGCAAAACACTCACTTACACTACTGATTACTGATTACACACACCATTGTATATTATATTTATTTGCTTTAGTTAATAAATATATATCTTTCTACTCATTATCTCCACGTTGTCTCCCTTTGTTACGGGCTTTGAGCCGGTTCGTGACACTACCCTGCCTCCCTGTAAAGTCACTGTAAAGCACCTTTGTCACAACTGTTGATGTAAAAAGGGCTTCATAAAATACATTTGATTAAATGATTGATTGGCTGTCTACACTGATAGGCTTATTGCCTAGTTGTGGGGGTGGAAAAACTAAATTAAATGCCTCTTTTGTGGAAGAAGTCAAGCAGATTCATTGAATATTAAAGACGTTCTCACCGCGTGTTCATTTGCATGTTAAGTGAGCGTTCGTTAACCTTGTTTTGACTCCCATCTCCTTAGCAATTAAAATAATATGTCCTAATTAGAATTTTAATGCACCACTGTGAGATGTTTTAGAATTGTTGCCTGAATTCTCTCCTGTGATTTTTACTCTCTTTTCCTGCATTCCTGAGATGAATTCATGGCTGATGAGATCACAGCTATAATGAGATTGGAGTTCCACTCTCTGTCTGCAAGATGTCTTACTTCCCACATTCATCTGTCAAGCTTTCCATATCTAGAGGAATGGGGCCCTTGTTTAAAAGTAGAAGTAGGGCCCTTGTTTAAAAGTAGAAGTAGGGCCCTTGTTTAAAAGTAGAAGTAGGACCCTTGTTGAAAAGTAGAAGTAGGACCCTTGTTGAAAAGTAGAAGTAGGACCCTTGTTTAAAAGAAGAAGTAGGGCCCTTGTTTAAAAGTAGGGCCCTTGTTTTAAAGTAGAAGTAGGGCCCTTGTTTAAAAGTAGAAGTAGAAGTAAAAAAAGTAGAAGTAGGACCCTAAAGTAGAAGTAGGACCCTTGTTTAAAAGTAGGACCCTTGTTTAAAAGTAGGGCCCTTGTTTAAAAGTAGAAGTAGGGCCCTTGTTTAACTCATCTGGGTGGTAAAATCAAGTGTAAAATGCTGTAGCCTAAGTAGTCACTGCAGGTTGTCTGCTTTAGTGATTTGGTTGATGTCTTGTGAAACATTTCCGTTGTAAAACGTTTCTTTGTCAAAAAAAGTTGGTATGTACCATTCATATAAATGTTTATTACAACATTACTAAGAAGTAATTAAGTTAACTGGCACAAAGATATAGGCTATTAGTGGAGCTTAATTACCACAGTCCAACAGTGGATTACGGCAAATTAGTTCAAATTAGCACAACAAGACACCACTGGTCGTAAATCTTATCTGTTCTGTTCAGGGTGATCTGTGCTGGTATAACATCACTCTGAAACACACTCACTGCCTCTGCTCAGGGTGATCTGTCCTGGTATTATGTCACTATCTCTGGTATGCAGGTGTGTCAAGGCCTAGACACAGCCTAGACACAGCCTAGACACAGCCGACATACAGCCTAGAAACAACCTAGACACAGCCTTGATACAGCCTAGACACTTCCTAGACACATCCTAGACACAGCCTAGACACAGCCTAGACACTTCCTAGACACAGCCTAGACACAGCCTAGATACATCCTAGACACAGCCTA
This sequence comes from Oncorhynchus nerka, assembly GCF_034236695.1. Lineage (NCBI taxonomy): Eukaryota > Metazoa > Chordata > Actinopteri > Salmoniformes > Salmonidae > Oncorhynchus > Oncorhynchus nerka. Next base: position 40,176,816 of record NC_088411.1, read on the forward strand.
TATAAAGCCTAGACACAGCCTAGACACAGCCTATATACAGCCTAGACACAGCCTAGATACATCCTAGACACAGCCTAGATAAAGCCTAGACACAGCCTAGACACAGCCTAGATACATCCTAGACACAGCCTAGATAAAGCCTAGACACAGCCTAGACACAGCCTAGACACAGCCTAGATACATCCTAGACACAGCCTAGATAAAGCCTAGACACAGCCTAGACACAGCCTAGACACTTCCTAGACACTTCCTAGACAAAGCCTAGATACATCCTAGACACAGCCTAGACACAGCCTTGATACAGCCTAGACACAGCCTTGATACAGCCTAGACACTTCCTAGACACTTCCTAGCCACATCCTAGACACAGCCTAGACACATCCTAGACACACCCTAGACACAGCCTAGACACAGCCTAGATACAGCCTAGACACAGCCTAGATACATCCTAGATAAAGCCTGGACACAGCCTAGACACAGCCTAGATACAGCCTAGATACATCCTAGACACAGCCTAGATAAAGCCTAGACACAGCCTAGACACAGCCTAGATAAAGCCTAGACACTGCGTAGACACAGCTTAGACACAGCCTAAACACTTCCTAGACACATCCTAGACACAGCCTAGACACAGCCTAGTCACAGCCTAGACACAGCCTAGACACAGCCTAGATACATCCTAGACACAGCCTAGATAAAGCCTAGACACAGCCTAGACACAGCCTAGATACAGCCTAGACACAGCCTAGACACAGCCTAGATACAGCCTAGACACTGCCTAGACACAGCCTAGACACAGCCTAGATACATCCTAGACACAGCCTAGATAAAGCCTAGACACAGCCTAGACACAGCCTAGATACAGCCTAGATACATCCTAGACACAGCCTAGATAAAGCCTAGACACAGCCTAGACACAGCCTAGATACATCCTAGACACAGCCTAGATAAAGCCTAGACACAGCCTAGACACAGCCTAGATACAGCCTAGACACTGCCTAGACACAGCCTAGACACAGCCTAGACACTTCCTAGACACAGCCTAGACACGGCCTAGACACAGCCTAGTCACAGCCTAGATACAGCCTAGACACAGCCTAGACACAGCCTAGACACAGCCTAGATACATCCTAGACACAGCCTAGACACAGCCTAGATACAGCCTAGATACATCCTAGACACAGCCTAGATAAAGCCTAGACACAGCCTAGACACAGCCTAGATACAGCCTAGACACTGCGTAGACACAGCTTAGACACAGCCTAAACACTTCCTAGACACATCCTAGACACAGCCTAGACACAGCCTAGTCACAGCCTAGACACAGCCTAGACACAGCCTAGATACATCCTAGACACAGCCTAGATAAAGCCTAGACACAGCCTAGATACAGCCTAGATACAGCCTAGACACAGCCTAGACACAGCCTAGATACAGCCTAGACACTGCCTAGACACAGCCTAGACACAGCCTAGATACATCCTAGACACAGCCTAGATACAGCCTAGACACAGCCTAGACACAGCCTAGACACAGCCTAGACACATCCTAGACACAGCCTAGACACAGCCTAGATACATCCTAGACACAGCCTAGACACAGCCTAGACACAGCCTAGACACAGCCTAGACACATCCTAGATACATCCTAGACACAGCCTAGACACAGCCTAGATACAGCCTAGACACAGCCTAGACACAGCCTAGACACAGCCTAGATACAGCCTAGACACAGCCTAGACACAGCCTGGACACAGGACACAGCCTAGACACAGCCTAGACACAGCCTAGACACAGCCTAGTCACAGCCTAGACACAGCCTAGACACAGCCTAGACACAGCCTAGATACATCCTGGACACAGCCTAGATAAAGCCTAGACACAGCCTAGACACAGCCTAGATAAAGACTAGACACAGCCGAGATACAGCCTAGACACAGCCTAGACACAGCCTAGACACATCCTAGACACAGCCTAGATACAGCCTAGACACAGCCTAGACACAGCCTAGATACAGCCTAGACACAGCCTGGACACAGCCTGGACACAGCCCTGCTGTCAATATACTATATGTGATATCCCATTACTCATCTCTGAGCTGAGTGCTGATATGTTATGAACCATCACACTGCTCTTTATTAATTGGGATTTAATTTATCCTCCACGCTTTAATTTTATCCCCCCCCCCTTTCTCTGTCTCTCTCTCTGTCACTCTTTCGCTCTTCATCCCTCTCCTGGGGATGAACAAACCAGGCAGCACTAATAAACAGTGGTGTGAAGTCTTACAGCAGCGACACACATACACAGACAACCGATGTGATCAATTATCAAGTGGCAGATTGTCTTTAATTAGGGTCTAAGTATTGAGTTAGCTGGGCTGGGGGGGGGGGGGCTGAGGAGGGGGAACAGCCTGGTGTAAACCAACCTCATTCCAATGTCGTGATTCACTTCTCAGGAGCACTAATCTTCACAGTGTTTACACCATACATTTGTTTATGTGGTGACATATCGAGTGGAGGAATGGTTCGTATGACAGAGCCAGAGAGCTTGTTTATTTATTTATTTATTTATCTCTCTACCCCTCCCCCAATCGAAGAGACTGGCTGTCTAGCTGCCTAGCTGCCGAAGAGTCTAGCTGTCTAGCTGCCTAGCTGCCGAAGAGGCTAGCTGTCTAACTGCCTAGCTGGCGAAGAGGCTAGCTGTCTAGCTGCCTAGCTGTGGAAGAGGCTAGCTGTCTAGCTGCCGAAGAGGCTAGCTGCCAAAGAGGCTAGCTGTCTGTCTGTCTAGCTGCTGAAGAGGCTAGCTGTCTAGCTGTTGAAGAGGCTAGCTGTCTGTCTGTCTAGCTGCCGAAGAGGCTAGCTGTCTAGCTGTTGAAGAGGCTAGCTGCTGAAGTGGCTGGCTGTCTGCTTGGCCTTTTTGTGGTGGAGTCTGGAGAGAGAAGAAGCAGCACAGTCTCCTAGTTAAAGCCGCGCCCCATCTGCCCAACGAACAACATACTGTAATTAGACAATTACGTTGCAAGGATCCCTCATTCATTTCTTAGTTCTGTGCAATTTCACACCCAAAGGGGGCCTCAGCTTTATTTTCTTTTGAGTTTTTCTAACCATTTACACCCTGGTCATGTTGCGTTGTGTGGTATTTATACTGTGATATTGTCCTGTTCTACATCATATATACAAAAGTATGTGGACACCCCTTAAAATTAGTGGTTTTGGCTATTTCAGCCACACCTGTTGCTGACAGGTGTATAACATTGAGCACACAGACATGCAATCTCCATAGACAAACATTGGCAGTAGAATGGCCTTACTGAAGAGCTCAGTGACTTTCAATGTGGTACCGTCATAGGATGCCACCTTTCCAACAAGTCAGTTCTTAAAATTTCCCAGTGAACTGTAAGTTCTGTTATTGTGAAGTGGAAACGTCTAGGAGCAACAACGGCTCAGCCGCGAAGTGGTAGGCCACACAAGCTCACAGAATGGGACTACGGACTGCTGAAGCACGTAAGACTCATCTGTCCTCGGTTGCAACACTCAATATCAAGTTCCAAACTGCCTCTGGAAGCAATGTCAGCAAAATAACTGTTTGTCGGGAGCTTCATGAAATGGGTTTCCATGGCCGAGCAGCCGCACACAAGCCTAAGATCACCATGCGCAATGCCAAGCGTTGGCTGGAGTGGAGTAAAGCTTGACCACATTGGACTCTGGAGCAGTGGAAGCATGTTCTCTGGAGAGATGAATCACGCTTCATTATCTGGCTGTCTGACAGACGAATCTGGGTTTGGTGGATGACGGGAGAACTCTACCTGCCCCAATGCATAGTGCCAACTGTAAAGTTTGGGTGGAGGATAAATAATGGTCTGGGGCTGTTTTTCATGGTTCGGGCTCCTTAGTTCCAGTGAAGGGAAATATTAACGCTACAGCATATAATGACATTCTAGATGATTCTGTGCTTCCATCTTTGTGGCGACAGTTTGGGAAGGACCTTTCCTGTTTCAGCATGATAATACCTCCGTGCACAAAGTGAGGTCCATACAGAAATGGTTTATCAAGATCGGTGTGGAAGAACTTGACTGGCCTGCACAGAGCCCTGACCTCAACCCCATCGAACACCTTTGGAATAAATTGGAACGCCGACTCCAAGCCAGGCCTAATCACCCAACATCAGTGCCCGACCTCGCTAATGCCCTTTTGCTGAATGGAAGCAAGTCCCTGCCGCAATGTTCCAACATCTAGTGGAAAGCCTTCCTAGAAGAGTGGAGGCTGTTATAGCAGCAAAAGGGGAGGAGGACCAACTTCATATTAATGCCCATCATTTTGGAATGAGATGTTTTATGAGCAGGTGTCCATATTACATTTACATTTACATTTAAGTCATTTAGCAGACGTAGTGTCTATAGTCAAAGGCCACAGGGATTGTTGGATGTTTTACCATTGGAAATGGAAGCCTGGACCTGAGCTGTAATATCTCTAAAGGTAATGGAGGGCACCTGGATAGTGTGCATGACATAGGAAGGATATGCATTCACACTGTTACAATACATTATAACCGCAACGTAATGCATTATACCTACAGGGTTGATTTGATTAGAGCCGCCACACACGTCCTCCCGTACGTTAGTAGAGGACATTGACATGGGCTATGTGGTCTGCTTGAGGCTGGTGAAATTGTGGTCTGTGCACGTATGGCTGGTTCTCTTGGCTGGTTGTCTATAGAGGCTTGCTCTCGATCCTGGTTTACTCTGGATGCTGGTTTACTCTGGAAGCTGGTTTACTCTGGATGCTGGTTTACTCTGGATGCTGGTTTACTCTGGAATCTGCCTGATTCTCAAGGCTTAAGGGGTGTGAAGGCTTGCTGGCTGTTGAGGTTTGCTGGTTGTGGAGGCTTGCTGACTGTGGAGGCTTGCTGGCTGTGAAGGCTTGCTGGCAGTGAAGGTTTGCTGGCTGTGGCTCGGTTGCTCTGGAGGTTTGCTGACTGGGGAGGATTGGTTTCTCTGGAGGTTTGCTGGCTGAGGAGGGTTGGTTTCTCTGGAGGTTTGCTGACTGAGGAGGGTAGGTTTCTCTGGAGGCTTGCTGGCTGAGGAGGATAGGTGTCTATGGAGGTTTGCTGGCTGAGGAGGGTTGGTTTCTCTGGAGGTTTACTGGCTGAGGAGGGTAGGTTTCTCTGGAGGTTTTCTGGCTGAGGAGGATAGGTTTCTCTGGAGGTTTGCTGGCTGAGGAGGGTAGGTTTCTCTGGAGGTTTGCTGGCTGAGGAGGGTTGGTTTCTCTGGAGGTTTGCTGACTGAGAAGGGTTGGTTTCTCTGGAGGTTTGCTGGCTGAGGAGGGTAGGTTTCTCTGGAAGTTTGCTGACTGAGGAGGATAGGTTTCTCTGGAGGTTTGCTGACTGCATGCATTGACAGTCCTTCGTTCTTTGGCTCATGTCTGACTATGGGAGAGTGGGCTCATGTTGGTTACTGTTACACTCTGCATAGTGGATGAGACCATGACAGCTCATGTTGGTTACTGTTACACTGCACAGTGGATGAGTCCATGACAGCTCATGTTGGTTACTGTTACACTGCACAGTGGATGAGGACATGACAGCTCTTGGCTTGATGGCATGTGGAGGCGCAGCATCTTAATCATCTGTCATTTTCATTGAGAAAATATTTATGATCCTCCAGAAGCCTCTGCCTAATCCCTGTTCACCTTGAGAGGGGGGCGTTTGAGGATGGGACACTGTGAGCGAATACAGCTTTTTTTGAGGTGGTTTCGGTTAGATTTGTTTTTAAACTATCACGGTTTTCAATTTTGGTTTTGATTATTTGGGTTGAATGCTGTAACGACACTGAATCAAACGATGAATTAAAGTCCCATGATGCTTAGTGACTGCCCATTACTGATGATCACTTATTAACTCATTTATTCACCTTATTTTACTTTAATACAATACATCAGTTGTTGTGTATATTCAATTAGTTTTATTTGATGACTTAATTATTTCATTCCAAGTCATCATCTCATCTCTATAGTGCTGTTGCCTATGCTGTCTGACAAAATCACTATTTTGTAGTTTTTCAAAGTAAATAAGGCAATACTTCTATGAATACCAACTATCAGTCACTTAAGATCATGTGTTATCAGGTAGAGATACCTGATACCCTCCGTGGTCACGCATTCTTCTGTCTCTTCCAGGTGTAAAATAAACACAAACCGGACAGGTAGATACGTAATTGATTATGGTCATTGTAGTTAATTACAGAGTTTTATTGCACTAAACTATGTAAAATATTGGCCTGTTGGAAACTTTAACTCCCTACAACATGGCACAGTTCAGGCTGGATCTGATTTAGCTCTAGAGAATCTGTGCAATGTGGTCATTGAACTCAAAGGAGAAAAACCCCCAGAATGAAATGGAATTCAAATGACCGATATCGGTCAATTAGTTGATTAAAAGTAAATAACCAACATTTTGGTTAATCACTCAGCACTACTGTCCACATCCCCAACTACCTCTTGTCTGGTGTACTGAGATAAAAAATGAAATCATTTTTATTTAACTAGGCAAGTCAGTTAAGAACAAATTATTATTTACAAGGACAGCCTGCACCAGCCAAACCCGGACGACGCAGGGTCAATTATGCGCCGCCCTATGGGACTCCCACTCACAGCCGGTTTTGATTCAGCCTGGATTCAAACCAGGATCTCTGTAGTGACGCCTCTAGCACTGAGATGCAGTGCCTTAGACCACTGCGCCACTCGGGAGCTCAAAGGCCTTCATGTTTCTGTATCTTGGCAAAGGCGTATTAAATGTTGAGAGGGCAAAGCTGGGGTCGTTGCGTATCCTTGCTTCATTACGGATGAGTGAACATGACAATGAAAAGGGTGGAAAGGCAATAGAAGGCCTTTGCATGTAGCTTGATGCTTGTGATATCATTTTCTCTTGGAGGCTGATGGGGAGCCTTTCAGCAATGGGATTGATCCCGCAGTGCCGAGGTAGGAAGACCAGTTAAGTATTCCCCACGCTTTGGCGGCTTCCACCTCTAACATCAGGTCTCCAAGCTCTCGAAGTCTCTGATTTTCTGTGCTTGAAATCCTCTGGAAGTTGTCGATTTTGAAGAAGAGCGCTGCCTCGATCCCACTGGAGCGTCGTAGCACTGGATACTAACCTTATTCTTTTGGCATGTTCTGAAGACTCGGGGTCAAACCACTTAGACAGCAGGTCGAGCTCTACACTGAGTTTCAGATCTAGTCCTTCAGTGGCGTTGCAGGAGGTAGACTTCCAAACCCAATAGTTCTCTGGCTGGTCTCTGGCTTGTCTCTGGCTTGTCTCTGGCTGGTCTCTGGCTGGTCTCTGGCTGGTCTCTGGCTTGTCTCTGGCTGGTCTCTGGCTGGTCTCTGGCTGGTCTCTGGCTTGTCTCTGGCTTGTCTCTGGCTGGTCTCTGGCTGGTCTCTGGCTGGTCTCTGGCTTGTCTCTGGCTGGTCTCTGGCTGGTCTCTGGCTTGTCTCTGGCTTGTCTCTGGCTGGTCTCTGGCTGGTCTCTGGCTTATCTCTGGCTTGTCTCTGGCTGGTCTCTGGCTGGTCTCTGGCTTGTCTCTGGCTTGTCTCTGGCTGGTCTCTGGCTGGTCTCTGGCTGGTCTCTGGCTTGTCTCTGGCTGGCTGGTCTCTGGCTGGTCTCTGGCTGTCTCTGGCTGGTCTCTGGCTTGTCTCTGGCTTGTCTCTGGCTGGTCTCTGGCTGGTCTCTGGCTGGTCTCTGGCTTGTCTCTCGCTTGTCTCTGGCTGGTCTCTGGCTGGTCTCTGGCTTGTCTCTGGCTGGTCTCTGGCTGGTCTCTGGCTTGTCTCTGGCTGGTCTCTGGCTTGTCTCTGGCTTGTCTCTGGCTTGTCTCTGGCTGGTCTCTGGCTTGTCTCTGGCTGGTCTCTGGCTGGTCTCTGGCTTGTCTCTGGCTGGTCTCTGGCTGGTCTCTGGCTGGTCTCTGGCTTGTCTCTGGCTTGTCGTAAAATCGTGTGAGGCTGGCTATCATAAGGTCACAACGTGTCATGTATTTAGCAAGGTCGAACATGGCAGATGTTTCCTGGGAGGTTCTCTTGAGGGATAAGTGTTTTGTATTGGTAACTGGTGTGTGTTGTGGGAAGCCCTCACCTATATTTCACAGAGGAGGTCTCTGAGGTTGTTTAGCCTGACGGGTGGTTTCAGTTAGACTGACTAGCTGGAGGTGATGGGGAGATTGATCCTTGGGTAAGAGAGTAGAGGGCTTGCAGTATGTTGGGTGAGTAGATGTGTAAAATAAATGATATCCAGCTCAGGGCTCAGGGCTCCATATATATGCATGTGGTTTGCTAACTCGCTAGCTAAGTGGCTAGACGTCAAGATCAAGCTTCTTGTATACAGCAGAAACATTCAATCCCCTCCTGATTCAAGATTAGTCTGAGTGTCAGTCTCTTTAACTAACATTCCACTCATTGTCATTGGCAAAGAGTCTGGCCTTTTGACAATCTCAACGTTCAATATGCGCTGGATTAACTGCGGAGCTGCTCATTGGTTGTTGAAAATAACAATAATATTTATATAGTACTTAATTTGATAATTTTTCTTTTAGATTTGAGTATTGTTGTGAATTGTTAGATACTACTGCACTGTTGGAGCATATGCTAAATATGTGTATGTTACCAAAAACATTTGATTTGATTTGAAAATCTAAGCAAATAAGATTTGTGGTTGAAATTGCAGTATGTATTTAGTTTGAGAATTTAGACGTGAGGTAGGAACATTTGACAGACTGGTTTCATCTGGAGAAACAAAAAATGGCTGCTTAGCAACGGGACACCAATGTGGTCTGTGGAGAGAAAAAAAAGTGACAGTTCCAATATTTACATAATCGTCGTGATTGGAGGATAGCTCTGAGGGTGATTGAATAAAGATCAAATCCACTGTTCTCCTTGAGCTCATTCATGATAGAATGTTCATATTTGAAGATGGAAGAAAGGCCCGTCACTTTGGCACATGACATGGAGTACAGGCAGAGGATTAGCTAAAGAGACTGGTACCCAGTCTAGATCAAGATCCCTCTTGCCTAAATTTTTTATATATATATATATATATATTTTATATATATATATATATATATATATATATATATATATATATATATATATATATATATATATATGTGTAAAGAAAAACACTATCTGTAAAGAAAAACATAATTATATATATATATATATATATATATATATATATATAATTATATAATTATGTTTTTCTTGACATATATATATAATATATATATATATATAAAATGTACGCACAAAACAATTTAGGCAAGAGGGATCTTGATCTAGACTGGGTACCAGTCTCTTTAGCTAATCCTCTGCCTGTACTCCATGTCATGTCTGTAAAGAAAAACATAATTATATATATATATATATATATATATATATAATTATGTTTTTCTATGTTTTTCTTGTGTTTTTCGGTTTTCAAATCAATTGAATTGGCTTTTTTGGTTAATGGCCTCTGTGCCCTGGCAGATGGCCTCTGTGCCCTGGCAGATGGCCTCTGTGCCCTGGCAGATTGGGCACCTCTGATGGCTTTAGCTTAATTCAAGTGCCCTTTTGAAAGTCACCCAATAATGTGTCCTAAAGAGGGTCTAGTATATTCAATGAACAGGAGAAAATACATCTTAATCATTTGGCAAGAAAGTCTACCTTGCTGGCATCTGACTGAACAAGCTTCTTGACTTAATGGTCCTACCCCCCAATTAACGGCTCACAAAATGGGTCTGCAGTGAGGAGCTTAGTGACTGATTTACTAACCAGCCATTCATCCATTCTTCTACCCACAGTTCAATAACATAAAGGAATGCCACCAGCTTTGAGAAAAACACAAGCGTAGGACCAGGACCGACATGGGAAAAATGGCCACAACATTGAGAAATCTGTAACTCTTTGTTTGAAGGGTTATGACGTCTTTAATATCAGAGCTTTTCATATACCAATTTAGGTAAATATGAGACAACTAGGGGTTAATCAGTTATCTGACTGGACATTGTGGCCATTGATGTAGTACACGTCACAGTCCTATAATACTATACACAGGTCATCTTCCTGATGGCATGACAAAAGGAAACATACTTGTTAAATCTGTTATTGGCAGCCACTAGTAAGAAGGAGATTACCTCCCATGTCCCTCAGTGGATATATGCACTGTTCATTATGTACCAAAGGATAGACTGTATGGAATGATTTACTTTTGTACTTTTGTACCAAGGGTCAGAGTGGTGTGGGGAGCAATGGGTTGCTATATGTTGGTATTTGAAGAAATGGGTTGTTATATATTGGTGTGGGGAGAAATGGGTTGCTATATATTGGTATTGGAAGAAATGGGTTGTTATATATTGGTATGGGGAGAAATGGGTTGCTATATATTAGTATGGGGAGAAATGGGTTGCTATATATTAGTATTGGGAGAAATGGGTTGCTATATATTAGTATTGGGAGATATTGGTTGCTATATATTGGTATTGGTAGAAATGGGTTGTTATATATTGGTATTGGTAGAAATGGGTTGTTATATATTGGTATGGAGAGAAATGGGTTGCTATATATTGGTATGGGGAGAAATGGGTTGCTATATATTGGTATTGGGAGAAATGGGTTGTTATATATTGGTATGGGGAGAAATGGGTTGCTATATATTGGTATGGGGAGAAATGGGTTGTTATATATTGGTATGGGGAGAAATGGGTTGCTATATATTGGTATGGGGAGAAATGGGTTGTTATATATTAGTATGGGGAGAAATGGGTTGTTATATATTGGTATGGGGAGAAATGGGTTGCTATATGTTGGTATGGGGAGAAATGGGTTGCTATATATTGGTATTGGGAGAAATGGGTTGCTATATATTAGTATTGGGATAAATGGGTTGCTATATATTGGTATTGGTAGAAATGGGTTGTTATATATTGGTATTGGTAGAAATGGGTTGTTATATATTGGTATGGGGAGAAATGGGTTGCTATATATTAGTATTGGGAGAAATTGGTTGCTATATATTGGTATTGGTAGAAATGGGTTGTTATATATTGGTATTGGTAGAAATGGGTTGTTATATATTGGTATTGGTAGAAATGGGTTGTTATATATTGGTATGGGGAGAAATGGGTTGCTATATATTAGTATTGGGAGAAATGGGTTGTTATATATTGGTATTGGGAGAAATGGGTTGCTATATATTAGTATTGGGATAAATGGGTTGCTATATATTGGTATGGGGAGAAATGGGTTCCTATATATTGGTATGGGGAGAAATGGGTTGCTATATATTGGTATGGGGAGAAATGTGTTGCTATATATTGGTATGGGGAGAAATGGGTTGCTATATATTGGTATGGGGAGAAATGGGTTGCTATATATTGGTATGGGGAGAAATTGGTTGCTATATATTGGTATGGGGAGAAATGGGTTGCTATATATTATTATGGGGAGAAATTGGTTGCTATATATTGGTATGGGGAGAAATGGGTTGCTATATATTATTATGGGGAGAAATGGGTTGCTATATATTATTATGGGGAGAAATGGGTTGCTATATATTAGTATTGGGAGAAATGGGTTGCTATATATTATTATGGGGAGAAATGGGTTGCTATATATTGGTATGGGGAGAAATGGGTTGCTATATATTATTATGGGGAGAAATGGGTTGCTATATATTATTATGGGGAGAAATGGGTTGCTATATATTAGTATTGGGAGAAATGGGTTGCTATATATTATTATGGGGAGAAATGGGTTGTTATATATTATTATGGGGAGAAATGGGTTGCTATATATTAGTATTGGGAGAAATGGGTTGCTATATATTATTATGGGGAGAAATGGGTTGTTATATATTGGTATGGGGAGAAATGGGTTGCTATATATTGGTATTGGGAGAAATTGGTTGCTATATATTGGTATGGGGAGAAATGGGTTGTTATATATTGGTATGGGGAGAAATGGGTTGCTATATATTGGTATTGGGAGAAATTGGTTGCTATATATTGGTATGGGGAGAAATGGGTTGTTATATATTGGTATTGGGAGAAATTGGTTGCTATATATTGGTATTGGGAGAAATTGGTTGCTATATATTAGTATGGGGAGAAATTGGTTGCTATATATTAGTATGGGGAGAAATTGGTTGCTATATATTAGTATGGGGAGAAATTGGTTGCTATATATTAGTATGGGGAGAAACCCCTATATTGTTGTTCAAGAACTTATTATTTTGTTGTTGTTTTTGATGTTGTTGTTGCCTTATTATTTATACTAGCCCTTATGTTGTTGGTTCTATATTGTTGGTCATTTTAATAACCAATGAAACACACTTTGTTTGATATTGAAAATATCACTATTAGATATTTTTAAAACAGCTTCTAGAATCTCCCCGCTAAATATAATTTAAGATTTGCATTTTTTATTTTTTATATACGAATCTCAACCTCCAGTCATATAATTCTAGTTTATCTGAGTTTGATGTATTTTGTACAAAATTATCTGATAGTTCTGCTGTGTCTACATTGTTAAGGGTCAAAGAGCACCATATTATTAGAAAGTGTAACTTCCTGTTGCTTTGTAAGGGAAGTGGGGTGTAACTTCCTGTTGCTTTGTAGGGGAAGTGAGGTGTAACTTCCTGGTGCTTTGTAGGGGAAGTGGGGTGTAACTTCCTGGTGCTTTGTAGGGGAAGTGAGGTGTAACTTCCTGGTGCTTTGTAGGGGAAGTGGGGTGTAACTTCCTGTTGCTTTGTAGGGGAAGTGGGGTATAACTTCCTGGTGCTTTGTAGGGGAAGTGAGGTGTAACTTCCTGGTGCTTTGTAGGGGAAGTGGGGTGTAACTTCCTGGTGCTTTGTAGGGGAAGTGAGGTGTAACTTCCTGGTGCTTTGTAGGGGAAGTGGGTGTAACTTCCTGGTGCTTTGTAGGGGAAGTGGGGTATAACTTCCTGGTGCTTTGTAGGGGAAGTGAGGTGTAACTTCCTGGTGCTTTGTAGGGGAAGTGGGGTGTAACTTCCTGGTGCTTTGTAGGGGAAGTGAGGTGTAACTTCCTGGTGCTTTGTAGGGGAAGTGGGGTGTAACTTCCTGGTGCTTTGTAGGGGAAGTGGGGTATAACTTCCTGGTGCTTTGTAGGGGAAGTGGGGTGTAACTTCCTGGTGCTTTGTAGGGGAAGTGGGGTGTAACTTCCTGGTGCTTTGTAGGGGAAGTGGGATGTAACTTCCTGGTGCTTTGTAGGGGAAGTGGGGTGTAACTTCCTGGTGCTTTGTAGGGGAAGTGGTGTGTAACTTCCTGGTGCTTTGTAGGGAAAGGGAAAGAGGGGTGTAACTTCCTGGTGCTTTGTAGGGGAAGTGGGGTGTAACTTCCTGGTGCTTTGTAGGGAAAGGGAAAGAGGGGTGTAACTTCCTGGTGCTTTGTAGGGAAAGGGAAAGAGGGGTGTAACTTCCTGGTGCTTTGTAGGGGAAGTGGGGTGTAACTTCCTGGTGCTTTGTAGGGGAAGTATGGTGTAACTTCCTGGTGCTTTGTAGGGAAAGGGAAGTGGGGTGTAACTTCCTGGTGCTTTGTAGGGAAAGGGAAGTGGGGTGTAACTTCCTGGTGCTTTGTAGGGAAAGGGAAGTGGGGTGTAACTTCCTGGTGCTTTGTAGGGGAAGTGGGGTGTAACTTCCTGGTGCTTTGTAGGGGAAGTGGGGTGTAACTTCCTGGTGCTTTGTAGGGGAAGTGGGGTGTAACTTCCTGGTGCTTTGTAGGGGAAGTGGGGTGTAACTTCCTGGTGCTTTGTAGGGGAAGTGGGGTATAACTTCCTGGTGCTTTGTAGGGAAAGGGAAGTGGGGTGTAACTTCCTGGTGCTTTGTAGGGGAAGTGGGGTGTAACTTCCTGGTGCTTTGTAGGGGAAGTGGGGTGTAACTTCCTGGTGCTTTGTAGGGGAAGTGGGGTGTAACTTCCTGGTGCTTTGTAGGGAAAGTGGGGTGTAACTTCCTGGTGCTTTGTAGGGGAAGTGGGGTGTAACTTCCTGGTGCTTTGTAGGGGAAGTGGGGTATAACTTCCTGGTGCTTTGTAGGGAAAGGGAAGTGGGGTGTAACTTCCTGGTGCTTTGTAGGGGAAGTGGGGTGTAACTTCCTGGTGCTTTGTAGGGGAAGTGGGGTGTAACTTCCTGGTGCTTTGTAGGGGAAGTGGGGTGTAACTTCCTGGTGCTTTGTAGGGAAAGTGGGGTGTAACTTCCTGGTGCTTTGTAGGGGAAGTGGGGTGTAACTTCCTTGTGCTTTGTAGGGGAAGGGAAAGAGGGGTGTAACTTCCTGGTGCTTTGTAGGGAAAGGGAAAGTGGGATACCTCGTCAGTTGTCCAACTGAATGTGTCCGCATTTAACACAACCCTTTTGTACTGCTGTCGCACGTGTGCATTCTTGCGGTTGGCAGCTGTTCCCTGTTTCTACTGACAGCCATTTAACACAACCCTTTTGTACTGCTGTCGCACTTGTGCATTCCTGCGGTTGGCAGCTGTTCCCTGTTTCTACTGACAGCCTTTTAACACAAACCTGTTGGGGATTTCCTGTCATTAACAATTAACTGCATGCACACACACACACACACACACACACACACACACACACACACACACACACACACACACACACACACACACACACACACACACACTCCCCAAGATCCTTTTAGGATGCAGGTAAAGTTGGATTTTAAATATGTTGGTCCATGGCTGTGTTCCAGATATCCCATCCATCTTCCCGACCCAGCTGTAGGACCTAAACATACCTAGCATATTCCTATGACATTGTCAGTCGCAGCTTCAGTAATGAAATATATGAGAGGTGTCCTGACCAGTGGTACTGAGAATGTATTGGTGTTGTGATGATGGGAAAAGATGGTCTTGATTATTATTCTTAAAAAGGTCCTATACACACCTGTAGTGAATGGCGTCTATTCTATGGTGTATATATATTCTATAGAGATACAACCCTCTGATTATGCCTTAATCATTAACAGTCTTCACCCGTAGAAACACATTGAATTACACATTCATACATGGAAAAAAACAGACCGTCAAAAAATAGTTTGTTTTAAAATGTTGATCCTATATCTGAGAGGGAGATGAAAGATCAGGAAAATATTTTGATGTTTTTTTTTTATGCCAAAACCTAAACACTTTTTTTGGCACTGAACTACTAACATATACACTGAGTCTACAAAACATTATGAACACCTGCTCTTTCCATGACATTGACTGACCAGGTGAATCCAGGTGAAATCTATGATCCCTTATTAAATGTAAGCAATAAAATTCACTACAATCACTGTAGATGAAGGGGAGGAGACAAGTTAAAAGAAGGATTTTTAAGCCTTGAGAAAATTGAGACATGGATTGTGTTTGTGTGCCATTCAGAGGGTGAATGGGCAAGACATGAGATTTAAGTGCCTGTGAACAGGGTATGGTAGAATGTGCCAGGCGCACCGGTTTGAGTGTGTCAAGAACTGCAACGTTTTTTCACACTCAACAGCTTCCCGTGTGTATCAAGAATGGCCCATCACCCAAAGGACATCCAGCCAACTTGACACAACTGAGGGAAGCATTGGAGTCAACATGGGCCAGCATCTCTGTGGAACGCCACCTTGTGTGGGAAGCATAGGAGGCAACATGGGCCAGCATCTCTGTGGAACGCCACATCGTGCGGGAAGCATTGGAGTCAACATGGGCCAGCATCTCTGTGGAACGCCACATCGTGTGGGAAGCATAGGAGTCAACATGGGCCAGCATCTCTGTGGAACGACACCTCGTGTGGGAAGCATTGGAGTCAACACGGGCCAGCGTCTCTGTGGAACGCCACCTCGTGTGGGAAGCATTGGAGTCAACATGGGCCAGCGTCTCTGTGGAACGCCACCTCGTGTGGGAAGCATTAGAGTCAACAAGGGCCAGCATCTCTGTGGAACGCCACCTCGTGTGGGAAGCATTAGAGTCAACAAGGGCCAGCATCTCTGTGGAACGCCACCTCGTGTGGGAAGCATTAGAGTCAACAAGGGCCAGCATCTCTGTGGAACGCCACATCATGGAGTCCCTGGCCTGACGAATTGAGGCTGTTCTGATGGGTGTTATTACAGTTGAAGTCGGAAGTTTACATACAGAATATGAAATGTCAGAATAATAGTGGAGAGAATTATTTATTTCAGCTTTTATTTCTTTCATCACATTCCCAGTGGGTAAGAAGTTTACATATACTCAATTAGTATTTGGTAGCATTGCCTTTAAATTGTTTAACTTGGGTCAAACGTTTCAGGTAGCCTTCCACAATAAGTTGGGTGAATTTTAGCCCATTCCTCCTGTCCTAACTTGCCAAAACTGTAGTTTGTACCAATTCTAAACTAATCCAATAATGTTTCACCTGCTACTGAAAAGGTTGTTCCAGTTTAAATGGCTTAGGTAAATTCTTGCCAATGACAGTCATTATGAATGCAGTTTTTTTTATATACCTTTATTTAACTAGGCAAGTCAGTTAAGAACAAACTCTTATTTTCAATGACGGCCTAGGAACAGTGGGTTAACTGCCTGTTCAGGGGTAGAACGACAGAGTTGTACCTTGTCAGCTCGGGGATTTGAACTTGCAACCTTCCGGTTACTAGTCCAACACTCTAACTAGGCTACCCTGCTGTTGAGGTTGAATACACATTTCAACTGTTGAATAGATTAAACGCTGGCTAGATACCAATAGGAATTACACATTTCAACTGTTGAATAGCTTAAACGCTGGCTAGATACCAATAGGAATTACACATTTCAACTGTTGAATAGCTTAAACGCTGGCTAGATACCAATAGGAATTACACATTTCAACTGTTGAATAGCTTAAACGCTGGCTAGATACCAATAGGAATTACACATTTCAACTGTTGAATAGCTTAAACGCTGGCTAGATACCAATAGGAATTACACATTTCAACTGTTGAATAGATTAAACGCTGGCTAGATACCAATAGGAATTACACATTTCAACTGTTGCATAGATTAAACGCTGGCTAGATACCAATAGGAATTACACATTTCAACTGTTGAATAGATTAAACGCTGGCTAGATTCCAATAGGAATTACACATTTCAACTGTTGAATAGCTTAAACGCTGGCTAGATTCCAATAGGAATTACACATTTCAACTGTTGAATAGCTTAAACGCTGGCTAGATACCAATAGGAATTACACATTTCAACTGTTGAATAGATTAAACGCTGGCTAGATACCAATAGGAATTACACATTTCAACTGTTGAATAGATTAAACGCTGGCTAGATACCAATAGGAATTACACATTTCAACTGTTGCAAAGCTTAAACGCTGGCTAGATACCAATAGGAATTACACATTTCAACTGTTGCAAAGCTTAAACGCTGGCTAGATACCAATAGGAATTACACATTTCAACTGTTGCATAGATTAAACGCTGGCTAGATACCAATAGGAATTACACAGTTCAACTGTTGCAAAGCTTAAACGCTGGCTAGATACCAATAGGAATTACACATTTCAACTGTTGCATAGATTAAACGCTGGCTAGATACCAATAGGAATTACACATTTCAACTGTTGCAAAGCTTAAACGCTGGCTAGATACCAATAGGAATTACACATTTCAACTGTTGCAAAGCTTAAACGCTGGCTAGATACCAATAGGAATTACACATTTCAACTGTTGCAAAGCTTAAACGCTGGCTAGATACCAATAGGAATTACACATTTCAACTGTTGCAAAGCTTAAACGCTGGCTAGATACCAATAGGAATTACACATTTCAACTGTTGCAAAGCTTAAACGCTGGCTAGATACCAATAGGAATTACACATTTCAACTGTTGCATAGATTAAACGCTGGCTAGATACCAATAGGAATTACACAGTTCAACTGTTGCAAAGCTTAAACGCTGGCTAGATACCAATAGGAATTACACATTTCAACTGTTGCATAGATTAAACGCTGGCTAGATACCAATAGGAATTACACATTTCAACTGTTGCAAAGCTTAAACGCTGGCTAGATACCAATAGGAATTACACATTTCAACTGTTGCAAAGCTTAAACGCTGGCTAGATACCAATAGGAATTACACATTTCAACTGTTGCAAAGCTTAAACGCTGGCTAGATACCAATAGGAATTACACATTTCAACTGTTGCAAAGCTTAAACGCTGGCTAGATACCAATAGGAATTACACATTTCAACTGTTGCATAGATTAAACGCTGGCTAGATACCAATAGGAATTACACATTTCAACTGTTGCATAGCTTAAACGCTGGCTAGATACCAATAGGAATTACACATTTCAACTGTTGAATAGCTTAAACGCTGGCTAGATACCAATAGGAATTACACATTTCAACTGTTGAATAGCTTAAACGCTGGCTAGATACCAATAGGAATTACACATTTCAACTGTTGCATAGCTTAAACGCTGGCTAGATACCAATAGGAATTACACATTTCAACTGTTGAATAGTTTAAACGCTGGCTAGATACCAATAGGAATTACACATTTCAACTGTTGAATAGCTTAAACGCTGGCTAGATACCAATAGGAATTACACATTTCAACTGTTGAATAGATTAAACGCTGGCTAGATACCAATAGGAATTACACATTTCAACTGTTGAATAGATTAAACGCTGGCTGGATACCAATAGGAATTACACATTACAACTGTTGAATAGTTTAAACGCTGGCTAGATACCAATAGGAATTACACATTTCAACTGTTGAATAGCTTAAACGCTGGCTAGATACCAATAGGAATTACACATTTCAACTGTTGAATAGATTAAATGCTGGCTAGATACCAATAGGAATTACACATTTCAACTGTTGAATAGATTAAACGCTGGCTAGATACCAATAGGAATTACACATTTCAACTGTTGCAAAGCTTAAACGCTGGATAGATACCAATAGGAATTACACATTTCAACTGTTGCAAAGCTTAAACGCTGGCTAGATACCAATAGGAATTACACGTTACAACTGTTGAATAGCTTAAACGCTGGCTAGATACCAATAGGAATTACACATTTCAACTGTTGCATAGATTAAACGCTGGCTTGATACCAATAGGAATTACACATTTCAACTGTTGCAAAGCTTAAACGCTGGATAGATACCAATAGGAATTACACATTTCAACTGTTGAATAGATTAAACGCTGGCTAGATACCAATAGGAATTACACATTTCAACTGTTGCAAAGCTTAAACGCTGGCTAGATACCAATAGGAATTACACATTACAACTGTTGAATAGATTAAATGCTGGCTAGATACCAATAGGAATTACACATTTCACAAGCCAGCATAACAATAAGGGTTGCAAAATTCAGTTCAATTTCCCAGGTTTTCCAGAAATCCTGGTTGGAAGATTACTGTGGGAAAAATGGGAAGGTTTGTGGAAGTTTGCAACCCTACTTGCAGGCCTGATATGGCCTGTAATCTATACGTTTCAAGCCACTGTATGAGGCTTATGATATATGGTTCAATTATAATAATAATATTTGATCTAGGAACTCACTTGGTGAAGGCCACAGGTCTGAAAATGAGTGAATTCAACAATCATGTCTCTGTCACTAACAAATACGGTCATGGCCCATGGGCTCATGGGTAGTAACTCTACAATTCAATCGAATAGGCAACACCCACTGGGAAATTATTGGAGGCGTGGCTTAGTGGGGGCGTTACATTTATGAATAGCTTACAAAAAAAAAAAAACTGCATTTGTATTACTCATATGAAGATAGTACTGCTCACTTCAGCTATTTAAGTTTCGTAAAAAAATGTTTTTTTTTGGTAATCGTTTTCCTCAAAATGTTTGAAGGAGCCAGATGTAAAGGTCATGGGCTGGCGTGGTTACACATGGTCTGCGGTTGTCAGGCCGGTTGGATGTACTGCCAAATTCTCTAAAACGACATTGGAGGCAGCTTATGGTAAAGAAATTAACATTCAATTCTCTGGCAACAGCTCTGGTGGACATTCCTGCAGTCAGAATACCAGTTGCACCTTCCCTCAAAACCTCAGACATCTGTGACATTGTGTTGTGTGACAAAACTGCACATTTTACAGTGGCCTTGTTATTGTCCCTGGCACAAGGTGCACCTGTGTAATAATCATGCGGTTTTAATCAGCTTCTTGATATGCCACACCTGTCAGGTGGATGGATTATCTTGGCAAAGGAGAAATGCTCACTAACAGGGATGTAAAGATTTGGGTACAGAATTAGGGAGAAATACCTTTTTTGTGCGTATGGATCATTTTTTAAATTTAGCTCATGAAACATTTATTTAATTTAGCTCATTAAACATTTATTTAATTTAGCTCATGAAACATT
>NC_088411.1:40202185-40204685 GCF_034236695.1 Oncorhynchus nerka
GCCTCAGGACAGCACTCAGCCAGCTGGTTCTGAGGCTCAGTTCACCAACTCAAACCAACCCCAGAGCCCAGGACAGCACTCAGCCAGCTGGTTCTGAGGCTCAGTTCACCAACTCAAACCAACCCCATAGAGCCTCAGGACAGCACTCAGCCAGCTGGTTCTGAGGCTCAGTTCACCAACTCAAACCAACCCCATAGAGCCTCAGGACAGCACTCAGCCAGCTGGTTCTGAGGCTCAGTTCACCAACTCAAACCAACCCCATAGAGCCTCAACTCAGCCAGCTGGTTCTGACCAACTCAAACCAACCCCATAGAGCCTCAGGACAGCACTCAGCCAGCTGGTTCTGAGCCTGTCTACTAACCCAAACCAACCCCTGAGTTCACCAAGAGCCTCAGACAGCACTCAGCCAGCTGGTTCTGAGGCTCAGTTCACCAACTCAAACCAACCCCATAGAGCCTCAGGACAGCACTCAGCCAGCTGGTTCTGAGGCTCAGTTCACCAACTCAAACCAACCCCATAGAGCCTCAGGACAGCACTCAGAAAATCTGGCCCAACCAAATCAACACAAAACAAAAAGAAAAATATATCACCTATTGGAAAGACACCACAAAAAATCTAAGTAAACTTCAATGCTATTTGTCTCTAAACAGACAGTACATGATGGCAGACTATCTGACCACTGTGACTGATAGAAAACTGAGGAAAACATTGACTAGGTACAGAGTCAGTGAGCACAGTCTGGCTATAGAGACCGGTCGTCACAGACAAACCTGGCTGTCCAGAGAGGACAGTCTGGCTATAGAGACCGGTCGCCACAGACAAACCTGGCTGCCCAGAGAGGACAGTCTGGCTATAGAGACCGGTCGTCACAGACAAACCTGGCTGCCCAGAGAGGACAGGCTGTGCTCACTCTGCTCCAGGGGAGAGGTAGAGACAGAGCTGCATTTCCTATTACACTGTGACAAATACTCAGAGCTAAGAGAATATTTCTTTCCCAAAATTATAATTCAATACAAAGAATTTGAAACTATAAAAGATGAAGAAAAAATCTAATATTTATCGGGTGAAAAGCCAAAATGTGCAGTTTTGGAAGGCATATATGTGTCCTCCTGCCAAAACCTGAGGGACAGCCAGTGAAAAGTAATGTCAATAATATTTCCCATCTTGTTTTGTTTTGTCTTTCATACCAGGTCACGTGTCTTCTCAGTCATGTTGACACTGGTCTACTACCAGGTCATGTGTCTTCTCAGTCATGTTGACACTGGTCTATTACCACGTCATGTGTCTTCTCAGTCATGTTGACACTGGTCTACTACCATGTCATGTGTCTTCTCAGTCATGTTGACACTGGGCTACTACCAGGTCATGTGTCTTCTCAGTCATGTTGACACTGGTCTACTACCAGGTCATGTGTCTTCTCAGTCATGTTGACACTGGTCTATTACCACGTCATGTGTCTTCTCAGTCATGTTGACACTGGTCTACTACCATGTCATGTGTCTTCTCAGTCATGTTGACACTGGGCTACTACCATGTCATGTGTCTTCTCAGTCATGTTGACACTGGTCTACTACCAGGTCATGTGTCTTCTCAGTCATGTTGACACTGGTCTACTACCAGGTCATGTGTCTTCTCAGTCATGTTGACACTGGTCTACTACCAGGTCATGTGTCTTCTCAGTCATGTTGACACTGGTCTACTACCAGGTCATGTGTCTTCTCAGTCATGTTGACACTGGTCTACTACCAGGTCATGTGTCTTCTCAGTCATGTTGACACTGGTCTACTACCACGTCATGTGTCTTCTCAGTCATGTTGACACTGGTCTACTACCAGGTCATGTGTCTTCTCAGTCATGTTGACACTGGTCTACTACCATGTCATGTGTCTTCTCAGTCAGGTTGACACTGGTCTACTACCAGGTCATGTGTCTTCTCAGTCATGTTGACACTGGTCTACTACCACCTCATGTGTCTTCTCAGTCATGTTGACACTGGTCTACTACCAGGTCATGTGTCTTCTCAGTCAGGTTGAGACTCGTCTACTACCAGGTCATGTGTCTTCTCAGTCAGGTTGACACTGGTCTACTACCAGGTCATGTGTCTTCTCAGTCATGTTGACACTGGTCTACTACCATGTCATGTGTCTTCTCAGTCATGTTGACACTGGTCTACTACCAGGTCATGTGTCTTCTCAGTCATGTTGACACTGGTCTACTACCAGGTCATGTGTCTTCTCAGTCATGTTGACACTGGTCTACTACCACGTCATGTGTCTTCTCAGTCATGTTGACACTGGTCTACTACCAGGTCATGTGTCTTCTCAGTCATGTTGACACTGGGCTACTACCATGTCATGTGTCTTCTCAGTCATGTTGACACTGGTCTACTACCAGGTCATGTGTCTTCTCAGTCATGTTGAGACTGGTCTACTACCAGGTCATGTGTCTTCTCAGTCATGTTGAGACTGGTCTACTACCAGGTCATGTGTCTTCTCAGTCA